>NW_023270268.1:43388194-43692604 GCF_011800145.1 Mirounga leonina
AAGAAAGAAAAGCACACCTATTGGACTGAGTCTATAGGAGCAGACACCATATTTAGATTCAGTAGTTAAAAACCCTAGTGTTTTTACTAAATTTTTTACATTTTAGATATTTGTATTTCAGATATATTTTAGATTATCTTTTCTTTGATCAAAAGTTAAAATCAGAAAATAAAGAATTATTAATGAAAGGTAATTCAGAAAACAACTACTAATATATATGGTATAACACTAATAAAGCAAAACAAATGATACAATTAAGTGAAATCTTAGTAAGATGCACATAAGATTATATGGGAAGTACAAAAGAAATCTATACCAAACTGACCAGTCTATACCAAACCAACTCCTCGACACTTCATATTAATGTCTAATTACCTAATAGTGATCAGACACAAATTCATATTCCAAGTGTACACACAGTCCTATCAGATAAGTATTCCAATCAAATAAATCATTCTAATGTCTTGTCCCATTCATTTTTCCTTTTGCTCTACATTTTTATATATTACTTGCCCAAGAGTAAAACAGGTATGCTGATAACCTGCTACAAACTGCAAAGAGATGCTGGTCATGGTGGAAAGCAGACAAGTGTGGTAAATAAGAATGTGGATTCTCAGTGAGGCTGTCTGGGTCCAGTCCCGTTTAAACTACATGTTAGGTATTTAAACATTGACAATTTACTTAACTTCTCTTCACCTCATTTTCTTCATCTCTAAAGGGTGTTTCATAGAGGTTTCATGAAGATTGACTGGGACCATAAAATCGCCCTTTGCCTGGTTCCTTTACTTCTACTAGTGCAAGTGAGGGAAAGACCACTTATACGTGTGTTTACATGAGTGCACACACACATATGAACACATACACACTCTACAACAGAGGATAACTAGGGGCTATCACTAGATGCTCCCTTCCCCTCTTAGTGAATAAATTAGTGCCTTAAAGTTTATTATCCAACACAGAGGTGTGCCTCAGATGTTGGGAAATCCATGTCAGTAAATGCCAAGTTGCATACACAGTAACCCAATTAGGGAGTTACTGGAGACAAATGGGATCTTGTGGAAACTTGAAATCATGCTTTTTGAGTAGCCCCTATCCTGCTGGAATGTGGGCATAGAAGAGGGGAGGCAATCCAGACCTCTAGTTTATAAGACACCATAACAATGATTCCGCATCCCTGGGATATGCTTCCCCATCTCTCTCTCTCTCTCTCTCTCTCTCTGTCTCTCTCTCTCTCTCACACACACACACACACACAAACACACACACACACACCCCAGAGCCTATGGCAGTCACATACATTGGCCTCCATTCTCCATTTGTTACTCTTTAAAAGCAACAGATGGAGGGAGCCCTGAAATTGTCAGAAAAGGATTCATCTTGTCTCTTCTCTGAACTTCTTATCTACTTCCTGACCTTGGGACACAGCCTTCTAGGAGAGCTGGTCAACTGGGCGAACTTTGCACAATACTCAGTAGACTAAGAAGACGACGGGTCTGAGGGCAATACCCAAGGGTTTCACTCCTTGTCACTGGAAGCACTGTTGTATAATGGCTCACAGCTGGAAAACTGAAGTCAGACACCTCTAGGTTCAAATCCCACCTTCTGCATTTTTACAGTTGTGTCAACTTTGGCAACCTCTACCTAACCTTTGGGGGTGATAACGGTACCCAATTAATAGTGATGATGTGAAGATTAAGTGATAAAATGTAAATACCATGCTGAGCTGAATGCCTGGTACATAAGAAAGGTTCAATAAACATTAGCCATTTATATCATTAAATCTTCAATGATAATTATTTATCCTTTCATCTACATTTAGGAATTTCTTTAACAAATTAAGCATATCTTGGAGCGCTAAAATAATATTTGGAAGAAAGTAATTTGGTTTCATCTGCTTAAGCCTGGCTGCTGGTTAGTGGAAGGGCTCATGAAAATAACATCTGGCCCTAGGGGCGCCTGGGTGGCTCAGTCGTTAAGCGTCTGCCTTCGGCTCAGGTCATGATCCCGGGGTCCTGGGATCGAGCCCCGCATCGGGCTCCCTGCTCCGCAGGAAGCCTGCTTCTCCCTCTCACACTCCCCTTGCTTGTGTTCCCTCTCTTGCTGCCTCTCTCTCTGTCAAATAAATAAATAAAATCTTTAAAAAACAAAATAACATCTGGCCCTAGTTCTTAATTTCCAGCCTTAGGCTTAATTTCTAGTCCCTATCAGCAACAATCTGGCACCATTCTGATGTCCTCATGCAGCTGCTTTATGGAAAGGTCGTATTTTAGCTCACACAATTTTCTTTTGCTGCTATTATCACAAGAGCTAAATTGATATGTGTAAGTCTAAAAATATTCTTAGATACAAGCTTCCTGTGACTAATTAATACTGCCTTCTTTTACAAATCAACCTCCGGGACCATAAAATTTCTTTTTTGCTTGGTTCTTCTATAAATGCACGTAGAGCAAAAGCTTCATACCCTCTTTAGAACTTAAAACAATTAATTAAAGCAATTCATTATGTCTATAGTGACCACCCAAAATATAATTTCTAATCCTCTCAGGCTTCGTGAGTTTTAGTGCAACATGCCCACACCTGATTCCAAATCTGGTGTCATAACTTTTCTTCTGAGAAATCACAGATTCATTATAAATCAAAAAGCCAAGCATACAGTGAATTAGATATAATGTGCATAATAATGTGTTTGTCAGTAATGTTAATGGGAATCAATATTCATGAGTAGTGCTTGGTGTCATGTGCTAAATAAACTCTAATTAGAAGTATACCTCATTTATCTTCTGTCTCCAAACTCAGATCAGTCAGTCAATCAGCAAGAAAAAACCGACAAGTAGAGTGGGTGCTACAGTGTCACAGTTCATTATCGTAAGAAATTGAAGATATCAGAATCAAACAACTACATACCTCCCCAGCCTGGGTTAAAGACGTGTTAAGTCTGTGAAGTGGTTGTCAATTTTGTGACTCAACTTCACTGTCATACTGAGCTTCACTGGGTACCTATGGCTTGCCAATCACTTCCCACATTTCAATTCATTTCATCCTCACCAAAATCCTGGCTGACATGTTTGGTTCCACTGTAAAAGTGAGTAAACTGAGGCTCAGAGAGACAGTTAATCCATCCAAGATCACATAAAGTATTAAGACAAAATGGGGCTGGAATCCAAGAATGGCCACAGAGTCTCTTCCCACCAGGTCACTACTTCCTTTTATGATTGGGTTCATGGAGGTGAAAGAGTACATGATACTGTCCTAAATGATTAGAATGCATGATAAAAAATAGACAGCATCTTCCTACATAGGACTTACCGCTAACAGAAGGAAAATACATATGCATTTCATCAGTGATAGTAATGCCTTTTTTTATAAGAAGTCAATTGGAACTATGATAATCCAAATAAGGAAACTATTCAAATACAACTTCAAACAATTCTTGATTTTAAATATTTCACTGAAATATTTCTATTATAAGCCATTGATCTCTATCCTGAAAAATAAAGTATAGTGAATACTAGGGTTTAATTTGGTTGAGGAATTACTATGACCAACACGAATTTTCACACTGTGCTATAAAAGAAGGATATCCTTAAGGGCTATTCACATTATTAAAATATGCTGGGTCACATGACCCCTGTGTTTGCTAAATCCTTCTGTCGATGTAGTTTATTTTCCTTTTTTTTGCTGTTAGCTACCACCTACTGATAGCATGCTTGCTTTTTTACAAGTCATTTTACCTATGTCCAATGTATTCCTTATGATGAATGAAGCTTTTTGTGAGGGTGTTTGTTAATCTCCGATGGCTGCAACATTATATTTAACATATTAAGGAATCTATAAATAAAATTCAATGCAACTAGACACCAATGGACAATAATAATTTGATCATATCGATAGATACCACCATATTAATCTCAAATGACAATCAACATTATATGTAGTGGTGAAAGACAGGTTTTCTTATTAAAAGCAGAAAAAAAATAGAATGCCCTCTTTCAACACTATTATTTTCCATTGTTCAGAGAGTTTAACCAATGCAATAAAGCAAGGGGAAAAAAATAGTTATTGGAAAAAAAGTAGAAAGTATAATTTTTACAGAAGAAATAACTACCCTAAAACCCCCCCAAAAAAACCCCTAAAGGCATAACTAAAAAATTCTTAGACGTGAAAAGATCATTTTTTAACTAATAAGATGGCTAATAGATAAGTGTAACCAAAGCAATAAGTTTTTTAAATATATGAATAACCAGTTCAAATGCCCAGGGAGAAAAAAAGCCACTCACAATACTAATAAAAATATATGAATAAACAAAATATACAAAATTTTACTGAAGAATCAAAAAGCTTTATTATGGTCCATTATTAATAAGGTTCTTCTCAAATTTATTCCTAATTTAGTACAATTCTAATGAAAAGCCTATATTTTTCTAATAATTCTCATAATTTCTAAAAATGATTCTGACCAAACATTTATTAAGAACAGGTAAAATTACTCAAAAATTTGGAAGCAAGAATAAGGAGACAGTACATTAAATATTAAAACTATAATTAAATATGGTTTGCTTCTTACACAAGAGTAGGAAAACAGATCAGTGGAGCACAACAGAAAATCCCCAAACAGACAGAATATACAAAAATATTTGAGTACATATAAGATGACAATGGCATTTCCAAAACATAAATCTTAAAGTCAAGCAAGGTTGCATTCAAACTCCCAACCCCAACACACACTAATTATGGGCATTTAAGCTTTCTAAGCAACAATGTCCCCATCTGTAAAATGGTGATAATATTAACAAGATGAAAATAAAATAAGGTATGTAAAGCAGGACCTGGCCCATATGAAACAAATGGATGTTCAAGTGAAAATGTCAGGTAGGCTGCTGGATGAACAAGCCATGGGAGAAGTAGGTGAAGAACTAGGGCCGTGGGAGGTTCAGGGAGAGTACAGAACTGGAAATACAAATGTGGGCAACCATTAGAGCCATGGAATTCAATGAGATGAGATGCGGTAACTCAGGAATAGAGATGAAAATAGAGAAGAGGGTAGAGGCATAAGAGCTCTGGGTCCCCAATTAGCCTCCTAACAATTCTTCCTGCCTCTTATTTCACCCTCTCCAAATCAGCCTAAGCATTTTCTAGCTCTGTAACTACAAACAAGTTATTTAAACACTTTGTGTCTCAGTTTTCTCATCTATAAAATGAGGATAATAATTTCATGTGAAGATTAAATGAGTTAATGTACATAAGGTGGTTTAGATCAATGACTGGGACATGGTGAGTACTAAGTAAGTGCCTACTATTACTGTTATTCAAGTTTCTCCCAGCTCTCAAAGTATGAAGTGATATGGGATGGTCAGTAAATCTGTGCGTAAGAATATCCACTATTGCCCGTGTTGTGTGTATGTGAATGTGTGTGTGTCTGAAGAAAGTTAGAGAATGACTATAGATCAATGCTGACCAACAGCAGTATAATGCAAGCCCCATGTGAAATTTTAAAGATTCTAGTAGCCACATTAAAAAAGTTAAAAAGCAACAGGCAAATTAATTTTAGCAATATATTTTATTCAACCCAATATTATGACTTCAAAATATTATTTCAACATGTAGTTAATATAAAACTCATTAGTGAGATGTTCTACATAATTTTTTATACAAAGTCTTCATAATGTAGTGTATACTTGACATAACAGCAACCTCTTTTTTGGACAGCCCCTATTTTAAATGCTCTATAGCCATGTGTGGCTGGACTACCATACTGAACAGCACAGCTCTAGATAAATGGGAAGATTTGAAGCCAGACACATGACATTTCTAAAAGAGATGGTTGGAGAATAACGATGATACAGGGCAAACTTGATCTAAGATAGAGAAGAAAAGAAAATTTCTGTAAATGAAAGATAACTGTGGGGTTTTTTCCTCCAGTAAATGTGTATTTTATCATTCCCCTGTCAAATAGAATCTTGATTCATGATCTACAAGAAGAGATTGAGAAACAGTTTGATGTTAAAGAAGATATCCCAGGCAGGCACAGCTATGCAAAATACAACAACTGGGACAAGGTACAGTATGAAGTGCCTGTACTTCAAAAAAAAAACTATAACCCTTAACATTTGTTCTCATTTAGTTTCTTTTATTCTAATTCCTCAAAATTGGTTTTGTTCTTAAGATTGTTGCTTGGACTGAAAAAATGGTGCATAAGCATCCCAAAATGGTCTCTCGTATTAAAATTGGAACCACTATTGAAGATAATCCACTATATGTTCTCAAGGTAATAATAATTCAAGAACTACTAATTGTTATTATTTTGGAAAAATATGAATTTAAAAGTTACTTTGTGACACAACTAGTGAATTTTGAGACAATAAAAATCTTATAATCTTTTTGAAGAACATATAAGCTCCAAATGTCCATTCAAAAATAGAAGTGACAGGTGGTTTTAGGTGGAACCAAGAAAGTCCCTGAACTAACCATTTGTGGGACACAATGGACAAACTCAGACAAATATCTTATCCCATATCTTTATTTGAAGAGTTTATGAAGTCCCTGGTGTATAAAACAGTTTTCCACCCATTAAAATTCAGGGAAGCTGGTGACTAAATGTCATGAAGAAAAGAGAAGTTTAAGTATCACAGAATCACAGGATCCTGGAACAGTACATGAAGCATTTCAACCCTATGTTGAAGGGGGATTCCCTTCTATAATGGACCTGACAATTACCGTTCAGCTGCTGCTGGATTTTTCTACATCCAAATACATTGTTCCCTAAAGCATGCCCTTAATAACTGGGAAGTCCTTCCTTACCCTGAATTCCCATCCATTCATTCTCTCCAACTACCCAGAACAAATCTAAATTCTCTTCAAAATGACAGCCCTTCAAATATCCAGCCACTGTTCCTCCTCCCCACTGCAAACACAACTACAAAATCTTTTCCACCTGAAGCTAAACATCCCATTTATGAAGCCAGAAAAACAGAAGGAAATGGCAGAAACAGAAACAGCATATAATCTATTTCTCAGACCAAAGGATGTTAACAATAAAATAAGAAAAACAATATATTGTGATTTTTTTAAAAAACCCTAAAAGCAACTCTGACACTAGGAAAATTTTTTTTAAAAATAGACTATGTAATATATTATGAATTATGTATAGACATTTAAGGATATGTACCATGGTCCTCCCTGAGAACAATATGTGCATATGCAGTTGTTCAACAGAAGACAGGGTAAGAATTGCTTTGAGCATAGGAATGAGTTATTGGACAACAAAGGATCAACGTGTGAGCTCATGCAAAATAATATCTCAAGTTTATTTTTAAATAGATTGGGAAAAGGGATGAAAAAAGAAAGGCTATTTTTATGGATTGTGGCATTCATGCACGAGAATGGATCTCCCCAGCATTCTGCCAGTGGTTTGTCTATCAGGTAAGTGAATCGGAACACTCATACAATTCTCCTTTGATTGTCAAATCTCCAGCACTTAACTGAGTGGCAACACCCCTTTCCAAATGAGTGCAGTTCCACTTAACTAGAAGGGCCCACATTTGGTGCTGTCAGGAAATAAATGCTCTGGATTTTACTCATCATTGGGGTTTTTATAAAATTGACACCTTCCTTCAAACTTCTTGAATTCCAGCTGACAGTTTATAAAACTAAAAGAATTTTTGGGGGCTATGATATCATTTCTCCTATAGTGAAGTATGGACAATCTGAAACTATCTTCATATTACAACCTATAATCTTGGCCTTTCTTCAGTGAGCCCAAAGCACAGACCTTGAGTTCCTGTTTAGATCTCTAATTGGCCAATGATGCACTTGGATTTTCATACTTCATTTCTTTTCCAAGGGAAAAATAACTCAGTTTTTTTAAAGGTAAATCCAGCTTATGAGTTGTTGTTCCTCTCATTCTATCCTATTCTGACTCCTACCATCTTTTAACTTTCTCTTTTCTGCCAGCTTTTGCATACAACATGCTGATGTAATATGCATGACAATGCCTTTCTGGGCATGGATGCTTTAACTAGGAATGAATCTGCCAGTAGAACTGATTTATCCCTGCAATTGTTTTAGCTCTTCCAGCTGAGGGCCAAGAGCTCCCCTTACTCAACCTATAAAGGAATACATGTGACAGGACTACAAGAAATCCCTTGGCTCTGGAACAGATGTACCTGGAAGAGATTTTCCAAGAATGAGAGAGATTTTAGGTAGCCATAGGAAGTATAGATAATTACAGAAAATTCAATCTGATGGGAGAAAAGGAGTTGATTGGTCAATCTAATGCTTGAGTTTTTTAATAATAGAGCATTTTTCTTTAATCTTATTTATAATTAATTTATGAATCCTCTCCAATATTTACATATTCCTATCTATATTTACCTAAAGGATGTGAGGGAACGAATCCATTTAAAGCAACGTGTACAGCTAATTTTTCACTTGGCCTCCATTCTTCCTATAAAACATATCTTGCATGCTATATGTGGAATGCTACAGTCTTGACAATTAAATGATCCTTTAAAGAATGGTCAGTTCAATAAATTTCACTAGTCTGAAAAAGTGACTTTTATATGGGTCACTTATTTTTATGCTATTTAGGGGAAATACTTTGAAATCATGTGATCTTGGGCAAATGACCAAAGGAATGGTAGTTATTACCATTATAGCCACAGCTTGCCACATGGTGATGAACTTTACACCACTAGCTTAATTTTTTCCTACTCCTACAGGCAGCCAAAACTTATGGAAAAAATAAAATTATGACCAAACTCCTGGACCGAATGAATTTTTATGTTCTTCCTGTATTCAATGTTGATGGATATATTTGGTCATGGACACGGGTAAGAGACCATAGTCTCTTGTTTGCATTTGGACAATACAGTATTTACTGACTTTAATGCACATTGATTGTTATGCATTAAGTTTAAGGTTTGAGTAACCAGTTAATTCTAATTCAGAAAAATGTAATTTTAAGAATCTCAATTTCAAACTAAGGTAAGCATGATTTCCTGGTTGCGCAGGTGTCCTTGAAATAATATGAAATTTCTGCTGCTGAAGCTAGTAATGAAAAAAATGAAATAGAGCAATAATTATAAAAGAAATGTATGTTATATAGTATGGCAAAAACACATTCTACCTAAAAATAAAAGTCAATTAAAGACATTCTGAACACTGATGTCAAAGCAAAAGGCACTATATTTCAATCTATCTGTAATAGAATTTGATGTGGAATAAATGTATCAAAAAATAAATAAATAAAAGAGTGACAGTTACCTGTCTATCTGTCCTTTAACTGGATGCATTACTGACCCATTGTTGCTAAATAAGATTAATACTGAACTTTCAGACAGATACTATCACATTCAGTTCTTTTCTGAAAATTATGCTCCAACAGTCACAATTTGGCCTGTTTTATATCTGAAATCTATAAATGGTGAAGGATGTAATGAAGTTATAATTTAAATTATAGGTAATTTCAGAACATTATTGATCATTTTCCAGTACCGAGAACTAATCAACAGTTTTTAAAGCTAACTAAATTATTTTATCAAGGTCTTAGAATATTAATGTAAAACACAATGTTTCTGAAAATATTACAAGTTCTAGGAAAACAATATATTTTTCTTTATAAAAAGGAGCCTCAGGTTAACTAGGTAGATTTCAAATAAAGCTGTAGACACTGCAGAGAGGGTCTGAAAAGATCAAATTGAAAAATGCAAACTGATCTGGTGTAAACACTTCCATCATTCAATCCTGCAGAACCGCATGTGGAGAAAAAATCGTTCCAAGAACCAAAACTCCAAATGCATCGGCACTGACCTCAACAGGAATTTTAATGTCTCGTGGAACTGTGAGTAGTACACTTGATCTCAAGGAAAATAGCTATAAAAGAGTGTTCAGATTAAACCACTGACTTATTTCAGTAAAAATACGTATCTCCTGAGTGTTAATTTTCTAATCTAAAAAATAAAAGATAATCATCCCTACTTAGAAATATTATGAATGTTTTGTTATATGGGAGGAAGTGGGGTTGTTTATCAAACCATCTCTTACTTAATATATCTAGCTTGCTAAAACTCAGGCATAATCCAGATGTACAAAAATTCAGATAATCTGAAGAGAGGTCTCAGGTCCCTCCTCTTCCTGGTCTGATAAAAGCTGAGAAGTACCAGTGGTTAAAACCAGCATACAGATAGTTCCTCAGATGTTTAGTGAAAAGAAACAGCTGGGGCAAAGAAAGTGAAAAGGTTTAATGGAAATGCAATGACAAGCAGAGGCCTGCTACATCAGATGACACTGTAGTTGCTACACAAATTTGACTTCCTCATTACATACATTCAAGGAGAAATTACCACTATCCCAATTCATAAATTTTTTCTTTACTTAACTTGGTTGAAAATACCACCTCAGCTTTTAATTTTATTCTACCATAGTAATTATGATAATATCAGCTACCCCTAAGTGAGAGCTGCCTGATGAAATGGGTTGAAGAAACTCAAACTCAAAAAGGGTAATTCACACCAGTCCCCAACAAGTTGGAGTGGAGCTGAACTAGAACTGGGGTCTATCTGGCTCCAGGCCCTGGGCTGCTTCTGGTGTATTATTCCTGTAATCCTGGGAAACAGAGGCAAAATAAACAAAGCTAAGAACATTCTAGTGGGCTGGGTCTGTCACATTCTGAGTTGTGTGTACAAAGTTGGTCTGCAACGACTTTGACACCAGAAACACTGAGGCAGCACTGTAAACCTGGGAGATGAAAATGTTTAAAACATTTTGTGAGTCCATGTCAGAAGAGGCAGGAGCTTTTCTGATGCGGAGCAGACTATGATCTCATCCATCCATGTCCACTGCAGCTTTTCCAAACACCAAGAATCCATGTGCAGATACCTATCAAGGCCCAGAACCAGAGTCCGAGAAAGAGACCAAAGCTGTCACTGACTTCATTAGAAGCCACCTGAAATCAATCAAGGCCTATATCACCTTCCACTCCTATTCCCAGATGCTACTGTTTCCCTATGGATATACATCAAAACTGCCACGGAACCATGAGAACCTGGTATGTAGAAAAAAACCTACGGTTATGCACTGACTGCGCCATTGACTTTCATGAACAACTGTTCTTTATGAACAGCTGCATAATGTTGAAAGAATTTCACATTTTAATACCAAAGGAAAGAACTAATAAAGTTTACCTTAAAGTTTATCTTAGACTTAAAAGTCATAATTCCTAGATTAATTTTTCATGTGATAAAAAGATAAAATCTTTCAATGTGATTCTAAGATAAAGCCAGTAGGAAACAATATCTAGGCCATCCAGACTAGAATTCCATTACTACACAGATTGTTATATCAACATTTACCATAGACATACCTGTAAAACCACATGCAGCAAAAGTCTAATAGAACAGCAAAGATATCTATTTCTGTCCCTAAAACACCATTTTTAAGAAGATCCACAGTATTTTTATCCTCCTCATCAATTTGGAAGCAATATTAATTCTGTTACTATCCAAAGAAAGAACATTATGAATGTTTATGAAGCTTCCTCACTGAGAACACACTGTCTTTCAAGAACTAAGATCCACTATGCATCCTTTTTCCTTTGTATGAAAACTAATTTGATCATGTTGGATTAAAACAAACAAAACCTCTGCATATGGGTTCCAGTGCATCACAAGAACCCCCAGTGTGAATATCCATTAAAAAGGGATATTTTTAATTGTTGTAAAAGACAAGAAATAAAGCAGATAAAGTTCAGTGTCCGAGATCCCATGAGGGGCTGATAAATACAATACATTCAGTAAAAACTATGGTTCCAGTACTGCCTCTTATTTTTAAAAATATTTTTTTAAAAAGAAGTCACAATTGTCATTTTGATTTCCATCCATTGTATTCAGCATGATAGCATTTAATTTCAGTTGCAGCAGAGATGTGAACCAGTCATTAAAACCATCTGTAGGGACGCCTGGGTGGCTCAGTTGGTTAAGCAGCTGCCTTCGGCTCAGGTCATGATCCCAGGGTCCTGGGATCGAGCCCCGCATCGGGCTCCCTGCTCGGCCTCTGCCTACTTGTTCTCCCTCTCTATCTCTCTGTCAAATAAATAAATAAAATCTTTAAAAAAAAAAAAAACCTGTATATATACAACAAAGAAAATATACAAGCAATATGTGGCCCATAGTCATTTATTTAGCCGATATAGCTAAGACTCTGAACCCATGAGTTTGATTAGTTCATGAAAAGCTACAGCAATGCAATTTCAGTCTGCCCTTAGGAAAATGGTATTATGGATTAAAAATACAAATACACACAACAAACCATTCTGAGTAAAGAGTTCTTACACAGCCACTAAATTAATTAAGAAAAAAGTTATCTTTTTGTTATATACATTACACGTACAAACTAAAAATCTTCGAGGGAACAAATATGTTAGTGACTATATTCCATTAAAATTCATTCCAATAATCATTCTCATAGCATGAAACACTAATGTGTATTAAAGGTCATGAAATGCATTCACCCTGGAAGATAAACTCTAATTTAACAACTATTTTAAAGAAGAGTCAACCACATTTCTTCCCTCAGCATGCTAAAATCCAATGTGGAAAAAGTTCTTTGGCAATGTGGCGCCCATAAAACAAAGGAAGCAGGAACATGGAAGAAACTGATTTTGGAAGAGACAAGTATCTGCAGCCAAAAAGTATATGAGAGGAAGTAGAAAGAATACGTTTTTTAGAAGGACGGACAAAAGGAAGAAAGCAGGGAAGTGGGTGAGGCGGGGAGAAAAATGAGGGAGGAAGAAAGAAGAGAGAGAAAAGAAAGAATAGAATCCAAAATGAGATATGGCATTACTATTTATAACTGATTTCACATTTAGAATTCTTCACAATGACAATATATCTTACCAAAAATAAATTTCTCATTTAACCATTGATTTTATTTTGATCTTCAGTTGTCAAATAACCAGTAAAATTTCCTTTTTTTGATTCCCAACAAATTAATAACATTTACACAGTTTCATATCATTCCAACTCTAATTTCCCTTTTTTTCCAGGCCAAAGTTGCAAAGATCGGCACTGATGTTCTAGCAACTCAATATGAAACCCACTACATCTATGGCCCAATAGCATCAACAATCTGTAAGTTTTTCCTAGTATTTACTGTGTTATTTTCCCTAATTCTTTTTATAAATATTAAAGAAATTTCAGGATTTGTAAATTAGGATTAGAACATGTAGAATTGCTAACTTAAACTTCAGTTTTAATGGATGATTCTGAATTACATGTGAATCTAGGGGATACATTTTGCCCTCTTGGGGGATAAGATTTTTCTAGAAACAAATTATACAAGGTTACAAGGTCAGTAGAAATTGTTGAATCAAGATGAAGTTTTGGGGGCTCCTGGGTGGCTCAGTCGTTAAGCGTCTGCCTTCGGCTCAGGTCATGATCCCAGGGTCCTGGGATCGAGTCCCACATCGGGTTCCCTCCTCGGTGGGAAGCCTGCTCTCCCTCTCCCACTCCCGCTGCTTGTGTTCCTGCTCTCGCTATCTCTCTCTCTGTCAAATAAATAAATAAAATCTTTAAAAAAAAAAAAAGATGAAGTTTTGGTTTAATTCATCCACCTTCCTGTTCCCCACCAACATTTATCCTCACGGGAACTAACAAGAATTAGTTGGAGCGACTCAACAGTTTTTGTTGGTAGTGGTGGTGGTGTTGAATTGGACAGTTTTCCCTAGCTCCTGGTAGGAAAATGGGCAGGCCAAAAGTTTCAGCCACTTAGGTCATGTAAAACCAGTTTCATGTCCTTCTCACCAGCCCCTTCCTATTGTGTTAAACTAAAATGTGTGTGGCAGATTAAGAAAGAGGATGTAAAGGTTCTAGTTCTGTTGCTTTTGTTTTAGTGTCTAAATACCACTTCTTACTCTTCACTATTTTTAGACTTTCTTTGTGCATTTTTTTAATTACTGACAGATTTCTGACAAGTCAGGCACTGTGCTTGGCCCTTGATTTCACAATCTCAATTAATCTCACAACATCCTATGAGGTAGGCTATACTTGTAACTGGCTAACCTGGGATTTAGTTCAACAAAACCAAAACCCATGATCTTGACCACTGTACATAATGCTTTCTCATTTGGTTTCTGCAGCTAAAATAACCAGGTTTTTCTATTTTTAAGCAATGAAAAGAAATTCATTTGATTTTTCACCAAAGACCATTAATTCAGACCTTGGGAAGTGAAATCATTTTTTCCCTTATAGCAAGATCCCACTGATGTTAGTTTAGAAATACTTCACTAAAAATTGCCTTTTCTCCAAATCGCTTCAATTCTTAGAATTGAAGAATGGAAAATTCCCAATGAACTGCTTACAAAACTTTAACTTCTAACAAAACTTAATTCCTCAAAAGCATGGATTACACTTCAGATCTCTTCTCAGACCACAAAATATATAGCCCAGTGCAGGGCATGGAACAACAGCAGAATTAATTCCCATAAACGTGCTCAATTAAAATAGCACCCTGACTGATCCAAAAACAGTGAATATGGATTGAAAACACAAGACTAGACTTGACCTAGCCTGCATCACTCTCTAGAGCCATGACATCCAATATTTTTAAACATTTGTTTAAAGATTTTATTTATTTATTTCAGATAGAGAGTGAGAGAGAGAGAGCATGAGTGGGGTGAGGGACAGGGGGAGAAGCAGACTCTCTGCTGAGCAGGGAGCCTGATGTGGGGCTCAATCCCAGGACCCTGGGATCATGACCTGAGCCGAAGGCAGACGCTTAACTGACCGAGCCACCCAGGCGCCCCTAAACTTTAAACTTCTGATGAACAACCCACCACCACCAAACACATATACTTATTTCCATTATGCTTTTTAAATTTGTGGATTGAAAAAAAGAAATATGTATGTGTGAATCCACGGATCCTTGCAATAATTCTACCTGGCCACACCTTATAAACTACTTCCTCAACCCAAGCTAAAAGTATTAACTTGGAACTAAAGTCTATACCCTCAATAATTGCTAATTGCTATGGAATTCAAAAATGCCAAAATCATCACATACAACTTCCAGAGCCAACTTATTGGAAGCTCCTTTGGTGGAATTAGAAAAATGACCAAAAAACCAGACAAGTCCCATTCCCAGAGAACATCATCAGCAATCACCTATCAACCAATCTTTGTTAAAAGGCTGAAGAGAAAGTATAGTGACACAATCAATTGCGTGTATCCAAACAGATCTCTTGCTGCAACATAGCCATGCTAGAGATTCATTACACAAAGTGGATGAAAATGAGCTTTCTAAAAAGATGATATACTCAACTATGTAAGTGGACCAAAAGTGAGCAAAGAACGAGAGGACAGACTAGAACAGCAATTTAAAATGGCAGCCTACTTAGTGGATATTGAGAAATTGCAGGACCAGACAAGCTAGATACTCTTGGCAGCAAAGAACAAAGGGTTCCAAACAGGAACACACTTTGCAAATGGCAACTAGAACATCAAAGGATTATTGTTCTCACACTTTACACACATATATATGCAATGTATATTTACATATATATGCAAATTATGAGCACACTAAAGCTATGCATGGCATTGTATCACAGTCAATTTAATGAGCAAGAATTTATGGAATGCCTCCATCATAGCCCAGAACTTTGCAGTTTTGAGAGGTAGGTTAGAAGAATTAAGACATAATAACTGCTCTCAAGAAGTTACATTCTAACTGGGAGAAAGAGATAGCCAAAAATACCATGGCTGGAAGCCACCATGTATCACTTTCAAAGTGGGAGGACAGGGTGAAGAGGAATTACTATTCCGTACAACTTTGTAGCAGTATCTTAAATTTTTTAAATTATATTAAAAGATTTTCTTAAAGAAATGCAGATTTAGAAAGAATTGCCTCTTCCAGACAGGGCTGCAGCAGCTTGATAGATGTTTAAAATTTTTAGGAGTGAATGCTTTAATAAAACATCTGATTGAATCAAACACTCATGAGAAGCAGGGGGTAACAAAGTGTTGCTGACTGGGTAAGAACAGAAAGTAAGGGCACCCCACAATTAAAGTTTAGTCATTCCAACACCCTGGTTGTCACTTAACAAGTCCCAGGACGCAGGGAAAGCATCTATAGCATTTGCTAGTGGTTTTCTCCCTTTGATTTGATGGAGACCAAAGAAAAGGCTGAGGGAACATTTTTAAAGCCAAATTATGGAGAGAGCTCTGACCTCCAGAAAAAACAAGTATGCAATTTGAACATAAGAAGCAAATATAGCAAATAAATAAAAATCATAAAATTTGAAACCAGGAGGAAATCTAGGAGACGATCTAATTCCTGGTTCTCAAGCCTGACTTCCCATCAGAATCATCTGAGCTTTTAAAATATGTGGATGATTAAGCCCCACCCACAGAAATTCTGATTTCATTAGTTTGTGGTGGGGGTCAGTCACTTGCATTTTTTTAAAGTACCCAAAGTAATTCAAAGATGAAACTAGGTTTGAGAACCACTGGTCTAAGCTTAATCCCTCATTTATAGACTACAAAAATAAGATACAGAAAGATTTTATCAATTTGGAGAAAAACAGGAACAAAGATCAGCGTTCCAGACCAGAATCAAATGGTATACCAACTACTTTGTCACAAAGCAGCAATATTTAGATGGCACAGAAACTGATGTAAAAGATTGTGAAATGTTTACATTTGTATATTGATGACCTATCCAATCCTTATCATCTTAGAAATAACTGAATATAGTATCTGGTTAGTAAGAACACTTCACTGAATTGATAGGAACAGATTGCTTGCATCATTAATATCATCCCTCTGTGAGTCACATCATAAATTAAAAAGCTACTTTTTTTGCTTTTTTTTTATTATGTTATGTTAATCACCATACATTACATCATTAGTTTTTGATGTAGTGTTCCATAATTCATTGTTTGCGTATAACACCCAGTGCTCCGTGCAGTACGTGCCCTCTTTAATACCCATCACCAGGCTAACCCATCCCCCCACCCCCTCCCCTCTAGAACCCTCAGTTTGTTCCTCAGAGTCCATCGTCTCTCATGGTTCATCTCCCCCTCCAATTTCCCCCTCTGAAACAAATAATACATTATATGTTAAAAAAAAAAAAAAAAAAAAAAAAGATAGCAGGAAGGGAAAAATGAAGGGGGGGGAGTTACTTTCAAAGTGCCTTTCTTTTTTTTTTTTTTAAAGATTTTTTTATTTATTTATTCATGAGAGACAGAGAGAGACAGAGGCAGAGGGAGCAGCAGGCTCCCCGTGGAGCGGGGAGCCCGATGCGGGACTCGATCCCAGGACCCTGGGATCATGACCTGAGCCGAAGGCAGACGCTTAACCGACTGAGCCACCCAGGCGTCCCTCAAAGTGCCTTTCTTGTTGCCTTCCCCACACACCAAATTGCTAGATCTGCTCCTGTATCTCAACCTGGTACTCTTTTCCACGCTCTGTACCACTTCTGCATTTTGAAAAACAGAAAATCAAGACCTCACATTTGTAGCTCACAACACCCAATCTCTATCTACTAAGACATTCAAGCTGAGATTATATTAAGGCATAACAAAAATGCAGAGAAAATATTTCAATTTATGCCCACACACCTCTAGCTTAGCTCTTGCTTCAAATAAAACTTTCACTTAGTATTGACATAAAAGTGCCGATCATTATGTTTAATGCATGTCAATAATGCTTTTTTTGAAAAACACATGTTAAGCCACCAGCATTATGTTATGTAGATTCCTGTGGGCTGAAACCGGATTCCCAGTTTGGTTCAGTTTTATTTTGACTTGTTTTGATTGTATTACAGTAAGTTCCTTGCACCTAATGTGCCTTGAAAGGTGAAGAATTTTTTTTAATGACAACATATTAAGAAAATGTTGTCGACAACAAAAAATTATCTTGTAGAACTCAAAGAAGACTTTTTACTGGGAGGACTATAGATTGACATACAGTAGGTAGTATAGTACAATGGTTAATAACACAAACTCTAAAGACATGCAGCTTGGGTTTGATTCCTGACTCAACCATGTACTAGCTAGTGTCTTTGAGCAAACTGTTCAATCCCTCTGGGCCTAAATTTCCTCTTCTGTAAAACAGCAATTGGTGCTTAAATCCTAAGGTCGTGATAGGAATTTATGAAATGAGTTAATATACATGAAGCACTTAAAAGGGTACCTGGTATTTAGCAAGTGGTTATATTTTATAAATATATACACATATTTTAGTAGGTTTAGATGTAGATAAATAGAAGGCTAAGTATCATGTTCAAAATATTAAGTTCTATAAACATGTATTCTTACAAGTAAAAAGCTTTCAGTGTTGCATTTATTTTATGCCTTATATAGTTTTTGTTTGCAAAGTTAAGGTTTTGAAGATACAAAAAGTGGTATCATAAAAGAAAATGTAGGGGCACCTGGGTGGCTCAGATGGTTAAGCATTGGCCTTCAGCTCAGGTCATGATCCCGGGGTCCTGGGATCAAGTCCTGCATCTGGCTCCTTGCTCAGCGGGAAACCTACTTCTCCCTCTCCCACTCCCCCTGCTTGTGTTCCCTCTCTTGCTGTGTCTCTCTCTCTGTCAAATAAATAAATAAATAAAATCTTTAAAAAAAAAAGAAAAAAGAAAATGTATTACACTCAATAACATCACACAATTATGAAGAACCACAAATTGTATATATTCTCAACAACCACTATTAATCTTAATGAGAAATTTCACATAAAGCAAATTTGTCAAAGTGAAATAGCCACACTCTTTAACTCTTTTAAATCACAATAGTTTACTTAACTGCAAATGGGGAGCTAGTACAGCTAGAAATTGGCCAAGTTTATTAAAATGCCTAGTACACTCTAAATCACCATATAAGACGTAATTCCTACTTACCCTACCTCTGTTGCTACCAAACTCTTACTTTATGTGCCTTTTTCTAATGAACTTAAACCCAACTCTAACTAAAAATGACAGCCTTCTTGATCACTAAAGCCAATACACTTACCTCAGCTCACAGGTTCCACAAACTCCCTACAACACTGGACCCTGTTGATATCCCTTCTTCTTGCCATTCCTTTGCCTTCCTTAACAATGAACTCTTGGATTGCCACCTCCTTCTTCTTTTCTACTCTGTCTCTGCTGACTGCTTCTAAAAGTAGACATTTTCAAAAAACACAGGTACACTACACACATACCACACAGAGTTCTCCCTTCAGAGAGAACTGCTTCTTCCTCATCAGGGAAGCACTCTCTATCCTGCAGACTAGAGCCCTCATTTGCCACCTAGGGGCACCAGGTGGCCAAGCTAGGGGGACCACCTTCCACCCACGCAATAGTTACCTGCAGCAATCAATGGGAAACCAGCCGCACTAGGGGAACCAACCAGACCAAAATAGCCATGCAAAGATTTTGAAAACCATATTGTCACTGGAACCATAAGTCACAAAAGAAGATCAGGGCCTGCATGCTAAATCTAAACAGGATGAATGACTGCTAAAGTAGATTTCAGTTAAGATTTAAAATTTAACATAATGGACAAAATGTCCAGGATAAAAGGAAAAATCACTTGTCACAACAAAAATGAGGAAAATCACAGCATGAATGAGAAAAGACAATCAACAGATACCAACACTGAGATGATTTACATGTTGGAATTATCTGATAAGAATTTTGAAGTCACCGTCATAAAAAATGCTTCAACAAGTAATTAGATAGCCTTGAAACAAGTGAAAACACAGAAAATTTCACCAAAAAAATGCAAGATATAAAAGGAACCAAATAGAAGTCACAGAACTAGAAAATACAATAACTTGAATTCTTAAAAACTCACTGGAAGGGCTCAATAGCAGAATGAATATGATGGACAGAAGAATCAATTAACTTAAAGACAGAATAAGAATTCAGTCAATCTGAAGAGAGAAAACCAATTGAAAAAAAGATAAGCAAAGCTTCACGGACCTGAGGTGTAGTAACAAAAGATCCAACATTCATATCATCAAAGTCTCAGAAGAGGAGAAGGAGAGTAAGAATGGAAAAAATATATGAAAAAATAAAGACTGAAATTTATAAAATTTCCTAAAAACATAAACCCACATACCAAAGAGCTAAGTGAATGCCAAACAGGATAAACTCAAAGAAATTCACATCGAGTACCTCATAATTAAAATTCTGAAAACTAAAGACAAAGAAAAAACTCTTGAAAGCAACCAGAGAGAAACAATCTAGAGGGGAAAAACAATTCAAAGGACAGATTTCTTATTGAAACCATGGAAAACCAAAAGGAAATGAGAATATTTTTCAAGTGCTAAAAGAAAAGAACTACCAACCCTAAATTCTATATTCAGCAAAAATATCCTTCATAAGTGAAGAGGAAATGAAGACCTTCTCAGATAATGGAAAACTTTAAGAGAATTCATCACCCAAAGATCTACCCTTTAAAAATGGCTAAAGGAGGCTCTCCAAATAAGAAAGAAATATAACAGGAGAAGCCTTAAAACTGTAGAAAGGAAGCAAGAACAATGGATTAGATAATGAATGAATGAATGAATGAATGAATGAATGAATGAATGAACAACTATCTCTTCAAGATGGTGAAGTCACAAAATATAACTCCATTTGATGTGATCTTCAATGCATGTACAGAAGTACTCAAGACAATTATATTTAAAAAGTAGGAAGATAAAAAGAACCTAAATGCAAGTGAGATTTCTATATGTCACTTGACATGGTAAAACAGATATCAGCAGGTGATGGTAAATTATATATGTATATTGTAATATCTGGAGCAACCACTAAGAAAACTCCACAAAGTGATAGACTCAAAAATGTTATTATAAATACATCAAAACTGGGGCACCTGGGTGGCTCAGTTGGTTAAGCATCTGCCTTTGGCTCAAGTCATGATCCCAGGGTCCTGGGATCAAGCCCCATGTCCAGCTCCCTGCTCAGTGGGGAGCCTGCTTCTCCCTCTCTCTCTGCAGCTCCCCCTGCTTGTGCTCTCTCTCTGTCAAATAAATAAATAAAATATTTTTAAAAATAAAATAAAATAAAAATAAATCAATACATCAAAATGGCATCCTTAAAACGTACATTTAACCAGAAAAAGTAAATAAAAGAGAAATAGAAGAATGAAAAACAGATGGAACAAATAAAAATCAAACAATAAGATGGCAGATTTAAGTCATATCAATAATTTACCTAAGGATATTAAATAAAGACAGATTGGCAGAGTGGATTTAAAAAAATACAACTGAATAATACACTGTCTGCAATAAACTCATTTTAAATATAAGATGGGTTGAAATGGAAAGGCCTGAAAGAGATATACCATGTGAATGTTAATCAAGGAGAAGTGGTCATATTAAATATCAGATAAAGTAAATTTCAGACCAAAAAAATTTGCTAGAAACAAAGAGGGACATTAATAAAGATAAAAGGATCAATCCACCAAGAAAATATAATGATCCTGAATGTGTGCAAGCCAATTTCACCTATAATATTTCTGCCAATACCTTCAAAATTCATTTTGACAAGCTCCTTCCTAAATGTGGCTGATGCTAAACATCCTTTTGTCTTCCCTCCTTTATCCCTTCTTTTCACCATCACTACCCTCTCTGAGTTTCTATTTCTGTTAATAATGTGTAGATTGTTTTCAGCTACCCAGACTGAAATCTCAATCATTTTTATCAGATTTTGTGACTCTTCCATTCCAGCATTTCTGACATAAAGCCCCCAAAGATATTCCCACTGTGGTGACCCTACACAAGTTCAGGCTTTCATCTCACAATACCTCCTCACTGGTCTCTACTCATTCCAGTTCAGGTTAACTGTCCTAAGTGCAACACTAAAATAATTATTATTGCCTCCCAAACAAAATACCTGTCCTGATTTATCAGGTTTTCTGAGCTTTGCCCACAAACTGTCACTGCTCCATTTGTTCCAGTCTAGCTGGATCTCACTGGTCCCTAAAAAGGCCTCCATGCTTTTCCATCTTTGTAGCTCACTGACCAGAATGCCCTTCTTCCATGTCCATCTGGAAAAATACCTTTCAAGGCTCTACATCATGAAGGTGGTACTTAGTAGGCATTGAGCATGAAATGTCATCATCCTCACCAGACATACATAATGTTTTTTTTAAATCTTCATAAGAGAATGTACCTTTCTTATGGTACTTACATATGCTACCCTGTCTCTATTGATTTGTGTCTTTGAATTCTCTCCCCTAAACAGTAAGTTCCCAAAGACACCAATATCATCTTTATCTTTGTACCCTGCACAGCCACCCTCCACAGTGCCAAGTAAAGTGCACTGTGCATATTAAAGCTTTAATAAATATTTGTAGACTATACTTTCAGGGATCATTTCTATAGTTTGTTGAATAGTTTAAAAGCCAACCCTCCTTCTACCAAAATATTTCTTCCCTCTTTCTGCATCACAGCTTTGAATTTTCATCATTCAAACCTAAAACATTAATATTAAACTCATTATCTGTCCTAGAACATAAATGATTCTATGTACAAGAAAGTAGGTTTCTTATTATGCAAAGCAGAATATACATAAATGCATTTATAGTATATATATACATGTACTTGTATAAACCTTATATGTACATAATTTATAGATTCTGTTTAGATTTTCAAATAACATTCTTAGTAAAATCTCATAAAAATTGACATTGAAAAGTTGGATTAAAGGTCTAAATACATCCTTAAAATAACTTATTTAAGCTTTCTTGGTCTTTTAACTATAAAAATCATTTAACCAAGCAACGTGAATAGAAAGAGACCTGAACTATTAGAAAGAACGTACTTTTGCCTAGCCTGTATGCATGATTTTTTTGTCGAGTTTTCAGTGACCAGAGGCCCCGCCTCAGTTGGTTTCCACAGCTGCTTGCACTTGCCCAGACCACCTCCATCTGCAACACTGTGTGCCCAGGAAACAAAATCAATTTAGAGTACTGACCCAAGCAAAATGTAATTTTGAAAATGCAGCACATATTTAAAATTTGTGGTGGATCCCAAAACCATGATTATGTTGTACTCTACACTCTATACTATGTAGATCACTACTGCCATTAATTACTGCAATTAACTGTACACATAATTATGTTTTACTGCTAATTTTACACCAGTGAATTTCCATTTCAAGAAAAACATTAGCATTTGTTTCTAATTAAATATTTATTGTTTGTGTTTTACAGACCCAACATCAGGTTCTTCTTTAGACTGGGCTTACAACCTGGGCATCAAACACACATTTGCCTTTGAACTCCGAGATAAAGGCAAATTTGGTTTTCTCCTTCCAGAATCTCTGATAAAGCCAACCTGTAAAGAGACCTTGCTAGCTGTTAAGTTTATTGCCAAGTATATCCTCAAGCATACTTCCTAAAGAAGTGGCCTCAGTTTGGAATAAGCCAATTAATCCTTCTTTGTGCCTTTTACCAGAAAGTCAATCTTCAATTATCCCGAGATATAACTTCCACATTACATGAATAGGTCCCTCTCTTGCTCACTTAAGTCCTACGTTAATTCTTTTTGCTTTTATTTACTCTTAATAGCACCTTAACAAATAGCTTTAAGTGAAAGCTTTCAACTATCTTTCTTTGCTCCAAATAAAGTTCGAACCCAGCAAAAAGTATATTTTGAGTATTCTGAAACATGATATACAGTGGGTCACAGAAAAGAAATGAGAACCTTCTCCAGAATCAGATTTTCCATGTGGCTGCAGCATTTCATGTAATAATATAATAAAATAAATTGTATTCCAAAATGCATCTTCTGTTTTTTTATAAACTATACTCTCTATATTTCTCTATTAGCGTTAATAATCAAGCATTAATGTGTCTCATGCAGTCGGTTAATAAGAAATAATATCTTCAATTCAAAAACATATTTTGCCTGCATATATATTTATTTTTAATAGAAGCAGACATTGTTTATATCTTCACAATAGCAAAAGGATGTCCTAGCAGGAAATAAAGTGGTTCATACAGAGATGAATCTCAGTGCCTCAAACAATCAATCCAGTTCTCATCAACATAACATACATTAAATTCAAAATAGTTTAATTTAACATGCCATAACCCAAGAAAACTACCTGCCAAAACATCTCTTGGTAGTTACTGACACAGCCAAGACAGTCTGGTCAGATGTGAGCCCTGCCCTCATAACAGATGGGGGAAAAAGTCTGGAAATGTAGTACAAGTGTAAGAGAGAAAGTCATGTTGACCAAGGACAGAGTAACTTAAACTTTTATACTGCTTATAATCCTATTGCTTAAGACAGAGTTACAAAATATCTCCCCTCACCCTGCCCCCAGCACCATGATTTTTCAATGCCTCATCATGTGACTACAGCAGTGCCTACATTCTAGAAATCCAGAACACAGATGCCTGACCAGAATTTGAGGGACAAGTAAAGAGTTCCTTGACTTCCTATAAACTGACTTCTCATAACACTGGACAAAATTTTTGAAGATCCTCAAAGATCCTGAGAAACCAGGAAAACAAATAATCTGGGACATTCCTCATTAATCCTTTAGGGGTCCATAAAAGAAAGAATGCCATCAAATCTACAAGGTGATGAGTATTTCTGATAGTTATGAGGTAGGTAAAAGTTTCCCATGCAAAATTGTCTAGAGGAAACCAATATAAACTCACAAGACTGCTTTACAGGTACAGGGGGGAAAGGTGACAGAGTCAAGAAAGTAAAAGGCAAAACAGTGGTTATGAGATTACATTGCCTCTTATAAAAAAAAAATGTTGGGCTTTCCTGGACATGGGAAAAGATCATGGACAGAGAACTCTTCTTGATTCCACCACATGGTTCTCTCGGTAGTATAAACTAATCTTTTACCATTAATATAGAAAAGGTAAATGGGAGTTTTTCTAAAAAAGAATATGTATTGGTTCCAAAAATCTGCAATGAAACGTGGTAGTATTAAACTGATGTTGGTTTCCCAAGATACAAATAATACAAAGCAGTAGCAGTAAGCAATCTCAGTTGAACACTCATTTATTTGAGCATCTATAAGAAACAATGGGGTTCAGAAACTGTGCCTGACTTTAAAAACTTCTAGTTGTCCTCTAAAATCTATTCTTCCTTCTTCCCTAGTAATAGGTCTCCTAATTCTGAACTGGTACATGGCCACTCAAAGTCTCAAATTCAAAACTTCCCTTTCAAAACGAGGTGGCTCTTGAACTGTTCTGGCCAGTGAGTTGGAAGAACAAACATCGTGCGGCAAAATCTAGGCAACTAACTTCAAAGACCTGTGGCATATTCACTTTGGTCCTTCCTCCCCATCCCTCTTTCTTTCAGACTAAAATAGAATTGTGATAGCTGATGCTAAGCAATCATCTTGAACCATAAAATGCTCTCAAGAACTGAAGCAAAAAAATATGATAGTAGAAGCCTATGCTCATGACAATTAGCACAGCAGTTCCAGATGTGTCCTGGGTGGAAATCCTTGGAGAGTAATGTGTTATATAAAATTACAGGACTAGAAATCAGAAAGAGTTTGGGTTAGAATCCTGAATCTACCACCAACTGATATCCAGTAAGACACAGTCACCCTTGTCTGACCTGCTTATCTTCTAGATTTTTGTTAGTATCTGAAATAATAAATGCTCACCAAGGTAAGCCACTAATTTCCATTTTGTTTCTTTTTGGGACAAAGCACACTTATCTTTTTTTTTTTAAGATTTTATTTATTTAATTGACAGAAAGAGAGAGAGCGTGAGAGGGAACACAAGCAGGGCGAGTGAGAGACGGAGAAGCAGGCTTCCGGCTGAGCAGGGAACCCGATGCGGGGCTCGATCCCAGGACCCCGGGATCATGACCTGAGCCGAAGGCAGACACTTAACGACTGAGCCACCCAGGTGCCCTACACATATTCTTTTTTTTAAGATTTTTTATTTATTCATCAGAGAGAGCAAGAGCACCAGTAGGAGGGAGGGTTAGAGGGAGAGGGAGAAGCAGACTCCCCACTGAGCAGGGAGCCTGATGCGGGGCTCGATCCCAGGACCCCGGGATCTTGACCTGAGCCGAAGGCAGACGCTTAACGACTGAGCCACCCAGGCGTCCCCAAAGCACACTTATCTTAAAGAGAACTGGGTCAGGTGGTTTCTAATTGAGGTAGGCGTTGGGTGGCACAAAACCAATGGCCCAACTGCTGCTCTCAAGCGTGGTTCTTCCCCAAGGCTCTGCTATGATGGGAAGCAAAGTGACATGCGCATGTGCATATGTACATTTTCCTGTATGCAAAGCTTTCAACAAATTTTTACAGTCTAAGGGTCACGAATCCTCAAATGTTTAAAAACAATAGAAAACAAAATCCAACATAATTTGAAAAAATATTTGCATACATCAAAGTAAGTATTAACTCCAACTCAGGGAAGTCAGAGTTTGTGTAGTAATTTGCTTCTTTTTGTTGTTGTTACTATGGATTTTTTCTCTGTTTGCTTAGCAATATTCAGAAAAAATATATAAAATATCTATTACATTTCTAATTACCAAAACCAAGAAAATTAAATATGCTAAAATTTAACAAAATTATTAAAGCTTGCCAGTTTATTTGTTATGGGGAAGTCCAGGAGCCTAGTGGAGAAGTTCCAGAACACCACTGGAGCAAAAATATTTGAGTCTGAACACATTGGAGAGGGTAAGAGGAACAATTTTACTTTACCCACATCACCTCTCCTGCAAGGTGGCACAGCTCAACCCAACAGGGCTCTCTTGGCCTGTAATTTTTTCCCACAGAGGAAAGGGAGAGATTGTGTATGAGCACCTGGCTTCCACAGCTGTGTGGGATGCTGCTGAAGAGGCCAATTTATCTCTTGCCTCCAGAGTACTGAGTCATGAGCTGCATGGCTGGAAAGCAATCAGCAGTTGGGAGGACAGCAGCCAGGGTTTGGAACATATCTAAGGGACATGGATGCTACTAACCTTATCAGGAACTCCATCATAAGGCCCACCGGTGAGTCACTGAGACACCTCACCCGCATATCTCCTATCTAGCCACAAGCACCACAGTGCTAAATGCTCATCACACACAAACACCCACACCCCATGGCCGGCTCCCCGTGCGTGCTCCCAAAAGCAGTGAGAACAAGCGTTGGCAGACAGATAGTGAACATGTGCCAAAAGCTGGCCTGAATCTGCTGGCCAAGGAGAAACCACAAACTTGAACATTTAGCTCTGCCCTTGGAAAAGTAAAAGGGAGGCTAACAGCACCCAGCCTGGTGCATTGCAAGATCAACACAAGGCATACAAGCTTAAGAATTCTGCCACAAGAGGGAGCAAGAAGTGTGGAACAAGCATATCCACAGAAGGTCTGAAAACCTCAGAATCTCCAGCAGGACTGAAAGAAGGTATTTCTTCCCCAAAGTCAGTCAATAGAGACTGGAGGAAGTGATTGCTACTTCAGATGTGAAGACAGAAACATAAGACTTCAAGAAACATGAAAAATCAAACAAACATGACATTACCAAAGGGTAACAATAATTTTCCAGTAGCTGACCCCAAAGACATGGAGACCTGCAATTTACTCAATAATTCAAAATAGCTATTTTAAGGAAGCTCAATGAGCTATTAGAAAATGCAGGAAGATAATTTCCCCCCCCCAAAAAAAAAACCAGGAAAACACTACATGAACAAAATGAGAAGTTTAACAAAGAGATAGAAATCATAAAAACAGAACCTAACAGAAATTCTGGAGCTGAAGAAAACAATGAATGAAATGAAAAATGCAATAGAGAGCATCAATAGAATGGATCAAGCAGAAGGAAAAATCCACAAAATAAAAGACAAGAACTTTGAAATTATCTAGGCAGAGGAAAAAGATTTTTTAATGAATGAAAAGAGTGAAGAAAACCAATGTGAATTATGGGATACCATCAAGAGAAGCAATTTGCAAATTACTGGAGTCACAGAAGAAGGGAGAAAGAGGCAGAAAGCTTATTTAAAGAAATAATGCCTCAGAACATCCCAAATCTGGGGAGAGATTTACCCATCCAAGTTCATGGTCAGCTCATAGGTCCCCAAATAAATTCAACTCTAAAGATCTTCTCCAAGACACATTACAATAAAACTGGCAGAAATCAAAGACAAACATAGAATCTAAAAAGTAGCAAGAGGAAAGAAGCTTATCATTATAAGGGAATCCCCCTAAGTCTATCAGCAGATCTATCTACAGAAAACTTACAGGCCAGGAGAGAATAGGATGATATATTCAAAATGCTGAAAGAAAAAACTGCCAACCAAATTTATCCAATTAAGTTTTCCTTCAGAAATGAAGAAGAGATAAAAATTTCCCCATAGGGCGCCTGGGTGGCTCAGTCGTTAGGCGTCTGCCTTGGGCTCAGGTCATGATCCCAGGGTCCTGGGATCGAGTCCCGCATCGGGCTCTCCCTGCTCAGCGGTAAGCCTGCTTCTCCCTCTCCCACTCTCCCTGCTTGTGTTCCTGTTCTCGCTGTCTCTCTCTGTCATATAAATAAATAAAGTCTTTAAAAAAAAAAAATTTCCCCAGAAAAACAAAAGCTGAGGGAGTTCATCACCACTAGATCTGCCTTATAAGAAATGCTGAAAGGGGGGCGCCTGGGTGGCTCAGTTGGTTAAGCGACTGCCTTCGGCTCAGGTCATGATCCTGGAGTTCCAGGATCGAGTCCCGCATCGGGCTCCCTGCTCAGCGGGGAGTCTGCTTCTCCCTCTGACCCTCCCCCCTCTCATGCTCTCTCTATCTCATTCTCTCTCTCGAATAAATAAATAAAATCTTTAAAAAAAAAAAATGCTGAAAGGATTCTTGAAGGTGACATGAAAGGACTCTATCAGTAATATGAAAACATAAAAAAAAATATAACACACTGGTAAAATCAAATTCATAATACTCTAATATGGTGTTATATTAACCACTTAACTCTGGTTTTTAAAAAAAGGTTAAAGGGGCTCCTGGGTGGCTCAGTCGTTAAGCGTCTGCCTTTGGCTCAGGCCATGATCCCAGGGTCCTGGGATCGAGCCCCACATCAGGCTCCCTGCTCAGCAGGAAGCCTGCTTCTCCCTCTCCCACTCCCCTTGCTTGTGCTCTCTCTCTCGCTGTGTCTCTCTCTGTCAAATAAATGAATAAAATCTTTAAAAAAAATTTAAAAAATAAAAAATAAAAAAAGGTTAAAGACAAAAGTATTAAAAACAATTACAACTACAGTTATTTGTTAATGAATATACAATATAAAAAGGCAAATTGTGACATCAAAAACATATAAGATGGAGAAAGGAAGTAGAGCTTTTGTATGCTATTGAATTTACATTATCACTGTAAAAGAGACTGTTATATTTATAAGATATTTTATGTAATCTTCCTGGTAACCACAAAGCAAAATCCTTCAGTATACATGAGAGATAAAGAGAATCAAGGCACACCACTATGGAAAATCATGAATTTGCAAAGGAAAACAGCAAGAGAGGAAGAAAGGAACAAGGAAACTATAATACAGCCAAAAAAAAAAAAAAAAACCAATAAGATGGCATTGGTAAATACTTACCTATCAATAATTACTCTAAATGTAAATGAAGTAAAGTCTCCAATCGAAAGACACAGAATAGACAAAAACAAAAAACAAGAACAAAATTAACCTATAAGAGACTCACCTCAGCTTTAAGGACACACACAGGTTCAAAGTAAAGGAATGGACACAGTTATTCCATGCAAATGGAAACCATTTAACTCAAAATGGATTAACAACTTAAACATAAGACCCACAACCATAAAACTCCTGGAAGAAAGGAGTTTACTATAAAGTAAAGGCTCCCTGACATTGGTCTTGGCAATGATTTTTTGGATATGACATCAAAAGCACAGCAACAAAAGCAAAATAAGTAAGGTGGGACTACATCAAACTAGAAAACTTCTGTAGGTAAAGGAAAAGGAATAATCAACAAAATGAAAAGACAACCTATAGAATGGGAGGAAATATTTACAAACCACCTATTTGATAAGGGGTTAATAACCAAATATATAAGGAACTCATACACTAATAGCAAAAAAAAAAAAAAGCAATCCAATTAGACTGAGAACCTGAATAGACATTTTCCAAAGACATACAAATGGCTAACTACTAAATGAAAAGATGTTCAGGATCACCAATCATCAGGGAAATGCAAACTGAAACCACAGTGACATATTACTTCATACCTATTACAATGTCTACTATCAAAAAGACAAAAGATAACAAGGGTTGGCAAGGATATGGAAAAAGGGGAATCCTTGGGCACTACTCATGGAAATTGGTGCAGCCACTATGGAGAATAGTATAGAGGCCTCAAAAAAATAAAAACAGAGCTACCACATAATCCAGTAATCCCACTTCTTGGTATATATCCAAAGGAAATGAAACCAAGATCTCAAAGAGATATCTGTAGTCCCATGTTCACTGCAGCATTATTCACAATAGCTAAGACATGGATACAACCTAAGTGTCCATTTATGGATGAACAGATAAAGAAGACGTGAGATACATATAATGTGGGTGTGTGTATAATATACATATGTGTGTATATATGTGTGTAACATACATGTATATAGGTATGTGTATATATGCATGTAACACATGAACATCATTGGAATGATATTCACATACATACATACATATACACTGGGATATCATTCAGCCTTGAGAAAAAAGGCAATCACTATTTGTGACAACGCAGGTGACCTTGAGGGCATTACGCTAAGTGAAATAAGTCAGACAGAGAGAGACAAACACTGTACGATATTACTTCCATGTGGAATCTAAAAAAGCCAAACTCACAGAAACAGCAGAATAGTTGCTGCCAGGCTCAGGGTGGAGGAGATGGGGAGATGTTGGTCAAAAGGTACAACTTCCAGCTGAAAGATGAATAAATTCTGGGGATCTAATATAGAACATGATGACAATAGTTAACAACACTGTATCATATACTTGAAAGTTGCTAAGAGAGTAAATCTTAAATGTTCTCACCACCAAAAAAAAAAAAGGTAATTAGGTGAGGTGATAGAGGTATTAACTAACTCTATTGTAATCATTTCACAATATATACATGTATCAGATCAGCAGGGTGTACGCCTTAAACTTACACAATGTTTATGTTATTACAACTGAATAAAACTGAGGGGGATAAAAAGAAAAAAACTATGAGGACCTTATAGATGCTGTGATATTTTCAACTGCAGTGTTACAATATTTTGAGGCATCTTTACATATTCTCCCTGAAAAAAATGACCCCACTGAAATGGGAGAAGAAGCAATATCGCTTAGGGAGGAAAGAACTTACAGGAAATTATATGAAGTTCAGATTACCTCTAATTACAGAAGACACCTCTTTTCATTCAACTAGTGACATGCAGAAAATTATGATTAGAAGTCAAATTAGGCGTAACAAATATATGCAACCTTCCAAATTAAAAACCACAGCAAGGGGACTTGGGTTGTGCAGTCGGTTAAGCATCCCACTCTTGGTTATGACTCAGGTCGCGATCTCAAGGTCATGAGATTGAGCCCCGCATTGGGCTCCACATCTGCACGGAGTATGCTTAAAACACTCTCTCCCTCTTCTTCTGCCCCTTCCTCTGTTCATTCCTTCTCTCTCTCTCAAGTAAATAAATCTTTTTTAAAAATAAAAAAATAAAAACCACAATAAAAGCAACAACATTTACTAAATGGTGCAGCTAATATGAATACATGGCAATATTTCAAAGATTATGTCTTTACACTTTTCTCCTCTTCGACACAACTGTATTTTCATGATTAAAATACCAAGCCATTTTTCTGTAATGAGTAGAAATGAGTCATAATAGCATCTTGAAAATTTTGGTAGCATGTAGGCTACTGTCAGAAATTCCTTAGGCAAAGCTTTTGGGAGACTCTCTTGCATTTCATTGTCACAAAATCCATTATATCAGGACAGATCTCAGCCTGCCTGAGTAACATCGATCTGAGGGTTATAATTTTGCCATAAAAATGTATTCTCACATGAACTTAGCATAAAAGGTCTCCGTCCAGAAAATAGGAATTGAAATGGATATATTATCACTTGAACTGCTTTTTTGCTCACTTATCCTTCAATTACAAGCCTTAAGTTCACTGGTGTCAAGAGAGGTTAAACCAGAAAAAAATGTAAAACAATTTTTGAAATATGTGAGGGAAATTTGACACTTAATGTTCCAAATGCATTATTATTGCTGTGGTATCACTGAAATGTGCTATTAATTCATTTTACATTGTGGATTAAAGGCTTAAAAGACTATTCATGAAACAAAGGAAAAAATCCATATGTATCATTTCATATATAAAAGAAATTGCAAGAACTCTGGGTTTTTTTCTTGTCTAAAAAGTCTCCAATTTCTTTTTTTTTAAATCTCTGCTTTGCAAAACTTAAATTTCACGAGGCAATTAAATTGTAATGGGGCAAAGACAGGGGAAGTGAGAAGGGTAAGTTTTGAGAACTGCAATCATACTGGCAGTAATGATCGTATGAAAAGTAACATTTGCACAGCACTGGATAATTTAAAAATTGCCCTCACAAGCATGTCTGCATTTGATCACAGCAACTCTATGAGACTGAGGCTATCATTATCCCCATTTTATATATTAGAAACCATGGCTCAAAGTACTTAAGTGATTTGCATATATAAAGTTGCAAACTGAAACCAGATCTTCACACTTCAAAATTCAAATTCTTTTCATTACACCACACTGTCCAATGGTCATCACTTCTCTCGAAGGCAAAGAGAAAAAGAGGTTATCTAATTTCTGAGTCATCAATTTAGGTTCTAATTCTCAAACTCCTAATGACCCACTGGACACTCTTCTGGATGGTCTGGACCAGAGATTCTCACACTTGAACGTGAACAGGAATCACCTAAGGAAGATTAAAGTATAGACTGCTGGGCCCCTCCACCAGAGTTTCTGAAACAATAGGTTTGGAGTGGAAGAGAACAATTTTCATTTTTAGCAAGTTCTCAAGTAATGCTGATATTGCTGGTCCAGAAGCCACACTTTGAGAAACTGATAAAGAATAATTCTAAACTTCCCTTCTATTTTTCAATGATTGAGATTTTTTTCAATAATTTTAGTGATCTTTATTGAACTGTGCAGTTTATTTGCAAAAGTAATTTACTCATGGGTTTTATCTTCAATTAAAATTGTAGGCAAATCAGGGGGGTGGGGGGATGGGTTAGCCCGGTGATGGGTATTAAGGAGGGCACGTATTAAATGGAGCACTGGTGTTATATGCAAACAATGAATCATGGAACACTAAATCAAAAACTAACGATGTAATGAATGGTGACTAACATAACATAATAAAATAAAATTTTAATAAATAAATAAATAAATAAAATTGTAGGCAAACCAAACAGATGAAATTGGGATATTTCCATTTCAATTCTTATCTTCTATAAAAATTTTTGTAAATAGCAAAATCAAGCATTTGAATACACTTACACATTTCAAATCCATTACACATTAAAATGCAGTTTTACAATATATACATAAATAAATAAGTATAATAAAGGGTCCCTACTTTAAAATTTTGTTGATTCTACAGATTTTAAGATAACTAGCACTGATTTATTTTGTATTATTTATATTTATATTTTATATCAATGTATTGAATTTTTAAATGTTTTTAGTTCTTATGTTAAATGTCATATCCAAGTCCATTTTTAGAACAACAAAAAAAAAAATGTGACTTCCCCTGAGGCCCAGGTTCACTAGGGCTACATCCAACTAAGGAAACTCTGGTTTGGAAACCACTGTTAAGTATTCCTTTGGCAATAAGCAGTAGCTTTCTTAATAGTAAAACTGAGCTGAGCAAATTCTGTGAGAAGTATTTGTAGAAGTATTTTTGGAGCTAAGAGCATTTGTTTCATGAAGACTAAAGGAAGGATTCCAGCTGATATGGTTCTCTGGCTGTCACATAAAAAGCTTAGACAGGGTAATGGGATAATATGAGGACTTTCTTATGTTCAGGCATCCCTTGATGTTGTCACTTGACAAAGTGCACTTGTGTCCACACCAACTAATTTTTTACAAAGGCAGAGAAATGAAGAAAGGTAAGGAACACCTGTCTGGTTGTTTTGGCAGAAGACTAGAAAGAAAAGGGTCGAGAAAAAAAAAGTAATAAAATCAGATTTTCCCTAGCCCCTTCCACAAATTCCCATCCTCTACTAGAATTATATAAATATTCTGCCACTAAGCTTCATCTTAATCTGTCCACTTCATTTAGTCTACAAAAAGCAGACTCTGAGATGAGACAGCAAGTCTTCTAGATGAGTCACCTTTCCTCAGACCTTAGAACAGGGCAGCCTCATGATTCTTGCATGTCCAGTATATTCCTATTTACCTATTTTTTATGAACTTTATGGGGGTTGAATATCTTGTATTATTTTATCTTAATCTAAACCAAATATGCTTCTGATATGCATTTTGAAAAACTACATAAGAATACAGCAATAACATTTGATTGTACAACAGATGTAATGGAGCATCCAAGGACTATGAAGCCACTCAAAGGCAGAGTTGAATAGAGGCTTCACCACTTACTAGCCATGGCCTATCTGGGAAATTCAGTTAATGATACCCATGTCATAAGATTACTGTGAAGACTTAAAAAGACCCTAAGTCCTTAAATATAAGGGTGACCAACTCTTCTGGTTTGCTCAGAAATGAGGGGTTTCCCAGGACAAGAGACTTTCAGGACTAAAACCACTGAAAAACCCAGTCCTGGGAAAACTGGGACAATTGGTCACTGAGTTGCACTAAAATGTTTCTCAAGCAAAAATAAATGAATATTAGGACGCCCCCTCTCCCCTTCCAATTCTCTGAAAGCCATTATCACCAGATAAAATATATATTAAAATTTATTAGTAGTTATCACTTTGCTGTTAGGTGTTAAATACTTCATGTGGGTTATATCAGTTTTTCTTTAAATGAACTCTTAGAGCCAAATGCCATTTTAATCATTCCCATGTTGACAGATGCCAAAACAGAGACACAGAGCAGCTAAAGGTCCTACACAACAAGGTCATAGGGGTAATAAAGAGTAGAGCAGGCATTCAAACCCAAGCAGTCAGATTTTCAAATGTGCACACAGCTCTTTCTACTCAGTGTGGTACTCAGACCAGCAACCTCAGCATCACCTGAGACTTAGTGAAGGAAACTAAAGTTGAACTAAAGTAGAACTTGCATCTCTAGAAGTAAATTTAAACACACTAAGTAAATTTGAAACTGAAACTCAAACAGTGCTTTCTTATAGCACAGGTTTAGGGGGTTTTCTTCAAAATATACCTGCTTAGAACACAACCAAGACTATCCTTTTCTTCTAATACAAATGCATCACAAAGCAGGAAGGGCAGAGACCAAAATATCAAAGCATTTTGAAAGAAACTTTGAGCTGATCTACTTTTTGTGCTGTTCAAGTTCCTGGATTTCACATAAAACTGAAAATAGGAGGAAAATTCATAATTAGGAGACTTACTTATGTTTCGCACAGATTTAGAGTTTTGAATATAAATATAAATTAACAAGTATTTAATGTTCTTTTCAAAAACAAGATCTTAGCAGTGATAGTCTATCAAGCACTCTTACTGAAAGCTAAAAGCACAGCAATAAAATCTCATTCCCGGCTGAAACCAGACACACAAAGTCAGAAGTGATGAAGTCATTATCATTTGCTAGATTAAAAACACTCAGTCTCAATAACAACTGAGACCCAGTTCAAAATAACAGCTTCAGTCTATCAGAGTAAATATTTTATGTGCCAAAATATGTTGGGTACACAGTCTGTACCAAATTATGTGTTTAATTAGCTGCATTTCATCAGATGCCTTTATACCAAGGCTATCTCTTCTATATGAAATAATTTTTTCCATATAAAGTGAATAAAATAGTCACTGGAAACAAATGCATTTAGGAAATAAGACCATAATTCTACCTTCAAAATCCCTCAGTTTAAATCTAAAGATTTTTCTCACTTTTTTTTAAATAATGCATATATTATTTTTTCATTAAATTTAAATTAATTCCTTAAGGCTTTAGCTTCAGGTATCACAACTGACATATTAGGCTATATTAGAAGGAAACTATATTTCTAAAGCTCCATGCCAGGAACTTTCATCATTGTTTTATTTAATCTCCCAATGATGCTATGCAACAAGTATAATTAACCACCATATAAAGGAGGAAACCAAGACTCAAAGAATCTAAGAGAATCACCAGAGGGGCTGCATCAGGATTTGAACCCAGGTCTGAGACTCAAGCACAATGCCTCCCAAAGGCAACCATAAGTCCTGGTGGTACATCATTCAAGCCCTCTAGAGCTGAAAGTAAACTGTTTCCTATCTAACACCTGACAGTTTAGGGACAGCATAGACTCACAAGGAATGAAAAGACAAAAGGAAGATTTAATATTCCACACAGCCACCTTAGACCCCTATCTCCAAGCCACCATAGCCCATGGTAAAATGTAACCAAAGTAAATGGCACAAGTCTTCCCTAGTGATAAAAGGTGTTAGGGGAGGTGTGCAATGGTTCTTCAAAGTGCAAGTCCACCTAGGAGTCGGTCAGCATCATCCAACAAGCCAGGGATAGCAATCTCCCCCCAGCAATTCCCCAGCACAGATGATACAATGGCTTGGACCCAAGTGCATGGACCTAACTAAGTATGTCTGGATGCCCCAAAGAGCAAGCCATGAGGTTTTCCTCTTTATGGATTCCACTGCATCTGTGGCTCTTATGCAGAGGTGCTAGGCATTCCAGAAACTGTCCTTTCCATACACAAGTAAGCCAGCAAGCCTCTTCAAGGACACTGCTAAATGTCAGTCACCCACCTCTTTGGCAAACATAGCATTTGAACCTACATTCAACCTCAATGCCGCAATCAAGTTGCCTCTTTTAGGGTTTATAGATTTCAACCAACTTCTCAGACATTTGGTGATCAAAGAGGAATAAGATCACATTTTAAAATGATATTTGCAGGGGGGGGCGGAGCAAGATGGCGGAGGAGTAGGAGACCTGGATTTCGTCTGGTCTCAGGAATTCAGCTGGATAAGGATCAAACCATTCTGAACACCTACAAACTCAACAGGAGATCGAAGAAAAGAATAGCAACAACTCTCTAAACAGAAAAGCGACCACTTTCTGGAAGGTAGGACGTGCAGAGAAGTGAATCCGAGACGATATTCGGGAGGATAGACGGCAGGGGAGGGGCCTCCGTCGGCCGCTTCTGGCAAGTGATAGAGCCGAGGAGCACAAAATCCGAACGTTTAAAAGTCTGCTCCGCTGAGGGACGTCACTCCGGTGGCTAAGCTGGGGGTGGAACCCTCGCGGGACAATGTGGTCTCAGGACCCTCGGGGTCACAGAAAGACCGAGGGTGCCTGAGTGCGGCAGAGCTCCCAGGGATCGGAGCTGGGAAGCCGGCTGCAGAGGCGGACCCCAGGCGCGGGCTCTCAGCTCGGGGTGGCCATAAACCGCGATCCGCGGCACAGTCGGGCCCCTGCTCCTCCAGCAGGGACCCAACAAGCGGCAGATCCGGGGAGACTCCCCTTCCTCTCCCGGGAGGAGCCGCGCGGGAGTGCACCGCAGGGATCTGCTGGGTTTGGAGACTCCACACGGGGTCGGGTGCCAGAGATAGAAACGCGCGGTTACAGGCCGGGTGAGCACGGAGTGCGGCCGGAGACCGGGGAGATGGGAGTGACTGATGGCTTTTCTCTGGGGGCTCACTGAAGAGTGGGGCCCTGAGTTCTCAGCTTCTATGGGACGGAGATTGGGAGGCCGCCATTTTCACTCTCCGCCTCCAAAGCTGTACGGAAAGCTTCCAGGGAACAAAAGCTGCCGAGAGCAAACCCGAGCAGATTACTTAGCCGGGAGGGGGCAAGGGCGGGGCAATTCCGCCTCCGGCAGAGACATTTGGAAACCACGGCAACAGGCCCCTCCCCAGAAGATCAGCGAGAACAGCCAGCCAAGACCACGTTTACCGATCAATGAGAACGGCAGAACTCCAGCACTAGGGGAATACTGCACATAGAATTCATGGCTTTTTTACCATGATTCTGTAGTCCTTCAAAGTTAATTTTTTTTAACTGTTTTTTTTTTAATTTTTCTTTTTCCCTTTTTCAACCAACATCTAATCAATCCCTTTTTTAAAAAAACATTTTTATTTTTCATTTTTAGAGTCATATTCAATCCCTTCATAGTAGTTACCCGTATTTTTGGCATATATATATATAAGTTGTTCTCTCTTTAAAATTTTGAGATAGTTTCTTCTAACAGATCAAAATATACCCTAAATCTCTAGTGTATGGTTTTTTTCTACTCCCCTGCCTGATCACATTCTCTCCCTCTTTTTTTTTAAATCCTCTTCTTTCTTTTTTCAAACAACTTCTTATCAATTCCTTTTATAAAATTTTTTATAATTTCCATCTTTAGAGTCACATTCCATCCCTTCATCATATCAACTATTATTTTTGTACATATATAAGTTTTTCTTTCTTTAAAATTTTGGGAGGCACCTTCTTCTAAAAGACCAAAATACACCCCAAATCTAGTGTGTGGCACTGATCTATATACCAGCCTGAGCATATTTGATCATGTTCTGTTTTTTTTTTGTTTTCTTCTGTTTTTGTTTGTTTTTATCTTTTTCATTTTCTTTTTTTTTTTTTTTTCTTTTTCTTTTCCTCTCTTTCCGTTTCTTTTCCCACTGCTTCAGGTCTTTTCTGATTTGTTTAGAGTATATTTTCTGGGGACGTTGTTACCCTGTTAGCATTTTGTTCTCTCACTAATCTATTCTCCTCTGCACAAAATGACAAGACGGAAAAAATCACCTCAACAAAAAGAACAAGAGGTAGTACCCACTGCCAGGGACCTACTCAATACGGACATTAGTATGATGTCGGATCTAGAGTTCAGAATCATCACTTTAAAGATACTAGCTGGGCTTGAAAAAAGCATGGAAGTTATTAGAGAAACACTTTCTGGAGAAGTAAAAGAGCTAAAATCTAACCAAGTAGAAATCAAAAAGGCTATTAATGAGATGCAATCAAAAATGCGGGCGCTAACTGCAGGATAAATGAGGAAGAAGAGAGAATCAGTGATATAGAAGACCAAATGATGGAAAATAAAGAAGCTGAGAAAAAGAGAGATGAACAACTACTGGATCATGAGGGCAGAATTCGAGAGATAAGCGATACCATAAGACGAAACAAAATTAGAATAATTGGGATCCCAGAAGAAGAAGAAAGAGAGAGAGGGGCAGAAGTTATAATGGAGCAAATTATAGCAGAGAACTTCCCTACTTTGGGAAAGAAACAGGCATCAAAATCCAGGAAGCACAGAGAACCCCTCTCAAAATCAATAAAAATAGGTCAACACCCCGACATCTAATAGTAAAACTTACGAGTCCCAGAGACAAAGAGAAAATCCTGAAAGCAGCTCGGGACAAGACATATGTAACCTACAACAGTAGAAACATTAGATTGGCAACAGACCTATCCACAGAGACCTGGAAGGCCAGAAAGGACTGACAGGATATATTCAGAGCACTAAATGAGAAAAATATGCAGCCAAGAATACTATATCCAGCTAGGCTGTCATTGAAAATTGAAGGAGAGAGAAAAAGCTTCCAGGACAAACAAAAACTAAAGGAATTTGCAAACACAAAACCAGCCCTACAGGAAATCTTGAAAGGGGTCCTCTAAGCAAAGAGAGACCCTAAAAGCAACATAGACAGGAAAGGAACACAGACAATATACAGTAACAGTCACCTTACAGGCAATACAATGGCACTAAATTCCTATCTTTCAATAGTTACCCTGAATGTAAATGGGCTAAATGCCCCAATCAAAAGACACAGGCTATCAGATTGGATTAAAAAACAAGACCCATTGATATGCTGTCTGCAAGAGACTCATTTTAGAACCAAAGACACCCCCAGATTGAAAGTGAGGGGGTGGAAAACCATTTACAATGCTAATGGACACCAAAAGAAAGCTGGGGTGGCAATCCTTATATCAGACAAGTTAGATTTTAAACCAAAGACTGTAATAAGAGATGAGGAAGGACACTATATCCTACTTAAAGGGTCTATCCAACAAGAAGATCTAACAGTTGTAAATATCTATGCCCCTAACATGGGAGCAGCCAATTATATAAGGCAATTAATAACAAAAGCAAAGAAACACATCGACAACAATACAATAATAGTGGGGGACTTTAACACCCCCCTCACTGAAATGGACAGATCATCTAAGCAAAAGATCAACAAGGAAATAAAGACTTTAAATGACACACTGGACCAAATGGACTTCACAGACCTCTTCAGAACATTTCCATCCCAGAGCAACAGGATACACATTCTTCTCTAGTGCCCATGGAACATTCTCTAGAATCGATCACATCCTAGGTCATAAATCAGGTCTCAACCGGTACCAAAAGATTGGGATCATTCCCTGCCTATTTTCAGACCACAATGCTTTGAAACTAGAACTCAATCATGAGAGGAAAGTCAGAAAGAACTCAAATACATGGAAGCTAAAGAGCATCCTACTAAAGAATGAATGGGTCAACCAGGAAATTAAAGAAGAATTTTAAAAAAATTCATGGAAACCAATGAAAATGAAAACACAACTATTCAAAATCTTTGGAATGCAACAAAGGCAGTCCTAAGAGGAAAGTATATAGCAATACAAGCTTTTCTCAAGAAACAAGAAAGGTCTCAAGTACACAACCTAACCCTCCACCTAAAGGAGCTGGAGAAAGAACAGCAAAGAAAGCCTAAACCCAGCAGGAGAAGAGAAATAATAAAGATCAGAGCAGAAAGCAATGAAATAGAAACTAAAAGAACAGTAGAACAGATCAACGAAACTAGGAGCTGGTTCTTTGAAAGAATTAACAAGATTGATAAACCCCTGGCCAGACTCATCAAAAAGAAAAGAGAAATGACCCAAATCAACAAAATCATGAATGAAAGAGGAGAGATCACAACTAACACCAAAGAAATACAAACAATTATAAGAACATATTATGAGCAACTCTATGCCAGCAAATTAGATAACCTGGGAGAAATGGATGCATTCCTAGAGATGTATCAACTACCAAAACTGAACCAGGAAGAAATAGAAAACCTGAACAGACCTATAACCACTAAGGAAATTGAAGCAGTCATCGGAAATCTCCCAACAAACAAAAGCCCAGGGCCAGATGGCTTCCCAGGGGAATTCTACCAAACATTTCAAGAAGAATTAATACCTATTCTTCTGAAACTGTTCCAAAAAATAGAAATGGAAGGAAAACTTCCAAACTCATTTTATGAGGCCAGCATTACCTTGATCCCAAAACCAGACAAAGACCCCATCAAAAAGGAGAATTACAGACCAATATCCCTGATGAACATGGATGCAAAAATTCTCACAAAAGGGGCACCTGGGTGGCTCAGATGGTTAAGTGTCTGCCTTCAGCTCAGGTCATGATCCCGGGGTCCTGGGATCGAGTCCCACATCGGGCTCCCGGCTCAGCGGGGAGCCTGCTTCTCCCTCTGACCCTCTCCCCTCTCATGCTGTTTCTCTCTCGCTGGCTCTCTAAAAAATAAATAAAATCTTTAAAAAAAAAAAAAATTCTCACAAAATACTAGCCAATAGGGTCCAACAGTACATTAAAAGGATTATTCACCACGACCAAGTGGGATTTATCCCTGGGCTGCAAGGTTGGTTCAACATCCGCAAATCAATCAACGTGATACAATACATTAACAAAAGAAAGAACAAGAATCATAGGATCCTCTCAATAGATGCAGAAAAAGCATTTGACAAAGTACAGCATCCTTTCTTGATCAAAACTCTTCAGAGTATAGGCACAGAGGGTATATACCTCAATATCATAAAAGCCATCTATGAAAAACCTACAGCAAATATCATTCTCAATGGAGAAAAACTGAGAGCTTTCCTCCTAAGGTCAGGAATGTGGCAGGGATGTCCACTATCACCACTGCTATTCAACATAGTATTAGAAGTCCTAGCCACAGCAATCAGACAACAAAAAGAAATAAAAGGCATCCAAATTGGCAAAGAAGAAGTCAAACTCTCATTCTTTGCAGATGATATGATACTTTATGTGGAAAACCCCAAAGACTCCACCCCCAAACTGCTAGAACTCATACAGGAATTCAGTAAAGTGGCAGGATAGAAAATCAATGCACAGAAGTCAGTGGCATTCCTATACACCAACAACAAGACAGAAGAAAGAGAAATTAAGGAGTCGATCCCATTTACAATTGCACCCAAAACCATAAGATACCTAGGAATAAATCTAACCAGAGGCAAAGGATCTGTACTCAGAAAACTATAGAATACTCATGAAAGAAATTGAGGAAGACACAAAGAAATGGAAAAACGTTCCATGCTCATGGATTGGAAGAACAAATATTGTGAAGATGTCAATGCTACCTAGAGCAATCTACACATTCAATGCAATCCCCATCAAAATACCATCCACTTTTTTCAAAGAAATGGAACAAATAATCCTAAAATTTGTATGGAACCAGAAAAGACCCCGAATAGCCAGAGGAATGTTGAAAAAGAAAAGCAAAGCTGGCGGCATCACAATTCCGGACTTCAAGCTCTATTACAAAGCTGTCATCATCAAGACAGTATGGTACTGGCACAAAAACAGACACATAGATCGATGGAACAGAATAGAGAGCCCAGAAATGGACCCTCAACTCTATGGTCAACTCATCTTCGACAAAGCAGGGAAGAATGTCCAATGGAAAAAAGACAGTCTCTTCAACAAATGGTGTTGGGAAAATTGGACAGCCACATGCAGGAAAATGAAACTGGACCATTTCCTTACACCACACACAAAAATAGACTCCAAATGGTTGAAAGACCTAAATATGAGACAGGAGTCCATCAAAATCCTAAAGGAGAACACAGGCAGCAACCTCTTCAACCTCAGCCGCAGCAACTTCTTCCTAGAAACATCGCCAAAGGCAAGGGAAGCAAGGGCAAAAATGAACTATTGGGACTTCATCAAGATAAAAAGCTTTTGCAAAGCAAAGGAAACAGTCAACAAAACCAAAGGACAACCGACAGAATGGGAGAAGATATTTGCAAATAACATATCAGATAAAGGGCTAGTATCCAAAATCTATAAAGAACTTATCAAACTCAACACCCAAAGAACAAAGAATCCAATCAAGAAATGGGCAGAAGACATGAACAGACATTTTTCCAAAGAAGACATCCAAATGGCCAACAGACACATGAAAAAGTGCTCAACATCGCTCGGCATCAGGGAAATCCAAATCAAAACGTCTATGAGATACCACCTCACACCAGTCAGAATGGCTAAAATTAACAAGTCAGGAAATGACAGATGTTGGCGGGGATGGGGAGAAAGGGGAACCCTCCTATACTCTCGGTGGGAATGCAAGTTGGTGCAGCCACTCTGGAAAACAGTATGGAGGTTCCTCAAAAAGTTGAAAATAGAGCTACCATACGATCCAGCAATTGCACTACTGGGTATTTACCCCAAAGATACAAAAGTAGGGATCCGAAAGGGTACATGCACCCCAATGTTTATAGCAGCAATGTCCACAATAGCCAAACTGTGGAAAGAGCCAAGATGTCCATCGACAGATGAATGGATAAAGAAGATGTGGTATATATATACAATGGAATATTATGCAGCCATCTGAAGGAATAAGATCTTGCCATTTGCAACGACGTGGATGGAACTGGAGGGTATTATGCTGAGCGAAATAAGTCAAACAGAGAAAGACATGTATCATATGACCTCACTGATATGAGGAATTCTCAATCTCAGGAAACAAACTGAGGGTTGCTGGAGTGGGGGGTGGGGTGGGAGGGATGGGGTGACTGGGTGATAGACACTGGGGAGGGTATGTGCTCTGGTAAGCGCTGTGAATTGTGCAAGACTGTTGAATCTCAGATCTGTACCTCTGAAACAAATAATGCAATATATGTTAAGAAAAAAAAAGAAGAAGATAGCGGGAGGGGAAGAATGAAGGGGGGAAATCGAGGGGGTAGACAAACCATGAGAGACAATGGACTCTGAAAAACAAACTGAGGGTTCTAGAGGGGAGGGGGTTGGGAGGATGGGTTAGCCTGGTGATGGGTATTAAAGAGGGCACGTTCTGCATGGAGTACTGGGTGTTATGCACAAACAATGAATCATGGAACACTACATCTAAAACTAATGATGTAATGTATGGGGATTAACATAATAAAAAAATTCTAAAAAAATAAAATGACATTTGCTTGGGGAGTCCAGCCTCCAGAAAGAACATGTCCTAAGAGCCCTTATCAAAATTGCCCCCCCAATTCAAATTTATTACTCAGACCTGGCCCCCTCGTGGGGCCTTTCCAAAAGGTTCCAGTCCATGCAAGCTCTTCTCTGTCTCAACTCCTTCGAGTCTGAATTACCACCTTGGTAAACTTCCCCCTGTGGAAGGCGATTCTGAGCATGCATCTATACTCCCCAGAATCAGCCACTATTGCATGGACTTCTTATTTATTCCCCACAGCACCTAACACATCTATGACATAGTAAAGGATAAAACCAGTCCTGGCAGGCTGCTTCAGCAGGGCCCCCTGGGATGGCAACGCCTAGGTGGAGTGACCACAGTGCAGAATCTGATGTACAGAAATGTGATAAGGAGTAAACAAGCTCTGTTAAATGAACACATGTCAACAGATACACTAGGGTCTGACTTCCAAATAAGATTGCCAACATATTCATCTACCATGGCCTAATAGGGGTTTGGAAGGAAACAGAGAAAGCACAGGAGATATACTTGGGGTACACAGCATCCATCCCAAGCAGCTGTTAAAGAGGCAGAAATGCAAACAGGCTGGGAGAATAAATGTCATAAGATCACACTATGTCTCAACTTTATGCATTTTGAACTAGCAAGTAACACGGAAAAAACAAAACTAGCATATGCTTCCCAGTAGTCAACTCTCAGTTTTCATCACTGCTCTTTCTCTTTACTCAAAACAATAAGGTGTCTCTGCTCTTCTATCTCAGAGAAGCCTGGCAATTGGGGTGTGGGGGCAGTAAATGGCCCAAGGGTGAAGTTAATGGCCCTAGAGGGTCAAGTGCTTTCAGAGAGCACTTCCCTTTTTTTTAAGATTTTATGTATTTATTTTATTTGAGAGCGAGAGAAAGTGCACACATGAGAATGGGGAGGGGCAAAGAGAGAGGGAGAAAGAGAGAGAAGGTCAAGCAGACTCCGCGCTGAGCCCAAGATGCAGGGCTCGATCTCACAACCCTGAGATCATGACCTGAGCTGAAACCAAGAGTCAGATGCTTAACTGACTAAGCCACCCAGGCACCCCTTTTTTTTAAGATTTATTTATTTATTTTAGAGAGAGAGCAAACAGGGAGGAGCAGAGGGAGAGGGAGAGAGAGAATCTCCAGCAAACTCCCCGCTGAGCTCAGAGCCCGAAGTGGGACTTGATCTCATGACCCTGAGATCATGACCCTGAGATCATGACCTAAGTCAAAATTAAGACTTGGACACTTAACCGACTGAGCCACCTAGGCTCCCCCAGAGAGCACTTTTTAAATATGCTCTCTATGTACCCACATCCTTATCTCAGGCTCTGCTTTTAGAGGAAACCAAACTAAGAGGGCAATCAAGACAGGAGAAATTGCCAAGTCATCCAGAAGAGCTGAAAAAGAGGTTTTTATGAATAATTTATGTACCATCCAAGATTATCCTTAAGGCCCTAAGTATCAATTTGTCAGAAACTTTTTGCTGACTATGAATAGAAGTTATTTAATTGCCAGTAACCTGTGACTCAATTGAGTAAATTAATAAAACCGTTTGTTTGGTCAAATGGAAAATGCTAAAAAAACTCCAGTGCCAACACTGTCACTGCTAAAGATGCTAAAGATAACACCATCATGACACAGGTGATAAAAAGTAGCCTAACTCTGTAAAGCTATGAATAATTACCAATAACAAGATTATTTTTATATTTAATATTTTAATAGACTTTTTTAGATTTTTTAGAATGATTTTAGGTTCACAGCAAAACTGAGCAGAAAAGAGAGTGTCCACATACCCCTTGCCCCACACATGCACAGCCTCCCCCACCAATATCTCACACCATGGTGGTAAATTTATTGCAATCAATGAATCAACACTGACACATCTCTATCACTCAAAGTCCATATACACATTAACTTTCACTCTTGCTGTTGTACATTCCATGGGGTTTAGATTTAATTTTAAATTGCAAAATGGCATACAAAAATGAGATCTTACCCCCAAGATATCATAGTATGTACTCAGAAAACAGATAGATACCCACTGAGCCAGCTAGAAGTCTTCGGAATAGATACCTAGGAGCCCTAACACAACCCACTGATCAATTCTGGATGCATCACAGAAATGTGTATCAAGAAGAATAAAGAATAAGCTCATAGAGAAGTGCAGAACCTCATGGTCATTCCCACTGGCACGACTCAACCACGGTAAATCCTTACACACTGAATCCACAAACTATTTAAGTACTCTTTGTGAATGGAATAGGAATTGGCATAAAATTAAGACAACTTGGGCGCCTGGGTGGCTCAGTTGGTTAAGCGACTGCCTTCGGCTCAGGTCATGATCCTGGAGTCCCGGGATCGAGTCCCGCATCGGGCTCCCTGCTCAGCAGGGAGTCTGCTTCTCCCTCTGACCCTCCTCCCTCTCATGCTCTCTGTCTCTCATTCTCTCTGTCTCAAATAAATAAATAAAATCTTTAAAAAAAAAAAAAAAAGACAACTCGAGCCAAACTGGCAGAAAGCTTGGAAGAAAAGACAGTAGGTAATGATGGAGTACTCTTTTAAGAAATGACCCATTACCAATGCTCCCAATGCCTCCTGATGAGTGGAAAAACTCACACTGAGAACTCTTAAGTGGAAAAAATGATTCAGAAGAGCAAAATTCTGAATATGTGATTTCAGAAATAACAGTGGATTTATTGTGCTCATATTTACATTTTTATGTATGTACAATTGTATGTGCAGGTGTTTTAAAACCTATCTAATTAAGTCTAAAATAGCCTTTTCTAAAAGTATGGAACAAAAATCTTAGGGATAAAGAAATTTTAATCTAATTAGTAGCTCTTTTTCCTTTCTCAGTGACACAATTGATGGCATCTTAAATTCAATAAAATATGACAAGTGCTTACAAAATTCTGGGGGAGCCAAGGTAAGGGAAAACCACCACTGGCTTTCAGAGATCAGAAGGTTTAAGGAATCACAGAAAACGTCTGATGATGATCTCAGCTGCTGGCAGCACCAAAGCAAGTGATTCTATATAAAGAATGCCCACAACTCAAAGTAAAGCTCATGTCTGCCATTGCCCTTTACCTGCCTACCCGCTGACAGGCAGAGTGGACCCCATGCCATAATGTGCTCTTATAAGAAGGCACTAGAGAGCTGGTTCCTTCTCTCTGCCTGTCACATGAGGGCACGGTGAGAAAGCGGCAAGCCAGACAGAGAGCTCTCACCGGAACCCAAGCATGCCGGCACTCTAGTCTGAGCTCCTAGCCTCCACAACTTGTGAGAAATAAATTTCTGTTGTTTAAGCCACCCAGTCTGTGAGATTTTGTTATGGCAGCCAAGCTAATACATTAGGCTTCTCTCCTAAAATGAAGTGCAGTCAGCACCTCTAATATCATATAGGGGATGGGGATGATGGTGAGTTAACAAGAGACAATCTGCATAATTGCTCTGAGAATTATGATACATAAGATTATTGTTCTCAGTTCTTCACTCACTCCTTATAAAGTTACACATCTACACTCTTTCCCACATGACTTTGCAGTGCCTCCCACTATGGGTAAAGTACATATATCCCAACCTACTGCCCCTGCACTTAGCCATGTGATTTGCATGAGACAATGGAATTTTAGTAGATGTGATTCAAACAGGAGTTTTAAATATGTTTGTGTGGTTTAGCCTGCCTACTTACACTTCAGTTGTCTGTAATAGGAAGACCATGCCCCAGACAGCCACTGGCACTGGAGAAGCAGACAGGAACCCAACCCACAGCCCAGAGCCAAGACCAGGCAATCTTGGAGCCCAGCTGAGCCACAGACAACCCACAGACCTATGAGGGAGAAAATGAGTGTCTATTATTGTAAACCCCCAATATTTTGACATTATTTATTATGTAGCAAAAATTACTGCAAGAATTAAATATACATCTAAAACAGTGCTTGGCACATATTAACCATAATTATTTCAGGAATCTTGTAAATTATATAGCATGATGTAAGCAATATATGTAAGCAATGTATTCAGAGTTTTTGTTTAAAGATAATAGCAGGTATGAATAGCGAGGCTTCAAAATGTAAAAAATGTTACATTTTTACATTTTCTATATCAAATTATATCTAGTTTGAGGGGCGCCTGGGTGGCTCAGACGGTTAAGCATCTGCCTTCGGCTCAGGTCATGATCTCAGGGTCCTGGGATGGAGCCCCATGTCGGGCTCCCTGCTCAGCGGGGAGCCTGCTTCTCTGCCTCTACCTGTGGCTTCCTCTGCTTGTGCTCTCTCTCTGTCAAAAATAAATAAAATTTAAAAAATAATAATAATAATAATATCTAGTTTGAGCACTAGACATTAGGGTTGGCAACAAGTCTAATAGCTCTCCTTTTTCCATCCCCCATCCCTTTCTTGCATGATATAAAACCCCCAGGATTTATATGGTTCCAAACAGAGGGGGAGGGCCAGACTTTCAGACAACTTGTGGAAGTAAATGGATTTCAAAAAATATTTTGTACCTTTCTGGGACACCTAAGACTTCAAACTGTATAAGTAATACATGCTCTCTATATTGCTAGAATCTAAGGGAGTAAATGTCACCCATTGTCTTAATTTATATTTATATTCCTAATTACTTAAATTAGAATTAGAATTAGAATTAAGAGGATTTTACAGGGCTATTTGGAAGTAATAGTGGTTTTAAAAAAAAGGAGATGGTCTATCACCATTTTAATTTAATGTATCCTTAAAAAATGTAATCAGAGTAGTGTAAAAAGACAGAAGAGGATTTGTCTTAAGTGATATACAACAAGTTTGCGCATATACAATTAAGTATACATCAGAATAAGTATACAGAAAACCATTCAAAGAATAGCAGCATTCTTTGAAGGGCAATTTGGCAATACTTATCAAGAGCCATAAAGTTTTTATATCCATGGACCTTGTAATCTCATTCTTAAAACAAATCTAAACCAGTAAATCAAAAGACAAAAGATATATTTATAAAGATGTTATATTCACCTCTAATAGTGAAAAGTAAAAATAACCTAAACCTAAGAGAGCCTTGGTAAATTTTGGTATGTGATTTTTAAGAATATTATGCAATATGTTAAAAATACTGTAGAACCATAAAAATCAACAAGAAGAACAAATCAAAATAACTACACTCAAAATAATGTATGGTAAAAAAAAAAAAAACCTGCATCATAAAAAAAATGTGATTGCATGTGGCAAAAGTTTGGAAAGAGAACACAAAGAGTTTGGGTAAAATATTTTACATTCTACATTTTTATTTATATTCTAAACACCTTTTGTAAAAATAAAACCATTAGAAAAACTATATGTTACTTTGTGCTGGAAAAAAAAAAATCATGGTCCCTAAAAATAGTAGCAAAGGGTAGGTGGATCCATGTCCAGATCCTATTAGGCTAGGAAGGGTGAATTGGCGATTGTTCTTGACTTTCTCTCCCAAGACCAACCAAAAACACCAAGAAAGGTATGAGAAATCCCTGCGATGAAGACAGAGGGCTATTTTGAACTGATGTGAGAGGAAAAGACTGGCTTCAGGGAACACAAGAGGAAGCCTGGTAGAGTGTACAGAGGATAGAAAAATAGAATAAAATAGAAAAGGTACCGTTGGGATGAAGAATATCCACCCTACACCCACAGCAACTCAGACTTGGTCCAAGTGATCTCAAAAACAAAGGAAAATCAATGGCAGGAGCTACTGTGACATGGTGTGAAAAGCAAAGTAATGACTCCAGTTAAGTTGCTATGTTTAAGAAAGATCCCCCACCTAAAGCTGCTCTTTCCTGAGGGGCAAAGAGCAAAGCCCTACATTAAGTTCTTTTTTTAGGGTGAGGAGAGATTGACTCAGTTTTTCACTGTCTCAGCCTCTGGACACAAGGGCTCATGCATATACCCCACTCCCACCCCCTAAGCTACTTAAGGTGACAGAGGCAGGGGTCTGACCTTCCCCTATATGCTCTGCTTGACAGAATAACCCCAGGAAAAAGAGACCCATAAATCAATAGGATAGGGTATTTAAGGAGTACAACTATCTGGATTTTTAGATTCCATTAGAAGCAAAAATACACACACCAATAACTTTAGATCAGTTTAGTGAAATTTTTTTTTGGCTGTTACTTTTTTTTTAATTTTTTTAATTTTATTGTGTTATGTTAATCACCATACAATACATCATTAGTTTTTGATGTGGTGATCCAGTATCCATTGTTTTCGTATAACACCCAGTGCTCCATGCAGTACGTGCCCTCCTTAATACCCATCACTGGGCTAACCAATCCCCCCCCCCAAAACCCTGTTTGTTTCTCAGAGTATTTTTTAAAGGAAAGAATGCATCAATAGGATTAAAAATTTATTTAAAAGAGTGAAGCAGATATTTTAAAGACAAGATTATAATAGTTGAAATAAGGAACACAAAAATGATACGCTTCAAAAAGAACATTGCTCAGAAAAGAAGGGTAAAGAAATGAGAAATAAAAAAAAAAATTCAATAGGCATAAGGAATAGAAAGAGAAGTGCTAAAATCCAAATCACAGAAAGAGAAAAAATTTGAAGAGAGGTAAATATTTGAAGAAGTAATGCAGATAAATGTTCGATTTTTTTTAAAGATAACAGGCCTAAGACGGAAAGAGTCTGTAGAGTGGCAAGAAAGAGAAAGAAAGAAAAATCCACACCACATAATATTAAAATTTAAGAATAAGAAAGATAAAGAAAAAAATTCTAAAAGTTAACAAAAAGAGAAAAAGCATATCACATCAAAGAAATAAGAATCAAATTATTCAGAAGCAACACTGCCCTAAAGACTATGGAAGTAGAATTTCAAAAGTATTGAAGGAAAAGAACTTAAATTTAGAACTGTATATCCAGCCCAAATATAAATCAAATCTCAAAGTTTGATAAACACATTTTCAGGAATATAAGGCCTCAGAAGATTTACCATGCAAAAATCAATGATGACAAGGGGGGTGGGGGAAGGATGCATAAATAAAAGGACAAACAAGATGCTGCAAGTGATATGTGAATAAAAAGAGATTAAGTACCTTGGTTGCTATGCTAAAGTTGGTTGCTATATTAAAGAGAGGGAGAGAAAGAAATCTATTATCAAAATAAAAGAGGAAATATAATAACCCTATTTAAAAGCTTAGTACTTCGAGAGTTAGGTTCTCACAAGGTATGAAAGAACTCAAACTGTGGTCCAGCAAGCTTGCTGGTCTATAAACTGTTTGTCAGTTCTTAACAAGTTTCTTGCACCAAAGTGTGTATCAATCAAGTCACTAAAAACACTGCTTAGTTCAGGTAACATGATTTTTACATAAAGACTTTCTCAATGAAGGGAATGATGCTTATTTTAAATTCTAGCAGGAGGGGCGCCTGGGTGGCTCAGCTGGTTACAGTGACTGCCTTCGGCTCAGGTCATGATCCCAGGGTCCTGGGATCGAGCCCCGCATCGGGCTCCCTGCTCAGCGGGAAGCCTGCTTCTCCCTCTCCCACTCCCCCTGCTTGTGTTCCCTCTCACGCTCTCTCTCTCTCTCTGTCAATTAAATAAATAAATAAAATCTTTTATAAATAAATAAATAAATTCTAGCAGGAAGTCCTTATCTCATTATGGATAAGTAACAATTCCCAGATGAGCATTTTGAGTAGACACAGCTATTAATTTAAAGGAGAGAAGGAGATGAAGTGGGTGAAAATAAACAGAAATAGAGAGAAAAAAACACAGAAATAATAAGTTGAGGTATTTTGAACTGGTCCAAATATATTAATAGTTAGCATAAATATTAACTAGATTTTAAGAGATAAAGTCACAGCTTAGATTTTATAAAATCTAAAATATGCTATTTATAAAAGATATTCCTAAGGCATAAGAACCCACAAAAGTTAAAAATAAAATGATAGAAAATCAAATATGCAGCAAATATAACCAAAACAAAGTTGCTACAGCTATTACTAACAATATATAAAATAAATAGCATAGTAAAACATATTATTAAGATAGAAAATTCAATTCACTACTTAATGCAATTATCCAAGAAGATAAAGTAGTTTTAAATATGTGGTTACTAATAAAATTGCCTGAAAGTACATGAAGTAAATTTTATAGGAACTGCAAGGACAGAGTAATAAATCCAGCATCATAGCGAGGGATTTTAGCACACCTCTCTCAATTATTGAGAAGTCAAATAGAGAAAAAAAAACAGCCAAGATATACAAGATCTGGATGACATAACTAAAAAATGTAACCTAAGGAACATCTGACACTTTGAATAAAAATATTCTCAAGTACAGATGACTATAAAAATTTATCATGAATTAGGCCATAAAGCCTCAACAATCTTACCCAAAAAAGTATGCAATTAAATTAGACATTAATACTACAAATATAAATTTTTAATTCCCACTTACTCAAAATTTATTTTTCAAAACCCTAATAAATGACTCATGGATTAAAATAAGGTCATAATGGAAATTTTAAAATATCTAGAACTGATTTAAAAATTTTTATTTTATTTTATTTTATTTATTATCTTTTTTTAGCCGAATAATCTCAAACACATTTTATTGAATAGAGGTTTTTTTTATTTTTTTCATTTTTTTTTTCTTCCAAGTTTTTATTAAAATCTATTTAGGTAACATACAGTGTAATATTAGTTTATGGTGAAGGATTTGGTGATTCATCACTTATATACAACACCCAGTACTCATCACAAGTGCTCTCCTAATCCCCATCCCCTATTTAACCCATCCCCCCAACCACCTCCCTCTGATAACCATCAGTTTGTTCTCTATAGTTAAGAGTCTGTTTTCTGTTTTGTCTCTTTTTCTTTCTATGTTCATCATTTTGTTTCTTAAATTCCACATATGAGTGAAATATGGTATTTGTCTTTCTCTGATTGACTGAATTCACTTAGCATAATACTGTCTAGTTCTATCCATGATAAGTCTACTTTTTTATTATTTTTTTATTAAGTTCAATTAACAACATATAGTACATCATTAGTTTTTGATGTGGTGTTCAATGAGAGAACTGATTTAAAATTTTTTAAATATATATAAAAATTTATGTGATGCAAGAAAAGCAGTGATTGGAGGGAAATTTATAGCCTTAAACAGGACTATTGAGGGAAAAAATTGAAAGCTTCAAAATTAATGAATTAATTGTCCATCTTAAGAGATGGGAAAAGGAAAAACAGGATAAAACTAAGGAAAATACAAGATAAGAGATAAGAAAACAAAGAATAGAGAAGACTAACAAAGATAAAATGCCAAAATATGACTATTTGGGAAAACTAACAAAATAAACTTTGGCAAAATTAATCAAGATATGTAGAGAAGAAACACAGATGATTTTATAAATAAAAAGAGACAATTATTTCAGGAAAAATAGGAGTTAAAATGATTTTAAAAGACTTCTACTTCCAAACAAGACAGAATCAGGGACCAGATTGACTCATCTGCCAGAAACAACTAAAAAAAAAAAAAGCCAAAATAAATGGAACAGTAGTTTTGAGATATTGATCATTACACAACAATTGACAGTAAGTGATGCCAGAGAGACAGGAAATTTGAGGGGAGCCCCACAATCACCCAGCACCTTACTGCCTGGGAGAGTTTTCAGACTTCACCTCAGTAAAGATCTGTTGTATCTGTAACACACTGCTAGCGGGGATGTAAATTAGTGCAACCACTTTGTTAAAGAATTTAGCATTATATTCTATAGTTGAAGATTTACATAGCCTGTAGCCTAGCAATTCATTCCACTCCTAGGTATATATCAAAAGAAATGCTAGCACGTGCAGGACAGGATATGCGTAAAACACTGCTCATACCAGCGCCGTTCACAATAGCAAAAATCTGAAAACATCACAAGTATCTATCCACAGTAACTTGGATGAATGAACCATGCTATATATACATAGCAGGCAGAACTAATTAACTACACAGGGACTTGTTGCCATAAGGATAACTCCTATCAATACAGTAGTAATGTGAAAAAAAGTACCTAAAGAATAGGTTGAACATGATACTTTTTGTAAAGTTAAAAATAATTAAAGGCTACATTAGAATAAGTAAAAGGAGGGGCGCCTGGGTGGCTCCGGGGTTAAGCTTCCAACTCTTGGTTTTGGCTGAGATCATGACCTCATGTGAGATGGAGCGCCAACTGTCTGCCTGCTCAGGGGTGTCCTCTTGAAGAGTCTCTCCCTCTGCCCCTCCTCCTACGGGTGGGCGCACACAAGCAGGTGCGCGCCTCTCTCTCTAAAACAAATAAATAAATCTTAAAAAAATAATAATAAGTAAAAATACAATTTATCCATATAAAAAGGAAAGCAGCTCCCACTTCCAGGAGCTTAGCTGTATTTTTCCCTATTCCTCCCACTAAGTATAACTAAAAATCCTGCATATAATATATAAGACAAACATCATGCTGTACATTACATCCTCATGACTTACAAACTGTTAGTTTGTACTTTTGACCCCCTTCACCTATTTCACACACCTGGGATATGCCTGGAGTATTGGTGACTCCAGCCAACAGAGCAGCACCCCGTAGCCTCCGCCTGCTGGTTCTTAGAGGTTATCAGAGAATTTTCTCTTCACCTACTCAATCATGTCTACTTACATAAGCAATCAGCAAAAGAAGACATGTCTTTTTCCAGAGACCAAGAGATCTAGTTTTGCCCGCCACAGTTTCTTCAGCTCATCCAGTCGCTAAACTCACATAGAAGCCACCATTGTTCCCCATGGGGAGACAACATATAAGTTAAGAATGAAGATCAGAGTCAGGGGCTTCCTCAGGCTTGTCAGCTGGCGCGACATGACCTCCTCCTGTCTGCGAAGAGCTTAAAGATTGACAAGACACCCGAAAAGATAGATGCTCTTGTTCATCAGTAAATCAGCAGTCATGTTGCCTATCTCTCAACCTCTAGGCTATGGAGGTTCTTCAAAGTCTGTACCTCTGTAAACAAGGTGCCATGTCATGGTATTCCTGGCAACTGACCTCTTCAGAATGGAGATATGATGAACAGACGTCAGGGTCTATTACAACAGCTGCCCTGGAGACACTCTGAAACATTTTTGGTGGACAACAGTGGACGAATGTGGTAACCACTCAGTGGAGGCTGCCAAAAGGTGTAGAGATGAAGCAACGCAGCGTACAGAGCTGGGCTCCCTTCTCTGTAATTGCAAACACAATCGGCCACAGAACTCATCAGAAAGGTCTGCAAGTCTGTCCTCGATGTGTGGGGTCGCGGAGCAGGGAGGCCTTTCTTCACCTCTGCAGGATGGATGGGGCCGGGCCTTTGCATGCAGCTGCCCCACGGGACCCACGGCGGCAGCAGGAAGGGGTGGCAGGGGCCACTGGGGTCACCACGTCCAGGTCCTGGTCTGCATCTGTGAACCCTGACCCGCCGCACTTCCTCCGGTCCAGCCGGGTCCGACCCGACAGAAGCAAGAAGCTGCCCAACTTCTTCCACGGGCAGTCGCGCTCCATACACTCCGGACCCTCTGCGTGCGCACCTCGCGGCCAGATCAGCTGCAAGCTCTTCCCGTGCAAAGTTCCTGCGCTGCACCTCGCCCCGGTACCCATCTGCGATCGCCTTTGCCGGTTAAACCGCATCCTCCAGGGCTGCTTCAGCGGGCCTGCCTCCCGTGTGGAAATTGCTTTTCACGAGCACAAAGAGCACCGCCTTACATGGTTTCTTCCTCCTGAATTGAGAGGCAGAGATCTCCTGCCACCTCCACTTCACTGCCTGGTGCAGGAACTCCTCTACTTCCCTCTCCAAAAGGACGTTGGGGTCCCAGAGCAGCTGGCCTTCTATCTCAAAAATGTTCTTATTCTAACAGGGATGAAGTGATATCTCATTGTGGGTTTTTTTATTCTTTTTTTTTTTAAGATTTTATTTATTTATTTGACAGAGAGAGACACAGCAAGAGAGGGAACACAAGCAGGGGGAGTGGGAGAGGGAGAAGCAGGCTCCCCGCAGAGCAGGGAGCCCGATGCGGGGCTCGATCCCAGGACCCTGGGATCATGACCTGAGCCGAAGGCAGACGCTTAACCAACTGAGCCACCCAGGCGCCCCCTCATTGTGTTTTTCATTTGCATTTCCCTGATGACGAGTGACATTGAGCGTCTTTTCATGTGTCAGTTGGTCATCCCTATGTGTTCTTTGGAACAATGTCTGTTCACGTCTTCTGCCCATCTTTTAAGTGGATTATTTGTTTTCTGGGTGTTGAGTTGTATAAGTTCTTTATATATTTTATCAGATATGTCATTTGCAAATATCTTCTCCCATTGAGTAGTTTGTCTTCTAGTTTTGTTGGTTGTTTACTTGGCTGTGCAGAAGCTTTTTATTTTCATGTAGTCCCAATAGTTTAATTTTGCTTTTGTTTCCCTTGCCTCAGGAGACGTATCTAGAAAGATATTGCTACAGCCAATGTCTGAGAAATTACTGCTCTCTTCTAAGATTTTTATGGTTTCAGGTCTCATATTTAGGTCCTTAATCTGTTTGGAGTTTATTTTTGTGTATGGTGTAAGAAAGTGGTATGTTAACTACACTGGAATTAAAATTTATATAAATATATTAGATAAGTACATAGATAGATAGATAGTTCTTTATAGATTGAAACTTAAAAAAAAAAATTCTCACCATGGCGGTTCAAGTGCAGGTAGCTGAGGTCCGCTTGTATAGCATGGTATACAACATGGTGACTATAGTCAATAATACAGTATTGCGTATTTTAAGTTGCCAAGTGCATAGATCTTAAAAGTCCTCACAAGAAGAAAATTTTGCAACTATGTATGGTGACAGATATTAACTAAACATATTGTGATCATTTCACAATATACATATAGAATCATTATGTTGTATGCCTGAAACTAAAAAAATGTTACATGTCAATTACACCTCAACTTTATAAATAAATAAATAAGACATCATTAGAAGACCTGAAAAGTGGAGAGAAAAAAGTAGACCATCTAGGGATATGTTGGGACCCACCGAAGGCTGGTGGGTTTTCTGGGTTTTATTTTTGCCTTATATATACCACAGCTAAAGCTGAAGAAGCCAGCAACATAGAGAAATGGACACAGAGAAAAAAAAAGCCAGCAACATAGAGAAATGGACACAGAGAAAAAAAGCCCCAACAAAAGCCTACTCTCCCTAGCCAAAGAACCAGGAAAACCAGGCAAGACAGAAAACCTGTAGGCAAAAACTGCTGTATTCCAGCAAAACACCACAGAAATCTGTGACCCAACCCATGCTAGCAAAGACTGAGTGAAGAGCCTACACTTCCACCCCCCTACCAAAATCCGCTCCCCGCCACCATCCCATCAGGCGGTAACAAAGAACTCCAAACCACTAATAGGGGTGGTGTCAAAGACAAAAGAGTGGGGAACCAGGACTTTCATCTGCACTATGCAAGAATGTGGTCCCCTATGGGTTCAGGGGAGATAAGATGGGGAACCTGGATTTTTCTTTCCAACCTGAGAGTAATAGGGTGCTCTTTCCTCTCCACTGTGTGGTGTGAGAGGAAGCCCTGGGGAGATTCAGGCCCTTCCTCACCACCCAGAAGTAATGAGGCCGACATGGTTACAGTGGAGACCACATGAGGAGCAGTAATGAGGTATTCATACCCCTCTCTGCCAGAGAAGTATCACTGGAGGCCTAGTAAGGAGCCAGAACTCCCAATCCTGTCCAGCAGTAATGAGGAACACCCCCCTCAGGTATCAACAAAGAGACCAGGTAGGGAACCTGGATTTCTACACCTACATGGTCATAATGAGGCAAGGCCCTCCCTTATTTGACCAGAGAGATGTCAGAGGAAGCCAAATAGAACAGAAGGTTTATAAAATCCAGAATCTCATAATGTAATATCCAAAATGTCCAGGTTTTATTTGAAAAATCACTTGTCGGGGTGCCTGGGTGGCTCAGTCGTTAAGCGTCTGCCTTCGGCTCAGGTCATGATCTCGGGGTCCTGGGATCGAGCCCCGCATCGGGCTCCCTGCTCCGCGGGAAGCCTGCTTCTCCCTCTCCCCCTCCCCCTGCTTGTGTTCCCCTCTCGCTGTGTCTCTCTCTGTCAAATAAATAAATAAAATCTTTAAAAAAAAAAAAAGAAAAATCACTTGTCAGACCAAAAACAATGAAGATCTAAAACTGAATTAAAGAGATAGTTGAAAAGACAGAGATGAAAGTAATGTTAGTATTATCTGATAAACATTTTAAAGTAGCCATAATATAAAATGCATGTGCACTATTATGAGCACATTTGAAACAAATGAAAAATTAAAAGTCTCAATGGAAAAAAAAATAGTATCAGCAAAGAAGGTAAAAAGAAGAACCAATGGAAATTTTAGAACTCAAAAAAATTTTTTTACCAAAATAAAAACCTCAGTGGATGGGATCAATAGCAAAATGGATGAACAAATAAAAAATAGAATAAAATAAGCAGAAATTAACCAACCTAAACAACAGGAAAAAAAGTAGACCAAAAAAATTAACAGAACTTTAGATACCAATTCTACAATATCTCTTCTAATAAGAAGTCATAGAATAGAAAGGGAAAGGATACTTTCCAATTCATTTATGAAGCCATATTAGCCTGATACCAAAACTACAGGCAGTACAAAAAAAGAAATCTACAGGCCAATATCCCTGATGAACATAGATGCAAAAATCCCTAATAAAATATTAGCAAATAGTATAGTATATAAAAAGAATTTTATGCCATGACCAAGTTGAGCCTTAGAAATTCCCAGAAGAAAAATCCCAGGATTATATCAATGGATACAGAAAAGACATTTGACAATTCAATACTCATTCATTATAAAAGCTCTCAGAAAAAAATAAGGAGAGAGGGAAGCTCCCTCAACCTGATAAAGAGCATCTTAAAAACAAAAAAGCCTTCCAACAGCTAATATATTTATGGTGAAAGGCTGATGCTTTCCCCTTAAGATTAGGAACAAGACAAGGGTATCCACCCTCACCACTCTTATTCCACACAGTACTGAAGGCCTAGCTAGTATAATAATGTGAGAAAATGAAATAAAAGCGGGGCACCTGGGTGGCTCAGTCGTTAAGCAGCTGCCTTCAGCCTCAGGTCATGATCCCAGGGTCCTGGGATGGAGTCCCGCATCAGAATCCCTGTTCCACGGAAAGCCTGCTTCTCCCTCTCCCACTCCCCCTGCTTGCGTTCCCTCTCTTGCTGTGTTTCTCTCTGTCAAATAAATAAATAAAATCTTTTAAAAAAATAAATAAATAGGGGCGCCTGGGTGGCTCAGTTGGTTAAGCGACTGCCTTCGGCTCAGGTCATGATCCTGGAGTGCCGGGATCGAGTCCCAGGATCAAGTCCCGCATCGGGCTCCCTGCTCAGCGGGGAGTCTGCTTCTCCCTCTGACCCTCCCCCCTCTCATGTGCGCTCTCTCTCTCATTCTCTCTCTCAAATAAATAAATAAAATCTTTAAAAATAAATAAATAAATAAATAAATAAATAAATAAATAAATAAATAAAATCTTTTAAAAAAATGAAATAAAAGTTTAAAGATCAGAAAGGAAGATATAAAAGTGTCCCTATTGCAGAGGACATGATTTTCTACGTAGAAGATCCCAAAGAACTTCCAAAAAAAAAACCTCCTAGGACTAATAAGTGAATTAGGTAAGGTTGCAGGATATAAGATAAACAGAAATATCAATTAAATTTCTATACACTAGCAATAAATACATGTGGACACTGAAATTAAAAATATATAATTAAAAATTGAACAAAGCAGGTGTAAATCTAATAACACATGTATACAACTTGTACTACAAACTACAAAACACTAATGGAGTGAATATTTAAATAAAAGGAGAGTCCCACCATGTTCATGCATTAGTAGATTCAACATAGTAAAGCTGTCAGTTCCCCCCAAACTGATGTGCAAGTTCAACACAATTTCTACCAAAATCCCAGCAAGATGTCTTGTAGATGGAGACAAAGTTATTTTAGAGTTCATATGGAAAGACAAGACAACTATCATAGCTAAAACATGAACTTCACCAATTGTATTCCTGGGCATTTATCCCAGAGAAATGAAGGTTTATGTTCCAAAAAAAAAAGCTATACACAAATATTCATAGGAATTTTATTTGTATAGCTCTGACCAAAAACAGTCCAGTTACCGTTTGTTGGGTAAATGGTTCAACAACTGCAGTACATCCATACCATGGAAAAATACTGAGCAATTAAAAGGAATGAACTATTGGTACAGGCAACAGTGTGAATGAGTTTCCAGACAATTACACTGAGACAAGAAAATTCCCAAGCCCAAAAGGAAGGGTTCCATTTGTATAACATTCTTGAAATGACAAAATTGTAAATATAGGGAACAATCTAGGGAGTATCAGTGCTAAGGAGGGATTGAGGACCAGAGGGAAATTAGTGTGACTACACAAGTGCAACACAAATCATCCTATCCTTGATGGAAATATTTTATATCTTGACTGTATCAATGTTAACATCCTGGCTATAATGTTGTAGTATAATTTTTCAGGATGTTGCCACTGGGGGAATCTGGGTAAAGAGCACAAAGGATCTCTGTGTTATTACTTCCAACTGTGTGTGAATCTCAAATTATCTCAAGACAATGGTTGATTTTTTTAAAGAAAGAAAAACAATGGAACCATCAATACACTTTCAGAATGATGGTAATCTTGTGTAGAGCGTCAGGGAATAGAGGTGGGGAAGAGCACTTAGTTAGTTGTAGGATTTTGTCAAGGTCCTTGCTCATATTTAGGGTAACAGGTTTGCAGGGGCTTATAATCAGATTAATGATAACTAAGTAAATAAAAGTAAAATTTAAAAAAAAAAACAATGGTTTTAAATTCTGTCTCAGAGTCTTATGTTCTCATTAAAATGTGGTGGATTGTTCCCTATATTTACAATTTTATAAATTTACCAAACTCATTTATATTCCTCTCGGGCTCAGAGAAAGGCTACATTTCCTGGACCCCTTGTGGCTAGATGGGACTATGTGACTGAGTTCTGGTTGGTGGTACTAGCCAACAGCGAAGTAAACCACATTCAGAACTGGCTGTTGACCAGCCTACACAATCTGTCACCATCTTTCTCCTCCATCCGTACGGTGATGGTGGCAGAGCTGTACAATATAAGAGGTAAGAAGCCTAGATCCATGAGTACACTGCTTGGAGAATCACCTAGAGAAGCCTCCTAACCAGGAATATCTGCGTTGGATACTGCCGGAGCTAGAACAAAACATGGGCTAGTTTAAGCCACTATGATTTGCATTTTTATTTATTATCACAGTACAGTCTAGCCTACTCTGACTAATACAGGTGCTTTAAAAGCCCCCCAATAAGTGATGAGAACTCATAGCAATGAAAACTAGAACTGGCACTTAATTGCCAGAATCTGGAGAAATGGTCACTATTTGTAAAGCCCTTAGAATTGGATCAAGAAATATAATTGGTGATCCATGAATGTGCTGGCACTGGGTTGCAGAAAACCTGATGGCTGAAAAGAAGGTGGAAAGATGCTTTGCCCCTCCCCACTGTCTGCCCTGGCTCAGAATGAGAAAGGCACTGCCAACCAGTCAGTGGAGCAACCACTCCTCTAGGACAGCGAGGCTTCCAACAAGCGCTCCTCCCTCCTCTGCCACTTCTAACCCATCCTCACCACATGTGTTTTAAGTTAAAGGACACTGTAGGCTTATTGAAAACTCCCTTGCAACCTCCGCAGATTCTTCATCCTTCCTTATTCGTCTGCTCCGAATATGGTGTCTATTATTGTTTCTGTCCATATTTTTAAACTTGTACCATGTGTGTATTTGTCCCAAAGTAATATATAAGAGTATGGGATGTTTTTAAAAGATTTACTTCAAGGGGCTCCTGGGTGGCTCAGTCGTTAAGCGTCTGCCTTCGGCTCAGGTCATGATCCCTGGGATCCAGCCCTGCATCGGGCTCCCTGCTGGGCGGGAAGCCTGCTTCTCCCTCTCCCACTCCCCTGCTTGTGTTCCTGCTCTCGGTAACTCTCTCTGTGTCAAATAAATAAATAAAATCTTTAAAAAAAAAAAAAAGATTTACTTCAAAAGCAGTCTAGCCTATGAATCCTTCTGCAACTTGTTTTTTCATTTAGTACCATGTTTTCTATATTTATTCAAATTGACACACCAGTTTGTTCATGTTAACTGCTATATATATTCAATATACCACAATTTTTATTCACTCCTCTGTTAATATGTTGTATATACATTTTGGCTATGAGAAGCCATACTCCAAAAGGCATTTTTGTGTTCTCATTATGCATATTTGTAAGCATTCTCTAGGACATATATGTAAGAGTATAGGAATCTTCAGCTATACTAGATGTAGTTAAGTTGCTGTCACTGTAGTATACCAAGTTATGCTGCCATCAGCAGGGTATGGGTTTCTATTTCCCCTCACCCTCAATAATACTTAATAGTTTCAGACTTTTTTTTTATTCAGTTCAATTAGCCAGCATATAGTACATCATTAGTTTTTGATGTAGTGTTAAATGATTCATTAGTTGTGTATAACACCCAGTGTTCATCGGATCACATGCCCTCCTTAATGCCCATCACCTTGTTACCCCATTCCCCTACCTACCTCCCTTCTGTAACCCTCAGTTTGTTTCCCAGAGTCCAGAGTCTCTCATGGTTTGTCTCCCTCTCTGATTTCTTCCCATTCAGTTTTCCCTCCCTTCCCCTATGGTCCTCTGCCCTATTCCTTATATTCCACATATGAGTGAAACCATATGATAATTGTCCTTCTCTGCTTGACTTATTTCACTTAGCATAATACCCTCCAGTTCCATCCATGTTGATGCATATGGTAGGTATTCATCCTTTCTGATGGAATATTTTCAGACTTTTGAGTATGAAATGTTCATTCTGAGTAACCTAATTTTTAAATTTTTGGTTTCCTGATTATGTGAGTTTGAACATTTTTTTCATATGCTTATTGGCTACTCAGGTTCTAATTCTCTTAATCTCTTGTTCACATCTCCTGTCCATTTTCCAACCAAGCTTTCTTTTTTCTTACTGACGTATAGAAATTTTCTGCATATTCAAAGTATTAATTCTTCTTCAGTTATATGCTTTGAAAATAATTTCTCTTGGTCTATGGCTTTTCTTTTCACCTTGCTAATGAAACCTTCTACCATGTAAAACTTACATACCAAATTTATCAGGCAAAGTCTTTTCCTTTATGATTTGAGTTTTGTGGGTCTATCCCACTGCTTTATAATGTCAACTCTTTCATTTACCAAACGTCTATATATACATGACAATATTTCTAGCTCTCTATCCTCTTGTGTTGGTCTGTTGGTTTATTCCTATGTCAATTACCATACCACATTAATTACTACAGCTTTATAAAAAGTCTTGATATATGCTAAAGATATTCCCCAGTCCATATTCTTAAATTGTTTTTGCTATTCCTGTCCTATTACTCTTTATTTATTTTTTTTTAAGATTTTATTTATTTATTTGAGAGAGAGAGAATGAGAGAGAGCACATGAGAGAGGGGAGGGTCAGAGGGAGAAGCAGACTCCCTGCTGAGCAGGGAGCCCAATGCGGGACTCGATCCCGGGACTCCAGGATCATGACCCGAGCTGAAGGCAGTCGCTTAACCAACTGAGCCACCCAGGCGCCCTGTCCTATTACTCTTTAAATAAAGTTTAGGATTGACTTGCAAATTTCCTTTAAAAAAGACTTTTTAGTATTTAGAGAATGAACAGAATTTTCTTTTATATAATTATCTTTTAAGAATTAGTAATATATAGGATACTGAAAATTAATGCATGTCAAGAAAATTTTTTAAATAATTATTTATGTTACTAAACAAATGCCTGCAGTTATCAGAAAAACATTATGTATTCTTTCTATATGAAGTTCCTGGTAGATGGCATGGGGTAGTGCTGGGTTGGGAAGACTAGCTGTGACTTCACTTTTGTGAATCCCAGAGATTAGCAAACTATGAAGATCTCATAATAATTAAAGCTGTCAATCTGGTGTGTTCCATTTAAGAAATTTTTAATGGAGGAACAAGGTAAGATATTTACATTCCTCTGAGATGCTGTAGACAACACTTTGATATTGTACTCTATTGATCAGAATTGATATTTTTTCTGAGCCAAGTACATTTTCCATTGCACAAAAAAATAAAATAAATTTCCTTCAATTCTCTGCTGTTCAAAGAATTTGGATATTGTATGAGTCAGGGTTCTCCAGAGAAACAGAACAAGTAGAATGTGTGCATATATGGAGAGATTTATTTTAAGGAATTGGCTCATGTAATTATTGAGGCTGGCAAGTCCAAAATCTCTAGAGTAGGCAGGCCGGCTGAATACCCAGGGAAGAATTAATGTTGTAGTTTGAGTTCAAAGGCAGTCTGCTGGCAAAATTCCCTCTTCTTCGGAGAGGTCTGTCTTTTTTCTTTTTTTTAAGATTTTATTTATTCATTCGAGACACAGAGATAGAGAGAGAGAGAGCACGAGCAGAGGGAGAAGCAGGATCCCTGCTGAGCCAGGAGCTGGACGTGGGGCTCAATCCCAGGACCCTGGGATCATTACCAGAGCCATAGGCAGATGCTTAACTATCTGAGCCACCCAGGCACCCCGAGGTCTGTCTTTTTTCTTAAGACCTTCAACTCATTGGTTGAGGCCTACCAACATCATGGAGACCCATCTACTTTACTCGAAGTCTACTAATTTAAACATTTATCTTGTCTAAAAAATACGTTTTTAGCAACATCCATAAATGTTTGGCCAAATATCTGAGTACCATGATCTAGCCAAACTGACACACACACAAAAATTAACTATCACAGATATTTCAAGGGAATTTCGTAAAATATGTGAAACTAGTTAAGATATTTTAGGAAACCCTTTAGGCAGGGGAAAAATACTGACACTGAATATAACAGGATAAATTCTATAGTATAGACAAGTAAAGAAAAAATAGTTTTTGTGAATGAACATGTTTTAGCAACATTCTAGATTACATACAAAAAGGGAGAAACTGATGAAATTTCATATTTCATATTATTCTACAGTCTCAATATTGAGTCAGGTTTTTGTCTCCTGACTTTTCAGCGATATGAGAATTGACTTTCCACTATTTCTAATTTTACTAAGAGGTTAGCAAGGTTACTCATACCAATATTTTTCCCAATAAATTTTTTCAATTTGAACTAAGTTCTTTTTTATTTGAGTCTCAACTGAAAATGTTGGTTATGTAAAAATACTATAAAGATTTTTTATTAAATTGGATATAGACTTGCTTTCTTTTCTAGTATTTCAAGAACTGAAAGACTGTTGAACACAAAGCTAAAATCCACCGTCTTGTGTAAATTCAAATGGAATCATAGTTTTACTGATGTTTAGCGATTATAGCTATTTTATTGCTGTCATATTCTCCATATATTTCTCTTTAAAAGGAAATCATTTGAAAAAAGGAATCCAGTGACTCTCTGCTTTTCCTGCCAATTGCCTAATTGACTATAACTAGGCTCTATGGGCTGTATGCATAATATGCCAAATTTTCAGACAATAAAGAATTGGACAAGTACCTATTGTGTGTGTGCTGGTGGAGGAAGACGAGTAACACTTTTTCAAGTTTCCCAAGGATGAGAAGACTAGGTTTTTTCCCCCCACTGTTTTGCTCTGTGTCAGTAATTAGCAGACATCCTTATGTATTTACAGGTAACTGCTCAAGCTAAGAGCTTTCTGCTTTCTTGGCTGTTTGCCCCATGGAAGACATCCCATCATTTTTTTTCAACAACCACCTTGAACTTTGTGGAGTCTCACTGATTTACTTTGGACTGGGTTTTGTTTTTTGTTTTTTCTTCCTATCTTTCTTTGTCTAATCTTCAAGATTTTGGCTTTATTTTTTTTTTAGTATTTATTATTTTTAATTTCTTTTCTTAATCTTTAATCTCTACTTTTATATTCTAAACTTTTATATCATAGGTTTTAGTCTTTTATGTTCATCTTTCCTCTCTTTTATTGTTATTTTTTTATTAGAGAGAGAGCATGTGCGAGCCTGAGGAGGGGAGGGGCAGAGGGAGAAGGAGAGAGAGACTCTCAAGCAAACTCCCCACTGAGCCCAGAGCCTGCCATGGGGCTCAATCTCATGACCTTGAGATCATGACCTGAGCTGAAATCAAGAGTTGGACGCTTAACCAACTGAGCCACCCCTTTTTTTTAGGGAGAGTTATTGATATATTTTTAATCATTGATTGTTTATATCTTCATTTTAAACCACCTATTCATCTATAATTTTAGCTCCTAACCTTTGTCTTTATTGCAATTTAATTGTCATATTTATATTACATTGTTTCTTTTCATTTCTTCCTACGACTCAAATTTTCGTTGTAATCTCTTCATAGTACTTTACAGTAACAAGTAAAAATTCTTCTATTGCATGGGACAGAAGCCATCACTTCAAATAGCTGAAGCAAAATAAAGGTTTAGGTGAAGAGGGTGGAATATATTAACCCACATTCCTGAAAATATCAAATTGCAGGCTTGATTTCAGGCATAACTAAATTAGAAATTTCCATTTTTTTTTTCCTTAGGACCTAGTCTCCATGCCTACTCTATATTGCTACTACATTCTGGACAGGCTTCACCACCACTACACACAGGGTGGCAAGAGGTCTACAACAATTTCAACCTATTAATGACATCCTTCCTCATTCAGGTCCTTCTGAAGAGAGGGAGCCCCTGTCCTTCCCAGTCAGCTTCCTGACATCTCACACCATCCAGGCTCTAAATAAACAAAAACATTTTCCATTTTAAAATTCAATGGAGAGAGAGTGTTTATGAGCCAAGAGGGGTTGGAATACGAGTCCTTCCTTGAGGAGACACTCTATGCAACATAAGTAGCCTGACACCATCAGAGCCCATGGCTTCAATGAATAACAAGCATCAAATTAAAGCCAGCAGCTGTATTTTGTAAGCTCCAGTGGACTCCTTGGAGTGTGCTCCTCAACAGGAAAGACTCCTTCTAAAATAAGGCAGACACCCGCAGCTTTTACTGTTTATATTACCATTTTATAGTTTTACCTCCTTTTGACTTGTCAAATAGCAGGGAAAAAATTATGGCAGGCAATAGTGTGGATGAGTTACGTTTACTGCATCAGTCCAATATCCAGTTTTGCACCTCACTTCATCAGAGCTCCTTCCTTCCCAGCCCAAGTCAGTTCCAAGAAGATGATAGGGTTATCATCCCACTCTCGAGCCAGTTTTTGAGATGATTTTACAATTTTTATTTACTCAACACACCCAAGAATTAATCATGTATGGGAAAATGAATGATACATGTGTAAACTTAATACATGTGTCGACTTAAATGACCTCTCTCTCTTTTGTTCCTATTTTGCTGGAATCCCTTCCTGATATTTTGGGGGTGATTTCTATTGCTTCAATATAGTGTGAGGAATTAGAGCAAATGTCATTCACCAAATTATTGTGCCTTGCCTCTTGACTTAATGTTTTTCACAATTATATAAGTCCCAAACCCCAAGGTTCAGCCTGGAGCCAAAAACATGCCACATCTACATGACACAAAGGAGCTTAACCTTGAAATGCATCATACCAAATGGAACCCCAATTCTTGCCAAAAGCTTTGCAGGCATCTGTCACAACATTTATCTCCCTTCAAGCCAGCAGCAGCGTTCACATTGGTTTCTAACATTTGAGCTCTGGCCCAAGTCTCTTCCCCTCTGTCTTCTTCAGACCTTGTTCCAAATGCGTAGAATAGGTTTCCTCCTCCCACCCAGCATGCCTCACTTTCTTTCCATTATGAGTTTCCCTGGTTCACCCTGCAACAACTATTGCTCTCCCTGCCAAGAAACTCCTTTAACATATACAGAATTGGCGTGTATCTTTCAGGGCTATTTCTGAACTCAGTCTTCTGTTCATTAGTACCGTACAATTTTCACTACTTTAGTTTTTAATTGTTCGAGGTTGTTTTAAATAATACATGCACATGATATTTATTTTAAAAGTTCAAAAGGGTATAGAATGAAAAAGTACATTTTCTTCTCATACTGGCCTTCATCGTGAGCTCCCCTTTCTGAGATAACTACTAAAAACAAAACCAGTTTGTTGTGTTTTTCAAGACATCCTCTTTTATTTATATAAAGAGATAGCAATCCAGTTTATTGAGAAATATCGAGTGGGTAGAGTTTAAACTGTGATAGCATTTTTTTTAAGCACGACATTCAACTGAGCTCTGAAGAATCTCCTTTCTTGCTTACATGACTTCTTCGGCAGATCCTAGAACTTTCTTGCCACTGTCAGTTAAATTTCATTTTCATTTGTTTAAAATTCCCACCTCATATCCAGTTTAAATCTCATCTCCTCACTTCTCCCTAGTGAAGATCTGGCACTGCCTCAAACGACTTGGAGTTGGGAAGATGCTCTTTCATTGTGTGGGGAGAGAAGGAGGGGGTCAGGCATTGTGGATTGGGGGGAGGACTGAAAGCAGAGACCTTCTTACATCACTGGCAGCCTGTGGGTTCTTGGGAGGCTCCCCTAGTCTTGCTCTGGCTCCATCTAGTTCCACCTGCTCCTAGTAGCCTCTGAAGATAGGGAGGTCTTTCCAGGGGTGGGATGATTTTCTTGGAATTGTGCCCAGCTTCTCCAGGCCTTCCTCTATTGTTGAGAGCCTCTTGAGAAAGTGGTATCTGGTCTCCTTTCAGTCGCAATAAAAAATCTAGGCCCTTGTTATGAGCTGAATTGTGTCCCCCCATATTCCTTTATTGAATTACAAAATTCCAGTATCTCAGAATGTGATGGAGATAGGGTCTTTAAAGAAGTGATTAAGTTAAAATGAAGCTCAAGTGTGGACCTTAATCCAATCTGACTGGTGTCCTTTTAAGAAAAAGAAATTTAGACACACAAAGAGATACCACGACTGCACACACACACATAGGAAAAACCACGTGAGAACACAACAAAAAGGCAACCATCTGCAAGCCAAGGAGAGAGACCTCAGAAGAAACCAAAGTTGCTGACACCTTGATCTTGGACTTCTAGCCTTCATAACTATGAGAAAAAATTAATTTCTATTGTTTAAGCCTCCCAACCTGTGGTATTTTGTTATGGCAGCCCTAGCAAACTGATACAGTCTGCAAATCCTGTACATCCACTTGGACCAAAGGTTTCCTGGACAACCTCATGAACTGTATCTTCGTTCTCTCCTTCATGCTCTTTTACAAGAAGATCCTGCACCCTGTAAATTCATCTTCCATTTTTCCAAAGGACATAGAGAGCTGCAAGTGGGGGCTGCCCACTCCCTCTTCCCAAGCAGAATCCCCCCATCCCTTCTCACGGCTCTGCAATAGGTGACCCCTGCAAGCCTTCTTGCAGAAATCTCCAGATAAGTAGTGTCTGGGTTCAGATTACCTCCAGACCACCAGAGCACCTGTTAAGCTCTCTCCAGAAGTAAACTCAATTCCAATGATAACACCACAGTGAGCCTCCACATGGAATTGCATCTAGCCAGGAGAGGAGATGTCAGCCACCCTCAGCACCTTTTTCCAGCAGCCCCCATCCCTGTGAATAAGTCTTCTGAAGCCCCTTCACTATATCTTGGGAGAAAGAACCTTAACCACTAGACTTGATCCTTAATCTTTTTACATAAGCATGTGGGGCAGAGGTGATGGTTGAGGTGACAGTACTCATTCAGCACCTCTAGGTAAGCCCAAATGGAAGTGTCTGATCATAATTGTGGACAGCTCTCTTTAGTATGTGGGACCTGAACACATTTTTGTTCTCAACTTTGAGCCTTATTCACCAATTTGGGAGAAATAGGAAAAGTACACCACCACATACATGTATATATTCCAAGTTTTTACTCAGAGGTGTAGTTTGTTTTGACTATAATTGATCTGGTCTTCAACATCAGCCCCACCTTCTAAGGGATGGTGAAACACGAATAAACTTAAACCTTTCTGGTTTGACACTTTATCCAATCCCTTCAATAACCCCTTTCAGGGATTGTTCAGTCTCTTGGGAGAACGGCTCAGTCTTTTGCTACGAAAAACTACATTCAATGGCTATCAATGTTTATGTTGCTTTGTGCACAGAAGTGTGTCGTAGAATAAATTCCTAGTAGAATTGCTGGATCAAATGGCATTCAGTAAATTCAAAATTTTTCAATAAATATTTAGAAACCACAATAACTAAGGTAGTTATATAGTACATTAGAAGATGGTAAAATCTACAGAAATAAGTAAAGAAGAGCAGAAGGGAACAGGATCAGGAGGTTGCAATTTTAAATCGAGGGGTCAGTGAAGGCCTCATTGAGAAGGTGCTATTTCAGCAAAGACCTGAAGGAGGTGAGGGATTTGGCCTTGCCTATATGTGAGAAAAACTATTCCAGGCAGTGAGAACATGCTGTGCAAAGGCTCTAGAATGGAAGGATCACTGACATGTTCAAGAAAAAGCAAATAGGTCAGTGTGGCTGGAGCAGAGGTGGTGGTGCAGACCTGGATGGCAAGAGTGGAAGTGCTAAAATGTGGTCAGAGTTTAGCTATATTTTGACTGTGTGTGACTGAGGTTGCCAAATTGCCCCTCCAAGTGTTTGCAGCAATTTCTCTTCCCACCAACAAAGGAGACTTCCTGTGTCCCCACACACTGGCCAATGCAACACAGTAACAAACTCCTGAGGTTTCACCACACTGGTAAGTAAAAAAGCAGCAGCTCAGTTGCTGTTGTTTTTTGGTTTTGGGTTTTTTTTTAATTTGTGTTTTTCCATTTGTGAGTGAGGATAGATATTTTTCACATGTTTGTAAAGTATTTTTTTCTTTTTACCTGTTCATGCACTTTGCCCATTTTTCTAGTGGGCTTGTAACCATATAAATTGATTTGTCCTAACTTTTTATATATTAAGGAAGTTAGCTTTTTGTTTTGTCTGTCATCCTTTCTCAGTTTGTCATTTTCCCTTGACTTTTTCTATAATATTTTTCCCATGTGGATATTTTTAATTTTTATATACTTAAGACTACTGATAATTTCTTTTAAAATAACTCCTACAGGAAAGCATTTCTTGTCCACCAACACTCTGTTTCCCAAAGTCTCTTCAGAGTCCAGTGGTTCTCTAAGTTTCCAAAAGAATGATCCCTGTGCTCAAAAAAATCTAAAAATAACTGTAACCTTACTCCCTTCCTAGAGACTTACTGTACACCCAAGCATAGTAAGAAAAATCAGTAAAGAAATGTATTTGCTTTGCTAACCCTATGTTTCCCAAACTTACTGAATCACAAACCACAGCCATCAGCCTGCTTTCCTTTTATTCCCTATTAATTCCATGGAACTGGTTTTACTTAGAACATGGTTTTAAAATGCTACATTAAACATTCTAAAATCTATACCAGTGTCAGTCCAGCCAAGAAAGTGATCCTGGATTGCATTGTTTTGCCTATTCTCTCCCTCCCTCCACATTGCCCTGCCCCACCCACCCAGACCCTGTCACTAGTGAATGTGCACAGCCTTACAGCACATGTGTTATGTACCAGCCTTACTTCTGATTTTATCTGACCTTCTCAAACTCTCTCACTTTCCTTCTGTCCTGCTCTCCTTATCCACTTATTTTTTTTTATTTTATTTATCTCATTATTTTGCATTTATACAGGCATAGACTTGAGACCCTCTCGTACATCCTTTCTGGAATAAGGCAGGGAAAAAGGAAATATAAAGAAATAAGTTCCATTTATATAGCAGGGATATTGGGCTGACGTATGAAGTGCTGAGGATATAAAGATAAGTCCCTTAGAAAGGAGGAGCCTGCCACGGTGAGTAAGGGTTCCTGTCTTCAGCAGCATATCAAGGCTCAGGAATTGCACGGTCCTCAATAGCAATTGCCCCCTTCTGTCCTCATCTGTCACAAGGGGCGGGGGGGAGGGGCACCAGAAGGCATGCTGGGACCTCAGCTGTGGGTCAGCAGAAAATAGGGGAAAATTGAAATTGGAGGGGACCAGGGCTTTGGGAATTGGGCCAAATTAGGGCTAGTCCTCAAGGAGGTGTAGCAAGGTGCCGCATACAGTGCCTGGCGGAGATCTAATTGAGTGGCACTTTAAAGGCGGTGGGATATCCACTGTCTGGTGGTGCATGGCCAGAGCAGTTTAAATAGGACTACGGGGGCACAGGTTTCAGGGAAAAGAGACCAACTCAGGAGATGCGGAAGAGTGGAGTGGTTAAGAGCAGGAGCTCTGCCAGGTTGCCCAGGTTCAAATCCTAGTTCAGCCATTGACTGGTTGTGTGGCCACAGGAAAATTACTTATCTTCTCTGGGCCTTAGTTGCCTCATTCTTTTAAAAAGCGGGGGGGGGGGGGGGGGGTTGTTTAACAGCATAAGACTCAATGAGCTGTCATCCATCAGGAGCTTAGAACAGCATCTGGCATAAAGTAAGGACTAAGGGGAAGAACCCAGTAAGAAGCCCTTTAGGCTCAGGAGAAAGCAATGGAAGCCAGGGGGACTGAAGAATGCAAAAATGCAAATACCCCATGCTTTGTGTTTGTTTGCTTATTTTGGAATGATCAGCAAGTCGGGAGGAAGGTCCTAAGCTGAAGCACAGCCGGACCCAACCGATCTAGACTAATCATTTCAATTCAGTTACAGGCCTAAGACCAAAGGAGCAAAAACCAACCACTCAAATATTCACTCCGCATCAGGACAACTGCTTTCCCAGGTGGCACCTTTTTGCAAATTGGAGGGTGGGGCAGGGGAGGGGTCACTTACCCAAGACATTTCCACGCGATTTGCTAGGAAATTAGTGTCATAAATCTACGATGACTCTGGTGTGAACGGAGTCCCCAGCACTGGGCAGTGTGCATCCTACACAACCACACACAGCCTTCCGGCTCCCACTGAAACCGTTTTCTTGTCTTTACGCAGTATGTAGCACATTCTTTATCATAAAAAGTTTTAAACAACAGGAGAAAGGAGAGTGGTATGAACCATGTTAATCTTTCCTCCTGTGTGGTAGACGGGAATATTTTAATCCTTCTGAAATCTGTTTCGCTTGAGATGTGACTACTTCCAAATGCAATTTTTTTACAACAGAACTTAGTTCAAAACATTCAAGTTGTTTAAAAGTAAAAAACATGCTGAATATGATCTAATGTTGGAAAAGCTGTGTTAGTAACCCTTCATTTTGAAATAAAGTTCTGGAGAGGTTTAACAAAAGCTGAAAGGCTTTAAAAACATTTCTGCAACAATTGAGGTCCACGGAAGTATATGACAGGGCCTGAAGCAGTTTGGCTGAAACAAACACAAACCCAACTTCTGGTTTGGGTAGCGTTCCCCCACACACACACCCCAAATAATTTTCCTTTCATCACAAACTAGAAAACCTCTTTGTTTCACGTATCCAGCTGTGCACCCATGGGCATTCATTCTGGTTTGGTCTCGGCTAAATGCAGAGAAACGCAGTGGACCTGTTTCAAGTCGACGCTGCCAAGTCGTCATGAATTCATCACTATCCTGTCACAAATGTCCTCCCACAGTGTTTTTCATTGCCTGTGGCACCAAAAGAAAGGAGCCAGTATTGTTTATGAAATGGCTGTGAAACAGATATTTGATTCTTTCTTCCCCTTAGAATCTGCTATAAGCCACAGAAGCAAAGGAAGGGGGAAGAAAAAAAGAAGGGCAGTCACTTCAGTCGTGTCAAACAGAGAAGAAGGAAAAGGGGAGAAAGAAATAGAAGGAAAGAGCTGAAAGAGAAAAGAAGAAAGCTAGAGGAAAAGAAGGGAAGGAAAAAGGGAAAAAAATCTCAGCTCTCCAGGCCATGTGCCTGGAATATAGACAGACCCTAATTTGGAGAAAGATTTTTTTTTTTTTTTACTTTTTGTACCTTAAATGATAAATGTCTACGTCTACGATCTCTATCTTTACTACAGTATAAGCTTCATAATTATCTGAGACTTTCCTTTCGAAAGGTGTGCTATTTAGATTTTTATCTGAATCTCTGGGTACCCAAAATAGGAGTTAAGTTCCAGGAGGAACCAGAATGTCCCTCCATCCTACTCTGTTGCTGGGGCCTGGACTGGGTAGAGCAAGCCACGCCCCCATCCACAGTAAAAATTTAAGGAGGCCCTCACTCTCAGGCTATGACCCTGCACCCACACGAATCTGACAGTGGGCACCTCCTTAAGATGTAGCACCCCAGGGGGCTCCCTTGCCTCACCCTAGTCCTGACCTGCCCCCTGCTCCCACAACAAGCCCTCCTTGGCCCTGGAAGTCATCTCAGGGCTCTTTCTCTTACTTCTACCTAACAGCCAGTTGCTGAGGCTCCTCTCCTGTCAGAATCTCACCCTATGCCCCCACTACCTTCCCACACCACCCCAAGCATCACTCCCACCTAACTCAACCAAGCTGCTCTGGCCTTAGGAATCTATTGCTGAATTTTGAACAAGCCTTCAAGAATTTTAGAGGTTAACAAGTAGTTCTGGACCTTGCTTCAAGAAGAAAAAAATCAGCCAAAGAAATTTCCTTTGTTATGCTGTGAAACTATGAAATCCCGTTTAGTGACATCATGCCTTAGAAACCATCCAAAATTCTATCCGAAACAGATCTTTATCTAAGGAAAAGATAATGTCTAACAAGATGGGCCTTACTAGTTAGGTATTGATTAGATTACTTTATTATTAGTTTAAACCCCTGGGGCACCTGGGTGGCTCTGTTGGTTAAGCGTCTGACTCTTGGTTTGGGCTCCGGTCATGATCTCAGAGTCCTGAGATCAAGCCCCAGGTCGGGCTCCTTGCTCAGTGCAGAGCCTGCTTGTGATTCTTTCCCTTTTCCTCTCTCTCCCCTTCTTCGCTGCCCCCCCATCTTCCCCCTTCCCAGCGCATGCGTTCTCTCTCTCAAATAAATATCTTTAAAAAGAAAAAACTCCTGACTGAGATTTTTCTAGAGGAAATCGTAATACCCCAATTTCCTACTGAGGCCTTGCTTTAATCACCCAGAGATACTCCTTCTCTCCACCCACTCTACTTTCTTTCTCCCCTACAAACAAATGCACTCTGCCGGGCCTCTCTCAAAGAGAAGAGTACATCATATCCCTCAGGTGTACTGAAAAGCACGGCTTTTGCTGGAGAAAATCCAGTGACTCTGGGGAGAACAAGATGACCGATGTCAAAGCAACAAGCTGGGGTGAAGACCTGCAGGCCTCACTGGCAGGTGAGCAGAGCGGTGCGCTGGTCAGTGGCTCGTCTTCAGCGCCCACCCCATCACCACCGTGGGGCAGTCAGAACCTTCCCCACTTCCTCTAGAAGCAGCCTCTGGATCCTGAAATCAATTCTTCCTTCAATTCTTTTGATGACAGAGCAACCGCAAAATGCTCTGGCAATCAAAACTGCCTGAAAAGAGCATATTAACCACTCAGAGTTTTAACTGAGTTAATCAAGGAACGTCAGCACATATGCTCTGTGCAGTTCTTCTCATGTAGATGAACTCTGGATGCTGCGTCCTTGAGACTTTGCTCCTTCTCTCCTGAAAGTCCCTCTCCCAGACGGGATGCTGGTGTTCACAGGAATGACTTCCACACGGGGGATGAGGGCTGAAATGAGGATGTGCCAGACGTTTACAAACACCTTCTCATTTCCGTTCCCAAAGAACCCTGTCAGACACATCCCAGTGTCATCACCTTGCAACTGAAACTGATACTAAGAGAAGTTCAGTGCCTTTCCTACGGTCACTCGGTTAGGAAAAGGTGGAATTAGAATTGGAACTCATGTCTGATCTTGTTAGACTCTACACTCTCTGTCCCTCTTCCTCCCTTTCCGCCACCGCTCCCTCCCATAATGCACTGCTGCCAGCACTCTCCAGAGCACAGTGCTTGGTTGACAGTGTGGTTTATTTATAAGAGCTGGGTCTTGGCCTTCCTTATCTGAGCTCCAATCATTGGAAACTAATGCTGAGCAAATCTTCTGAAGCTGCCTCACGCAATCCCTTATAAATTATGATAAGAAAACTAAAGTGCAGTCATTAAGTTGCTATGCCCCTAGTGAGCCATTAAGTCAGTGCCTGGAGCAGGACCAGCACTGACTCCACCGCAGCGTGTTGGCACCTCACCATGCTTCTGAGATCTTGCAAGGAGAAACCCATGTCCTAGATGGGGGGAGATGAGTTCTCTCAAGCCCCCAACCTTTCTGGAGACACACTGATAAGTGGTGAGGTCTGGTGTGGTGGTTCAGGGGCAACATCCATACCTGCCAATCATGTTTGGCTCCAGAGTTGGCTGTTTCTTTTCGGCAGAGCAGTTCTAGTCACTAAACCCATGGGGAAAACGTGTATCAGAGTGAACAGGAAATGGAGTCGCCAGCACGTTTCCAGGTGGATTCTGGCATCTTCTTCTAGGACTTCCTGATTCTCTCATTCCCAAGCACTTGCAGGGCTCCCTACAGCAGTACCAGACCTAAACACTCCTCGAGTCACCACCACCCTTAATTCCTTGTAACCTATTTTCCAACATGGTCCCTCGGTCTGAGTCAACCTGGTCTATACATACCAGCCCCATGAGCACACCCTCTCTACACAACTTACCTGTTACCAGTTCTGGCCCCATATTCATGCCCCAGCTCCTGGATGTCTGCCTCCTCCCTCCTGTGTCCCCCTCCCCCAGTTCCTCTAAGGTGGGGTTGCAATCACAAAGGTCTTTGAGGGCCAGGAAGGTAAGGTGAATGTGTGAAGTGCTAGGTGCACGATGAAGGGAATGGTGGGAATACAGCAAACTAAGAAGTGCATGGCCCACCTAAATAAAATTCCAATTTTAAGAAATTTAAAGTATTCGGTTGTTCAAAGTACTTCCGGCAGCCTGGATTCGGTAGGCACCCGTTTTCAACCCATTTGCACTCTAATCTGCAGGCACTACTTTCTTCAAATCCTGACTCAGAGTCAAACATATTTCCCTAGTATTGTCTTTACTCATCAGCACTCCTTTATACCCCCTTAATTGTATGGAGTTCCTGTACCATATTCTCTGGCTTTTGTATTCTATATACCTTAAGGGTAAGAACAGTTCGCCTTTGTTTCATAACTCAACTTTAGATCAGCCTTGCCTCAAATTTAGTTAACCAGAACCTCCAACAATATATAGTGTATAGTGTGCAAGTCTTATTAAAAAACAAAAAACAAAAACCTTATTTGGTGTAAGTCCTATTCCTAAGTGTGTAGATTAGTGTCGTTGGCATCTTTGGAAACTCCTAACAATGGGGCAGAAGTTAATTTTCTGCATCTCCGTAGTTCGGAAGACAGGGAAACATTCTGTTGTAAATTTGCACCAATACAAATAAACCATATGGCTTTCTGAATGACAGAGTCACTGTGACACCCAGCCAACTACGCCTGGACCATTTCTCACTTGTCTCCCAGAAAGCTGTCAACACAGGAAGCCAACCTTAATGGACCTTGAGTCCTTCTGTCATCTGCTGCCCTCTAGTGGACAGAAGGGATATAGCGGAGAGTATGATCCAGAATCCAGAACTGCCTGAGGCCTAGCTCCAGAAGACGATGGACAGTCACATAGAAAAACCATCCCTTCTCTGTGATGTAGAGTTGGAGTGATTATAATGAAAACAGAAAAAAATTTACAGAGACATTGAGCTATGGTTTTCTATTGTGGAAGATAAAGTTTGTGTTGAAGTAATGTAAGTAGGAATCAATAACTCATTGGTGAGATATAAAAAACCACTGAGGCTGAGAGGAAACCAGGATGTGGTCTTCACACCATGCAACAAACACCACTTTTTAAAAAAATATATCTTTTAGTGGTTTTTTTTTTCTATAATATAAAAGCGTATACACTTTATTGTACACGTTTTTCTTTGTTACACAAGTATGTGTTCATCTTAGGAAGTATGGATATGCAACAAAATCCAGATGAAATCACTCAGAAACCACCTTCCACTAAAAGAATACCACTGGCAATATTGTGAGAAGATCATTCTAGACGTTATGGAATGCATATATAAATAGATAAAGGATCACATTTCGCATCCACTTTCACAACCTGCTTCATTACCGCCATATTCTGAGGACATAAAAAGTGCGTGTTTTCTGAAGTTATTCCTCACCTGCGCTGTGTTTGCCAGCCACTCGGAGTGTGGGCTCATGAGTGTGCTAAACCAGGGCAAAATTACCTGCGTGTCTCACCTAGCGCCCCCTCTCATCTGACTAATCATAACATATCATTTTCTTTTCCAAATGGTAGTTAAAATAATAAATCTGGGCTTATGGAAAATAAATTAACATTAGTACTCTCTGCTGTAACTGTATTTATCATGGATTTAAACTGTGTGGATATGGCATTCTAGTCCTGTTTTAATAAATATATTTTTAAACGACATCTATGAAAGATTTTTCTCCCAAAATTATGGGAGATATTTAATGCACTTGAGAGAAAATTTCAAACGTAACCAATCTGTACTTAGAAGCGAAACATGATCATTGTTTCTCCAGGCATGTGTAGTTTGCCCCCATGTGATAAACACAACAAGGAAAAGAACGGCATCTACTTAAGAGGAAGCCGTGATGGTGGGGATGAGAGACAGCATGACCAGATTTAATGTTAAAGCAAAACTAAAAACTCCAGGATGGCACTTAAGTGAGCGTGATGGGAACGTATTGTTTCCTTATAATGATTTTAAATGGAAATTACAATTCAATCACAAATAAAAGTAAATTGTAGATAGTGAGGCGAACAAATCTGTTTCACTCGGATTCACGGTGATTATCAAATTAGCAGCTACTCGTTCACCACTAACCATTTTCAGTCTTCTTGGTCTCTCTAACAGCCCTGAACTGCAGCTTCATGGTGATTGCAATGGTGGCAGCTCATCAGGGCTGTATTTTAGCTGTGCTTTTATCTTCCCTGTTTTGCCTTTTCATTGCTTGGCAAGGTAAAAGAAAAAAGATCATTAGAGGAGTGAAAACTTGTGCTTGCACCCGTTTTTAAAAGTTGTGCAGTACCAGTTGAAGGCCTAACATCTGGCTCCAGGCTGTCTCCCAACCCATCTCCTAGCACTCTCCCCTCATTAACTCCACTCCAGCCACACTGGTCTCCTTGCTCTTTTTCCACACGCCAAACACACTCCCGCCTCAGGGCCTTTGCACCTGCTATTCCCTCTGCTAGAACATCCTTCCCACCTACATCGGCAAACTTCACCGCCCCACTTCATTCAGGCCTGAGTTCAGATGTCCCCTCCTTAGAGAGATTGGCCTTCCCCAACTGATCCTTCCTAAAATAGCACCCCTGTCACACTCTACTTCCTCAGTCTGCTTTGTTTTTTCTTCCCAAAACATCTATCACTACCTGGTGTAATATTACATGCCTATTTTGTGTTTCGTTACTGAATGAACCCAATATCAGGGAATTCTGACAGAATGTCCAGCATGGGTCTGGGAGTACGTATATAGAAATCACCAGGACATTTTGATGTACACCTTGGTAAGAACCTGGTGTTAGGGGGCTTTATAGCTTTTGGGATCAGATGGTCTGGATTAAAATTCCAGCTTGACAAGCATAGGACATCACAGCTCTAGGCCCAGTCAGAAACACAGTAGTAAAAATCCCCGTTGCCCAAGGTTATGCTGAAGATAACACCAGGTAATGGATTTGAGACAACCTCCTGCACCAGAAAGAGTTATATAAATATTAGTTTAGTGCCCTATTTCTTCTCTGAAGGTGATCTCCTTATATTTTGAAAAATAAAAATTTTTGAATAAGAGTAAGATATATTTTTTTTTAAAGATTTTATTTATTTATTTGAGAGAGAGAGAATGAGAGAGAGCACATGAGAGGGGGGAGGGTCAGAGGGAGAAGCAGACTCCCTGCCGAGCAGGGAGCCCGATGGGGGACTCGATCCCGGGACTCCAGGATCATGACCTGAGCCGAAGGCAGTCGCTTAACCAACTGAGCCACCCAGGCGCCCTAAGAATAAGATATATTTTTAATTAGAACCCCAGACAGTCTGCTCTGAACTAGATTGTTGCTTCTTCGTAACTCTAAATTGTACGTCCATTCTATCCCCGAAGGCAGTGCAAATGAGAAGTGACTCGGATTTGGCCAATACTCATAGCCAACTGAAATAATTCCATATTCCGAAATTCAGAATTGCCAGCACTGCCCCCAGAGTGGCCCCGGGGAAGAGCCGACCTCCCGGGGCTGCGTGTCCCTGAACTTCGCCTTGCCCTTGGGGAGTCCGGTTCGCAGCGGAGGGTGGAAGCGGCGGGCGGGCGCGCGCGGGAATGGGGGACAGGGGCAGCCGGTGCAGGTGCCGCCCGGGGAGACCCGCACACAGCACTTCTGGGAGCAGCAAGCAGACATGCGGCATTTTGGAAGCATTAGCTCTAGTCACAGGAGATTCCAGTGTGGTCCCCGAAGGGGCTGGGTCCTGTGACATAAAAAACAAGCGGTGAATTGAGGCTCCGACTCCAGCGGCCAGGCTGCACCCCGCCAGTCTTACAACAGAAGTGGCTGTGATAGGAATTAGTCCTCCAGACAGCATATGTATGGTCGCCTTTTATGACACAGATCACCAGGGAAGGACTTCAGAAGACACAGGTGGGGACATTTTGTTACTCATGTTTGCGTAACCAAGGAAATGGATGTTTTATAGATACACTTCTATTTATAAACGCCGCTAGCGGTTTTAATTGGATCAAGAGTGACACCTAGTGGAAAAACTTTGCTAAGCTCTATTTTCTATCTCCTCCCCACCCCCAGTCTAATTAATTTAGTTTATAAAATTACTCCACAGTATCACCAAGCGGCCCTAACGCCAATGTCTTTGAAAATTGCATCCAAAATCCTGTAACATCAGGCTCTGTAAGAACAAGGGCAAAAGGGGACTGAAAGCCTGGAACTAGTTTTAAAAGTATGTATGTATGAAGAAACTGATAAGAAAGGCAACAGTAAAAGAAATAAGACAAATCTGTGTCCCAAGTTTCTCAGCATGGTATGAAAATTTTCCATTAGACAAAGAGAACAATTCAAATTTGACTAGGAATCTGTGAGTAGGACTTTTTGGATTGGAAGCAGGTGAAAAACAGTGGCTACTACCTCTGGAAACCCTGCTGAGTGGCCTGGCCTCTGGCAATTGGCCCCTTTGCTTGAGGTCCAGGTACCCACTCTTGCCCCCAGTCTGTGAGTTTCTGCAATTCATACGTCCCAACTAACACTGGAGCAGGGCCATCTGGAAGAGCTTCTATCTCCAGATCCTTTTCCCATTTTTTTCTCACCCTAAAATCAGGACATATGACCTAACACCCAGTTGGACCGTAAAACAGAGCCATTGAACTTAGGACTGCTACAAGAAATCCAAGATATTCACTTGCTGTAACGACATAGAGGTGTATTGGCTCTTTTTTTTAAACAGTTTTTAATATTTATTTTAGAGAGAGAGAGAGCACGTGCGTGCGAGCAGGGAGAGGGGGCAGAGGGAGAGAGAATCCCAAGCAGATACCCCACTGAGCCCAGAGCTGATGCAGGGGCTTGATCTCACAACCCTGGGATCAGAACCTGAGCTTAAATCAATCAAGAGTCAGACACTTAACGGACTGAACCACCCAGGCACCTGAGGTGTATTTGCTTTTAATGATTTCATAAAAGAATTCATTCTACTTCCCAAATGGCCTCTGGGATCATATTTTGCATCTCCCCACCCCCACAACTATTTGCAGTTCTTCAGGAGGAGGACTTTACCAGCCCTTCAATGACATCTCTGTGCCCCTCCAGTGTTCTCTGCTTTGTTAGTCTTTCATCCCCTCCTGGCCTGATTGCAGCGGTCCAGTTTTTAACCCCTCCTCTCCCACACTCCTCTCCATCGCCTTCTCACCGGACCCTGGCCAGCCCCAATGCAGGGTTTCCATCCCAGAGTGCTCCCACCCAGTGCCTCCGTCCCAGCTGCCTCACCATGATTCCTCTGAAACTCACTGAGTAAACATCAATTTGCCATGAAACAGCTCCCACCCGAGAGTCTCCTTTCCACCAGAAACATGCACTTTGTTACTCCCATGCTTGGTCTGCACCATGCAGTTGGTTTGCTCTAGGAGCCCTGTTGAGCCTAATGGCATAATTCACTCCTGTTTGTTTAGTTGGTTAAATCAGATTAAAATGTGTTTTTGGCAGGGGTAGAGTGTGCTCACTTGTGTGTATTTTAATTTTCACACACGCTTTCAATGCAGAGACCCAGAGGCACAGTTTAAAAATTAAAAGTTTACAAAGCCATGCTGATGACAGTCAACGATAGTGGATAGGCTTCACAGCCAGCAAATACTTAAAATAAGTTTAATTATTTTGAAGAACTACCACTCTTCCAGGCCCGAAGAGGTATCGCTCCCCACTTCAAGGTCCCCAAAGGGCTTCACCAGCACCACCAGGAAAGCTTCATGAACAGACACAGTCCTGGGCCCTATCCCAGATCTCCTGAACTAAAATCTCCGGGCAGAGACCTGGAATCTCTTTTTCCACAAGCTCTCAGCCAGCCCCACATATTTTCAGTCCAATGTTTGGAAGCACTGCTCCGAATCGCTGCCCAAAGCTCACGTCTTGCAGAAAGGTCTCAGAAAGCAACTTTTGCCAGTATTTCCCAGTCTAAAGACATGCATACTACCTTGATTTCGGCCATATCCATGTATCACCTACTCTGCAATTGACCTAATATGTGTATATCAACTGGCTTGCATTTTTGCGTAAACGGATTTCATTTTTTTAGTTTTATCACTACTATAAAATCATGATTCTGATGTGTAGTTTTTCTAGTACACAATATAATAAATATACATCATTAATAACCATTTTAAAATGCTTTTGTCTGTAGCAGTATGCATAGTTTGTGTACCAGTGGGGTACACCTGCCATACCTGAGAAAAAGCTGCCCGAAAGAAAGAATCTCTGGTCCCACCTTTCCTTACAAAGAGGGCCCTGAGGACAATTATGAACAGGAGAATTTTGTATTGTTCCATTCTTCACCCACCCTCTCCTTCTTTTAATCAGTAACCAAACAAATCACTGGAGGTGGGGTCCAGGAATCGGTCATTCTAATATAAAACCAGGGGTAGAACCCATCATGCCATTTCCCCTTCAAAAGACATTTCTCCCCAGTTGGGAAGTCCCATTACCCTCTACCACCTCCATGGGGCTACTTTGTATTCACTGATAAACAGAGGATAGAAAAGCCACTTGAAATATTCTCACAAGTACAAATCCGAGCCAAAAAGTGGATGCCTTGACTCCAGAATTCCAGAGAACACCAACCTCCAGGGCCGTCTTGTACTAGTGCTGGGTTAACACTCCCGTACCTTCATGGCGGCAGGCCCCGGTTTCTTCCTTTCTCCTCATTTCTTCTTATTCTCTGCTTTTCCCTTTCATTAGTTAAAAATAAATGACATAGGGCGCCTGGGTGGCTCAGTCGTTGAGTGTCTGCCTTCGGCTCAGGTCATCAAGCCCCACGTCGGGCTCCCTGCTCAGCGGGAAGCCTGCTTCTCCCTTTCCCACTGCCCCTGCTTGTGTTCCCTCTCTCGCGGTCTCTCTGTCAAATAAATAAAATCTTAAAAAAAAATAAAATAAAATAAATGACATACTTTTTTTTCTTACTTTGAAAACAAATGTTCATGCAAGAAAAATTAGAAAGAAAAGGTAAGATAAATAAACATTTTGAAAGGTCCATAATACGACTGTAGAGACACTTACTTTTAACCCTTTAGGATATATATTCCAAACACTTTCTAGAATGTGTGCCAGGATATTATTCACAGATTGATGTGTGCTGAACTCAGTACTAGAAAAGAATGAGGGGTGCTTTCTTTATTCTTCTTCATTTCTAACCCAGCACTTGACACACTTCAGTTGCAGAGCTGGAAATGGAAGCTAGGAGGCACTAGAAGGCGAAGCCTCACCTACCCGGAAGGAGGCTGGTGCTGAGTGGAGGATGTCTGAACCAGGACAGGAGGTTCACTAGGGAGGAGGCCAGTGGCAGTGGGTTCTTCAAAAGGGGAAGACCCATGCCCCACCCCACCCCCAGACAGCCCTCACATAGTGACCTGGCTTCTGCAGGAGGGGGATTGAACACCAGATTTTTGGCCTTATCCTATAGCATAAGATCCTTGTGCCCAGCTTGGCGAAGGAAAAGAAGCTGACATCTTAGAAAAAGGACAGTAAGCAACCCAGTGGCTCCCACAGAGCCCTAAGCAGTTGTAGCCCCTCTGTTTGCTGGACACCATGTTAAAACTCAACTGAGATGGAGTTTCCAGCCAGTTCTGGTGAGTGGGAGGGGCCCAATTTATCTCCTTTAGAACTGTTAAAGCCCATTGGCCGGAGACACCAAAAAGGGAGTTGAGAGGGGCTTCTTAGGGCATTTGGGGTTTTTATGGATACGTTTAAGGAGACATTAGGGCAGCAGGGGTCAAATCTGGACTGGATTCTGTCAAGAAGAAAGGGAATATGGTGATAACTATCTTAATTTTCACCTTGAAAAAACCGAAGTGGGGGAGAGTTGTCATCAGTTTAAAAAGAGAGAAAGTAGCAGTCATCTGTGTTAGAAGAGATATTTTAGGTTGTAGAGTGGCTTTGTCTTTATCTTGTTCCAAACATGGTCCGAATGGCCTTGTACAGCTTTGTTTATATTCTTTAAACATTGTTAATTTCCACTTGGCAACATCCTGATCCAGCTGCTAGCAGAGCGATTTTTTACTTTCCTGAACAAAGGACTGTATCATTTCTTAGCCCAAATTAATATCCATTATATATGTACACAGATGTTTTTTTACAAATACAGGAGTGTACTATACATACTGTTTGAGAATCTATTTTACCTAATAATATATCAACAAGAGTTGTTTGTGACAGTATTCATCTGTGTCATTTTAAATGGGAATAATGGGGTTCCATCGTGCAGATAAGCCATACATAGTTAACTAGTCCCATACTGCTTGACGTTAGAATGTTTTCTTCCATGCATTCAAGCCTGTGTGTGTGTGTGTGTGTGTGTGTTTATGCTTTCGTAATCAATGCACTAATGGACATCTCTGTATCTAAGATTTTGTGTCTATACACAGTTAGTTCCTTAGGATAAATTTCCGGAAGTGGGATTGCCAAATTGAAGTGGGGCCACAGTTCTAAGGCTTTTGGTAATACTGTCAAATTGTCCTTAAAAGTTGTTACAATGTACACTGTCACAAAGCAGTATAGGAGAATGATTTTAGCCCTGTTTCCTTCAGTGTGCTTTGTAATTTTGCAATTATATGCTTTTATTGGTTTCAAATTTGGTAGATTTATCTACCTCCACATGAGTTCAGATGCTCTAAACATGTTAGCGAGACCAAAACTATCCACTTAATTTCTTCCTGAGTTAAGAGTTTTTATCACTAGTTAAGTAAACAAGTCAAAGGAAATGTTCTATTGATAGCAAATCAGGACTGGTTTCCATACACAAAGGACAGCATGCTAAAGTTAAGGTTTTTGCTGACAGAAATAGTTCGTTGATTTCTATCTCAAGCATTTGCGGTTTGGTCCTCTATGACATTTCAATAAACATTTGTTGACTATCTTTTAAACGCTATCTGATCCAATTAGATTTTTTTGGTTGTGAGTGACAGAAAAACTCAATTCTAAAGGCTTAACCCCAAAGCAGGGTGAAATTTATTGATTCATGTAACTGAAAACCCTGGAAGACAGTATAGCCACAGGTGAGGCTTCATCCTGAAATTAAAGGCTGCCACCAGGATCCACCTCTGTTTAGCTGCCTTTGGACTGGCTTGATGCCTAAGCTCTCTGTGGTGGCCTTTGGCAGCTTCGGGCTTTGTCATCATAGTCACAGGATGACTGAAGGAAAATCAGAAGGAAGTCGTCATTGATACTGGGCAGGAAAACAACAAATACCACCGCTATGACTCTCCTAGAATTCTAAAGCTAGCAGGAAATTTGGAAATCAGCTAGTCTAACGTTTTTCAAAAGGTGTTTGTTTTGTTTTGTTTTGATGGATCAAAGATCTTTCGCTGTCTTGGGGCACCTGGGGGGCTCAGTCAATTAAGAGTGTCTGCCTTTGGCTCAGGTCATGATCTCAGGGTCCTGGGATTGAGCCCTGCTTCCGCTCCCTGCTCAGCGTGGAGACTGCTTGTTCCTCTCCCTCTGCCCCTCCCTCTGCTCGTGCCCTCTCTCTCTCTCTCTCTCTCTCTCTCTCTCGCTGTCTCTCAAATAACTAAATAAAATCTTTAAAAAAAAAAAAACTTTTGCCTTCTTCACACAAGATCTTAGGATAAAGCCAAATACATAAAATGGAGTAAAACTGAGCTACTCATGTTGAAACAGGGGTAAGATGGGGCGCCTGGGTGCCTCAGTCGTTAAGTGTCTGCCTTCGGCTCAAGTCATGATCCCAGGGTCCTGGGATCGAGCCCTGCATCGGGCTCCCTGCTCAGCAGGAAGCCTGCTTCTCCCTCTCCCAATCCCCCTGCTTGTGTTCCCTCTCTCGCTGTGTCTCTCTCTGTCAAATAAATAAATCTTTAAAAAAAAAAAAAAAAAAAAGAAAGAAACAGGGGTAAGAACCCTAAGCCCCAAGTATTTCACCCCCTCTCTTTTTCCTCATCCTCCCTGAACCTCCTACAAGAAGCACTGATCACTTTGGAGTAGGGAAAATGAGGCCCTGAGCACATACATGGCTGGCTCTAGGACACATAGCCCATGAGTGATAGAGCCAATGGAACTCGAATGCCCTCACCCTGTCCCTCTGTCTTGCTACTTCCCTCACCTCTGTTTATTTCTCACTGCCATTTTGAGTATTGGGTTTCACTTCTGTTTTTAACTAAGCACCTCTGTCCCCACCAAAAAGAAAAAAAAAAGGTAAACAGAATTGAAAGGTTCAGTTGCCTACCATGGGTGTTTATGCCCAGCCCTCATGCCTCCAGCCATAATGGATCACTGAGACAGGCTCAGGACCAAGCAGGTTCAAAGGTACATTGAGCTTCTGTATTCCTCCAAGTCCACTTGAGGTTTTTATTTTAAATCACCAAGACGATGCCAGAAATCAGTGTTTCTCAGGTGTCCAATCACCTAAGGACATTGTGGATACTTCTCTAAGATCCTCTTAGGAATTCTTGAGTTTAGAAGATATTTTTGGACAGAGTGCAGGATGAGTGACAGAAGCAAAGGGACCCAAAATAAGAGTCCTAGAGATCGCTGTCCTATGAGAAAGGAAGATTATCAGTTTGACTGTAAGGGATAGAAACATTTTCTTTAGTACACAATTGAAAGTTACAGCCAATATTGAGAAAGAAATGAAAAAGATGACCAAATTTATGCAAATGCAAAAAGAATCCTAAGTGGTTACAATAAATAGAAATAAAATAATAAACACCACCATCTGTGTCTGGTAAGAAGTATACCCCAAAATATCACCATTATGTTTCATATTACTGTAATGATTTTCATATCACCATTATCACCATATCACCATTATGTTTCATTTGCCTCTATAACCAAGAGATAGATCTGAGGGACTAATGTAATTCACGAATATATTGTCTCTCTCTCCAACCCTCATCCATCTCTTTCTCCCAGTTTTAATTAAAGCTGTTCTTATGCAGAAGAATTGGGGCATAGAAAAAACTTGGAAAACTACATTAATACATTTTCCAACTAAATCAAAATAAAAGAGTAAATTGGGACCCTGGGTAACATTCAGAGCTCCATATATACAAGATCGTGGGTTAAAGCCAATGGATAAATGTCACAGGAGACCAGGAGGGGTGCGATCCTCTCCTCTGTAAAGAACAAATTTTGGAGGGTCTCATTAAAGATAACTCTCCTGGGCGCCTGGGTGGCTCAGTCATTAAGCGTCTGCCTTCGGCTCAGGTCATGATCCCGGGGTCCTGGGATCGAGTCCCACATCGGGCTCCTTGCTCAGCACAGAGCCTGCCTCTCCCTCTGCCTGCCTGCCACTCCCCCTGCTTATGCTCTCTCTCTCACTCTCTCTGTGTCAAATAAATAAATAAAATCTTTAAAAAAAAAAAAGATAACTCTCCCTTTATATGGGGGAAAAGAATTTCTATCAAAACTATGTTTTCTAGCAAAACCCACACATAACCTTTTTTATTGTACACTGGTACTCTGCAATTTAAAGCAATATTTAATTTGTTGAAGCTAGAGGTATAGAGTTTCTCCAAATATTCAAGTTATAAAAGGAAAATGTTTCCATTGAACATAGAAGAAAAAAATTAGGAGAAAACTGAGCATGTACTTATATATCCCCTTCAGATCCCAAATCACTTTGTGAGATTAGTAACATAGAAATATAGTAAACCTATCATGATTTGTTTACAGAATCTTGAGCTCCAGTGCACCGAGAAATGTGATTGCTAGGAGAAATAAGTTGGGTCAGGGAGGCATTCATTTTTTTCACCTTTGGGTTCGAATAATCAAAGAAATTAAATCATATGCCCCTGTGACCACCCACTTTATTGTTCACATCCCAGTTTTTGGTCACCTGGTGTTATACTTTTATGTTTACTCATCCATCTTTCCTACCACCAAACTCAGCAAAGGCAAGGACTGTATCTTACTCATTTAGGATCCTGAAGGTCTTAGGAAAATGCTTGTCCCTCAATAAATAACATAGAAACAGAGGCAGAAAAGAGATCTAATGAACTGTATCAGCACCCCTTCCATGTTTGATTTGCTGCCATTTTTACCTTTTTTTCCAAATTAATAAAAGGTTAAGTGTAAATTCCAAAGAAAGATTGGGTCAGAAGATTCAGAGACCATGGCCAAAAAAGGATTAGGACTGTGGAAGAAAGTTCTAGAAACATTGGGTAAAATTAATTTATCCCCAACACTACCTTTTGCTTTCTTCCTTTGCCAATTTAATGAAAAAGATAATTAAGCCTAAAAATGCAGCATTGTCAGGGAAATGGCAGTTGAAGACAAATAGGGTATACCAGAAGAGGGCACTCTTAACACAGATATTTACAGTTAACATTTTTTGAATGTTTGCCCCACAGCAGGGCCAACAGGGAAAGCACAGCATTCTTTCCTAAGGAGCTCATAATTCTCTCAGCCAAGCAAGGAAAAGGAAAAACACCAAGGGTAAAAAATTAGAGAAGAATGCCAAAGGTGATGACCATGCTCCCTGGCCATTGCAATCTGGAAGCAGAGCTTTATATGGTTCTCAGAGGACTATTTACCTCCTCCTCCTCACTAAAGAAGAGAGAAAAAGAAAGAAAGAAAAGAAAGAAAAGAAAGAAAGAAAGAAAGAAAGAAAGAAAGAAAGAAAGAAAGAAAGAAAGAAAGAAAGAAAGAAAGAAAGAAAAGGAAAAGGAAAAGGAAAAGGAAAAGGAAAAGGAAAAGGAAGGAAGGAAGAAAAAAAGCCAAAGAGCAACTACTCCACTCTACCGGCCAACCCACATTCTGGGCTGCATTAACCCCACTCTCTGTATTGCATTTCAACTCTTTTTATTTCCATGCATTAAAACAAATCATTTCATTCTAGGGTTAGACCAAACCACATTTGCCAGAAGTCTGTAGTGTTAAGTGATAGTGTTGTACTTTTTAGGGGAAGAACAGCCACATTCTCCCTGATGACCCACGGAGAGTGCCTGGGCTTCTGAGCTGTGGAAACAGATGAAGCCTATCTCTTCCTTCATGCTTCTTTGGGACACTTACAGACTATAGAACTTTTGGTTCTCCTCCTACTCTGACAGCCGCCATTGCACATGATTAATCCAGAGATTGGGAGATAAGTACCCCATCTCATCCTGGCCCCAGAGCCCTGTCTTCCCCAAGGCCAGCTCTGTTTGGGGATTTCATCTGTGTGCTGGTCCAAAAGATGCCCTTCTCCTAGACCATGTATGACTCTACAATTCCAACTCAATTGCCCCACGGTGGTGCTGGTCCTCTTCATTCCTGTGGGCTGCCAGGGGTCTCCCTGCTCCAGGCTGGTTCCCCACCAGTCCTTCACACTGCACTGGAGTTCCCTTCCTAAAAAAAGAGCTGATGCTTCACTACTGCAACCTCAACGCCCATCATTCTTCTCATTGCTTACTCCAGCCAGACTGGCCTCTATGTTTTTCCATGAACATAACTGTGTTGCTGCCTCAGGGCCTTTGTACTTACTGTTTTGTCTGTCTAGAATTATATTCTCCAATACCCACATGATTCATTCTCTCACTTCATTCAGGGTTGTGCCCAAATATCATGCCTTCCCTGACTGTGGGCATCCAAAGCAGCTACCTGCCATATTACACTCTATCCTCTTACTCCTCCTTACACTGCTTTGTCTTTACAGCGTTCATCACTCCCTGACATTATGTTATATATCTGATAGTTTACTTATGTCAGCTCCCTGAGGGCAGAGACTTAGTTCTATCTTGTCCACAAGTACATTTGCAATACCTGGCACTTTGGATGTTCCCAGTAAATATTTGCTGAATTAATTAATTAAACCAGGCCTTTCATCCACTCACTTCCTTCCTCCATCCCCTCAGGTACTCATCATTCATTCCAGAATTAAACCAAACCCTCTGGCATGGCATTCAGGGCTCATGATCTGACTGTCCCTTCCTTTTCTGGCCTTATTTCCTATCACACCTCCCCCTCCTGCAATGGACCCTGAACTGTAGTCAGACCTAGTGGTACACCCTCCACTCTCATGCTTGCTCGCTTGTGCTGCGGCCTCTGTTCCATCACCACTTGCTGAAACCCGCCTAGTCTCTCAAAAACCTTCCTCCATGCCGTGGCCCCGCAGGGGAGACTTCTCTATTCTCCCTCCCATCCCAGCCAATGACAGCTCTGTCCTTGGTATCAGTTTGTACATCTCTTAGATTATGTCCTGTCTTACACGGTATTGCTCCATTTAACTTTCTCTACCAGTAGACAAAATACCAGGACTGGATATTTTCTCTTTTATCTCCCAAGCACCGAGAGCAGGCGTCTCAAACGCAAATGCCCACAGAAGCTAGGCACAAAGTGAGGTACACGGGTGTATCACTCTGCTTGGGCTTCCCTAACAAAACACCACAGAGTGGGGGCCTCAAACAACAGAAACTTACTTTCTCACGGTTCTGGACCCTGGGACTCCAAGGTAGGGGTGCCATCAGGATCGGTTTCTGGCGAGGGCTCTCTGCCGCGCTCATGGCTGGACAGCTGCCGTCTGCTCCCCGCGTCGGGGTCTTTCCTTTTCTTCTGTAGACACGTGGTGACAGCAAGCGAGCTCTCTGGTGTCCGTTCCCCTAAGGGACACCCTTACCCCTCTAACTGCTTTCCTCCTCTTTTTTTTTTTTTTTAAGATTTTATTTATTTGTTTGAGAGAGAGAGAGAGAGCGAACAAAGGGAGAGGGAGAAGCAGACTCCCCGCTGAGCAGGGAGCCCCATGCGGGGCTCGATGCCGGGACCCTGAGATGATGACCTGAGCCGAAAGCAGACGCTTAACCCACCGAGCCCCCCAGGCGCCCCTCCTAACTGCTTTCTTAAAGGCCCTATCTCCGCATATAGTCACATTGCAGTTAGAGCCTCAAAACACGGACTTAGGGGAACACAGTTCAGTCGGTAACAAGGGGCCTGATAGGACTGAGGGAAAGTGGAGGCGTTCCCCGCTCATCTGGGGCGGTCGCTGCTCGGCCCTAGCACGCGGTCCCAGGCCTGATGTGCAAGCCTCATAGCCCCACCCTTTAGGACCTGAAAGAAGCTGAAAATTGAGATCATTTGTAGGTGAGAACTCTTCATTCTAAGTTGCCAGTAACTAGTTCAAACATATGTTCAACCTATGAGAGCAAAACAGATGCAGGATCCTGCCTGGGGACCAGGATCCTGCCTGGGGACCAGTGGAAGTACTGGGCCCGTAGCAAAGCCTTGTGAAATGTTTTGTGAGGAAATGGGTCCCTGGGGTCTGTGTGTGCCTTGTCTGGAGAATTCGGAGATGAAGGTGACGTGCTAGGGGAAAGTATGACTTCTAATTCATGTAAAGACTTCCTATGCCTCCCCCCATTTTCCGTGGTGTTTGTCCACTAGCAAATTCCGCTGGCCCTGTCCACCTCTCAGTTCCCGGCACACACATACCCCCCAACCCCCCACCCCGGCCTCTCGCACCTGGGCAGACACCCCCTCCCAGGGCTGCAGTTAGTGGGGGAGAGTGAGAAACCGGAGTCGATTCTCAGAAAGCCACGGAAGAGATGAGAGGTCTGGGAAATAAAGATCAGGAGAGGTTAAAGGAACCAAGGTAATTCCCGCTCAGAGGGGAGAGGGTTACAGGTTTAGCCCGCAATGGTTTTCAAGTACATAAAAGGCTCGTGCCCAGGACAGTAATGAGCAGTTCTCCCTACTGAGAACAGAACAAACAGAAAACAGACTCCAAATTCAGCATGGGGATTTGGATGTTTCTTTCCCTAACATAAACATTTGTAAGGACTTTTGTGTTCGAATGGACCTTTATAGTGGAAAAGTTCTTTTTTTCATTCATTTACCTCCCTTCTGGCTCTAACATTCTGTGATTCTAAGAAAGTCCTGTTAGAAAAGGTTGTTCATAACGAGAGAATGAGCCGTAAGGTGAAAGAAAGACTTTCATCTAGATACGATAGTGATGTGATATTGCTCAATGAAGGATATAATATTTCTGTATTTAACCTAAGAGAGTCACTTCATACAGAAAGCAACAAAAATCCACTTGAACTTGGTAATATGTTCAAGGTCATGGATGACTATCAACAGCACATTTTCCCCCTCATCTACTTTCCGGTTGCATACCAAGAAAGCCAGATTTCCTCCAGTAAATGAGGAGGGGTAAAGAAGATATATAAATAAATAGGGGCGCCTGGGTGGCTCAGTCGTTAAGCGTCTGCCTTCGGCTCAGGTCATGATCCCAGGGTCCTGGGATCGAGCCCCGCATCGGGCTCCCTGCTGGGCGGGAAGCCTGCTTCTCCCTCTCCCACTCCCCCTGCTTGTGTTCCCTCTCTCGCTGTGTCTCCCTCTGTCAAATAAATAAATAAAATCTTTTAAAAAATAAAAAAAATTTAAAAAAAGAAGATATATAAATAAATAGATACACATAAGCAAACAAACAACCTGTTCCTTAAGAAGTGCAGAGTCATGATCCTCCAGGGCAGAGATGATCTGCCCTCACAGGACAGCTGGACCTTTCCTAGGGCCCACTGTAGTGAGTTGCATTTTCTTAATTTGTTAAGCGAAAGGACGGGCATGGGTGAACTTTCGTCTCTGGAAACTGGCAAACCTGGAGCTACAGTCAACTGGCCTCCAAGGAACAGTTCTGCCACCCTCAGCAGAACAACAAGATTGATAAAGTCTTGGATGTTTCCTTTGTGCTTCCCCCCCCCGGTGGGGCCCAAAACCCCCCCCCCCCCCCCGCCGCCATCCCTAGACACCTCCACCAATAGCTAGCTCTTTTTTGCCATATGCACCCACGGAGAAGGCTAATCAGACCCAGAAACTAGCCTACTATCTTTCCTCACAGGCTAGCCTCTGACGAGGAATTCCAGCCAAAGTAATAGGGCCTTACTCCTCTTTCGAAGAATGCCCATTGTCACACAAGTCACAGGAATGAATCTGGAGGATTTCCAGGGTTTCAGATAAACACATACTCTCACGCAGGTAAAACCTGCCTGGCTAATTTGTGGCATTCGCTCAGTCCCGAACTCCTTTCCTCCTCTTCCTGCCACTTCCCAAGATTTCTTTCTTTACCCCCATATTGCCTAACTCTATTTTTCTTCTTGGTGGACTTTTAAAGGCACTTGGTATCCTATTTTAATAGGACTAGCTATTAACTAATAAGAGCAAGAATGCCAACATTAAATCAAAGAGAAGTGTTTTGTTTTGCTTTGTTTCGTGTGATAGGACTCTATCTGAAAGGTACAATAAGGAGAGGGGATCCTATTCAATTATAGGTCATAAATTGTCGCTGGACATCTGGCATCAAAGATGACTACACCAGGAATTTGAAAAGCTGACAAGCACGAAGAAGGTATTTGAGACCATGAATTCAGAACAAGCAAAGGGGCAGCTTCTCTTACTGTGGGTGATTTCTTCCAGAGCTGTTATGCTCAGAGCTACCATACTCTACACTGGCTTAGGCAGCATAAAAATGGGGGGATGAGGACATTGAATCTATTGTTTATGAGTAGAGATTACTCATTTGAAATTCTGTCACATAAACTTGGAGCCAGGCAACCTGGATTCAAATCCCAGATCTGCCATTTGCTGTGAGAACCTGGCCAAGACATGTCATCTCTAAAATAAGGACAGGAGTACCAACCTCCGAGGCTGCTGTAAAAATTCATTTATATAAGATCCATTATACCCATGGCAGTTGTTAACACATATCTTTTGAGAAGTGGTGACTATTATGATCATTAAAATAATAATAATAACAACAACAACAACAAGAACATTTTCACTCCTTGTAGCCTTCTGGAACACACCTCTTAGCTTCCAATCAAACTTACCTTAAAGCAGACATCAGCAACCTGGAGTATTGTGGCAAAGGCAGCCCTGGTATTGGCTAGAGATTGTCCTTCCAGGGTCTTCCACGGAGGTACGGAAGTGCCTTCACTCTATCCTAGGCAACCTCCCTCTTTCTGTCACCCTCCCTCCACCTTCCAGCAAACCCACCCACCTCTGTCCTGCCCCGAGGCTACTCCTCTTCTCATCCTCTCCTCTGTAATCAAAACTCTTTTTCCTTCAGGACTGTGATGTTCTGTATGTGCTCAGACAAAAGTATCATCAGTTTCCTCATCAGCCGACGGAAAGAGTGAATGAAAAGCTCCTAACTGCACTAGGCACTCAAGAGGTCTTGATAAATGGGAGTTCTCATCCCTCATCTATGAAGTGAGAGATCTGGACAAGGTTACCTCCAAATTCCTGGGATTCCACAGAAACTCAGAGTCAATTGTGAAGCCGGTGTATATTTGCATGCTGGCAAGAGAATTTTTTTAACCACCCACACTCCTCCTAGTTGAGACTCATCTCTGGCTGTTGGTTAACTGATATTTAAAGATACCTAGAGAAACTGGGTCACCCCCCAGCCCACACACAAAGGCCAGAAGAGTATTAAGCTCCTCACCACCCTACTTCTGAATGGTGGCTGGCCCTCACTTTGAACACGAACATGGCTAGAGAATTAAAAATTAGGTTTGCCACCTGTTAAGAATATTTATGGACAGTCCACGGACACATAGGTCAACTTCATCCTAGAGAGACCCTTTATTCAGAAGCTGTGACCTCAGGTTATCAGAAGCATGACAGGCTTTTTGAGCAGACTCTAAGAACGGTCCAGGCACCTCAGGCTTCTGGTAGCATCTACTGGATTCAGTCTGGGGTGACCGGACCTGAAGATGGCACTTGACATTAAGTCAAGTTTGGAATTCGATGGCTGGTCTGTCAAGCAGAGGACCATCTATGGGACTGATGGCTCCATAAGAGCCCAGTAATGAAATTATGTGCCTAGGATACACAGCTGGCCATTACACTCTCTATGGATCACTTTAGGCAGCAATAAAGATAAAGTGCTTTATAATGTATTCATTCATTTCAATAGAGTCAGTAGTAATGTTAGAAAGTGGTTCGTATCAAGAAAAGGCTGAACTGCATTTGAAAAGAAGAAATGTGTTTTCTTAGTGGGATTATTTTGGAGAACCAAATGAATGTACGTGAGATGCTTCATTAAATCATGTCAGTTTGGCAGGTGATCCTAATATGCTCCTGGCAAAAGTGGGATTTGGAGCAATTGAAACGGTGGAAACAAATGAGCTACAGGTGTGCCTTGTTTTTGTTTTGGGTCTCATTTGGATTATTATGGGCTACATCAAATATATATCAAAAAGTTTGTAGATCATCCCAATAAACGGATTTCGAGTTTCTAGGAAACATCGGACATTTATTTGATGGACACACAAGGGACAAAATGTGGTTTCTAGGATGTGCTCTTGGAGACTCAACAGCTTCTGGGTATAAATCTCCCTATTCCAAGGCTGTTCTCTCCCCCATCTCTTCCAGGGAAAAGATAAGTCACACGGGGAAAACTGGACTCTTAAAGTGAGGTGGGAAACACCGAGATAACCACCCAGCGAAGGACACTCTGCTGGAAGAGGTTGTTTTGATCCTTAGAAAGAAGGTAAACCTATAGAATGCCAAGCTGGGTCCCTGGCCTTGAAATCCTGCCAATCACCATCCAAAGTGTTGTTTCTTCTAAGCTGATCCATGCTGAACGCTAACTCATCATCTTCCTTTTCTTCCTTTCCCCAAATTACCCTCTTTTTTGAACTTTCCTAGTTCACTGATTTAATTAATATATCTATATTGAGAATCTACTCTGTGCCAGGCACTGTGTGAAGGGCAGAGGTAAAAATGAGGGATAGTCTTCGTCCCTCTGCCCTCACATTTTAGTAACAGGCGAACAAACAAAACAGAAAATAACCAAACAAATGACTAAATACATAATATATTGTTAGATGAGGAAACATAAGAAAAATCAAGCAGAGTAAGGGGAAAGAGAGGGATGGGGTGGTTAGAGAAGGCCTCTCTAATTCGGGTACATTTTAGCAATCTCTGTGAACCTGCAAGAACTTTGGGGGAGAGTAATATTTTCATGTTTTGTGTATTGGTTGAAAATTCCAATTTTCCAAACTACAAAGGTAAAATAAATGTGTGGAGAGGCAAGATAGGGACTGAAAGCGAGGGAGCAAGTCAAGTAGATACCTGGGGAAGAACGCTCGGGATGGAGAAACTGGCATATGGAAAGGCCTTGATGTGGGATTTTGCTGGCCTTGTTCAAGGAACAGCAAGGACATCTGTGTGGCTGGAGAAAGTGAGCAAGATGGGACGATGGGCAAAAATGGCTCTCGGCTCTTTTTCCCCTCCAGCATGGAAACTACAGGTGCCTTTTACTCCTCCCACCTTTTATATATTTGGTTATCTGTTCTTTTCTTTTTTATTCCTTTTTGTTTTTGTTTTTAAAGATTTTATTTATTTATTTGTCAGAGAGAGAGAGAGCACACAAGCAGGGGGAAGGGGCAGAGGGAGAAGCAGGCTCCCCAATGAGCAAGGAGCCTGATGTGGGACTCCATCCCAGGACCCCGGGATCATGACCTGAGCTGAAGACAGATGCTTAACCAGCTGATCTACCCAGGCATCCCTTGGTTATCTTTTCTAAAGGATGATTCTCTAAAATCACCCTCCCCCTGCTTCTCTCTGATCTCTCCCCCGAATTCAGGCTCCACTCAATTTATGCCTGGATTACTGAAGAGCCTCCTAACTGGCCTTCCAAACTCATGCAGCAGCATCTATTGCTCTAATCACTTTACTCTAAGCTTCTAGATTAATCTTCCTAGAGGACTGCTTTCATCATGTGTCTTCCTCCCTTGCATAAAAATGGCTTAGCATTACCTATAGGATAAAGCAGAAGCTCCTTAGCATGCCCCTCCTCCATTCCTGCCTCATTCTGGCCTAAACTCCATCTTTCTGTATCTCTGTTCCCACTTTCCCAACTCCAGTGACCTCCACCCATCATGCCATATACTCGGGGTCCTCGCTCTCAAGCCTTGAAGCCCAGCCTATGACCCACTTTAACCTACTCTGAGTAGCCCATCCCAAAAAAGATTGCTTCCTCTCTTGAACAGCCAGCACACAAAGTCAGAAGTATATCTCCAGTTTGCTGCTTAATATACAGCAGTATATAGGCCCATAGCTTTCTTCTTTAGTCCTAGCCCCCCAATTATACTAAATTCATTGAGGGTAGGAACCATGTCTTCTACATTATTTACATAATTTGAGCGCCATATATGTACAAGCCGTATTTTATATGTGGACAATAAATACTAACAAAGAAAAAGTTATGGGTTGTTGGACACTGAATTGGGTAAGAAAAATAAAATAAAATGATCATATTGTATCAATGAAGCCACCCTTTTTCTGCAGACAAAAGGAGCTATTCAAAGCAAGGTCATCTTCCTCGTAATATGAAGGAAGGGAAGCTCAGCAGCATGATCACAAAAACTTTATTTTGTTCACCCCCTATATTCAGTAACTAGCTGTCTAAGTAATCAGATAGCTCCCATATTTGTGTTAAGCACTGAGAATATGTAACTACAAATTCTCTAGGGAAATGCTATCAATGTGATTGAACGAAATGTAAAAACTCTACACACCTACATGGACTTCTAGCAGGTAATGCTAACAGGTCTGAAGAGCTTTATAAAAGTGAGAAGATACGTTTCTTCAGTCCTCGATACCAATGTCAAAGCCTGGATGACAGCAATATTTTTCCCACACAGAAAGCTCACATGGGTGCCAGTAAAAACATAGGCAAAGTTTATAAATCTTACATTGTGATGGAGAAGATATAAAATCTCATTCTTAAGTAGCAAGGTTTCCAACAAGAAACTCAAGTAGAAATTCTTTCCACCTTTGAATGCCTGATGGCCTTGCAGAGTGTTGCCCGACAGAACTGAACTGTCTGGACAGTATTTTCCGTGTGGTCTTTGAAGTTCGCACCTGCCAGGGTCTTTGAAGTCCTATCTTTCAAAATCATAATAATCACAATTAAGTTAAAAATAACAGATGCCAGAATTCTGTACTCATTTCGTATTTCACCTGGTTTCAGCAAGATGAAGCACTTGAATTCAGGGAAAGGGTGAGTGTGTAGGTAGACGGGAGGGGTTCCGTGGCAAATCATTAACTTTGCCTTTCCTCTTCCCTTTATTCCTGGAGAGCCTGCAGCTGTGATTACACCGTCCAGGGGAGGCTCAGGACGAGACTGGCTGGTAGTGACAGTAGGCAGAGGCCTTACCTGACATAGGATGCAGAGGCCCTGGGACCCTCCAGGTCCTCCCACTAGCTAAAGCCTGGAATTCCTTTATTATTAGCTAATTTGCACAGCTTTCTTCCTTCTCGGTGAACCTGCAGGAATTTTGAGGAAAGCTAATACTTGAAGCTCAGGTATCTCTGAGGGCAAAGGTTGAAATTCCTGGTTTCCTGGGCCGGGCAGGGCTAAGAGGGGACTGAAGCAAACAGCTCCAGTGAACCCCAGCTGCGTGGAGCGGCGCAATGTGGGCCCGCCGCTACCAAGCCTTCTGACCTTTCAAAAGATGCCAAGAAGCCACATCTTTATGCGAAGCCCCCCCCCCCCCGGCCGCCCCTTTTTGACGTTGACCGCTAACTCTTGCTTGATACAACACTGCACAGACGAGACCAAACGCACCCGCAGGCCGGCGGTGAACCCTATCCGCACTCGGGTCTCAGCGCGGTGCCCGGGAGAAGTGAGGGTAGAGCCGGCAGCCACCTGGTAACCGGGGCTCGAAGGAGGGGCGGGGCTTTCGAGAGAATCCGAGGGTCCGAGTGTGAGCCGAGCGGCTCTGCCAAAGGGGGCTCTGCGGCAGCTTGCTTGCACACCGACCTGGGCAGGGAAGGAAGGGGCCACACAACGAGCCTCCGGAGGGGTTTCTGAGCAGCGGCTTGGGCCACAGCCTATCCACCTCCGCTCTACCCCTTGTCCAGGCCCACCTTAGGATATTCCCGGGCACACTGAAAAATATATCAATTATGGCTATGCCAGTGTCAAGACAAATATGAGCCAGGCTGGATTAGTATTCATTTTTTTCTTTTTTTTTGTTTAATGTTTTTTTTTTTTTTTTAAGATTTTATTTGACAGAGAGAGACACAGCGAGAGAGGGAACACAAGCAGGGGGAGTGCGAGAGGGAGAAGCAGGCTCCCCGCGGAGCAGGGAGCCCGATGCGGGGCTCGATCCCAGGACCCTGGAATCACGACCTGAGCCGAAGGCAGACGCCCAACGACTGAGCCACCCAGGCGCCCCTAGTATTCATTTTTTTCTTCTGATTTTGAAAGAAGTTTAAAACTTTTCTTGGGCCCCTAAAAGTATCGTGGGCCTTAGACCCTCGCCTCCGGTGCCTAAGGGCCTGAGTTGGCCCTTCCTCCAGCCCAGCAGGGCTTGGACTAAATGCTGGATGAAAACTCTTGGTTACTAGCTACTGGTGCCTGTCACTGTAAATATGACAAATCAGTAGTCCTGTTGAGAGGCGGTTAGATTATTGTGGACACAAAGCATAGGCCATAAAAACAGACCGCATTGGTTCAAATCCCAGCCTTGCCATTTACAATTTAAGCGATATTAGGCAAGTCACTTGACCCCCTCTGTACCTTGATCTCCTCATCCATGAAGCAAGAATAGTAACAGTACCTACCTGAGAATTGCTGTGAGGATTAAATGGGTTAATATATGTAAAAAGCTTAGAAAAGTACCCAGCAAAAGTAAGAAATAAACATTAGCTATTATTTTGTTCTGTTGTGTTCCCACATCTGACTGGCTTTATGGTGCTGGATATTAATGAAACTATCGAGTTAACATGTAAAAACTCTTGAAGGACCAAGCATTCTCTGGTCTTGAAGGCAACAGCTTTATCATGATTTCCTAAAGGTAACTTAACTGTATAAAATTCAAGAAATAGATGAATATCTATGCAGGCTTGCCTTGGCTAACTTTTAATCGTGTGTCGTCTTCCTTCTATCAGCTTCCTGATTTCCCCCATTTGTCTCTAAAAGAAGTTCAAAGTGGAGACTTGAACTTAGAAACTTATCCATGAACTGTGTTTGATATCCTAAAGAGATACGGTCTTTTAATAAATAAATATGCCTTGCATTCATCGAGTGCCTAGCAACTTTCAAAGCACTCAAATATACAATGATAAATGATATACATTCAAAGCAGCTAAAAACAAGAGAGAATTTTAGAAGAGTTCATGCCATTGGGAGGACCCAGAGCGCCAGTCTCCCCTGTTGTACTGGGATAATTAATGACAGTGATTTCTGTTGTCATCCATAGAGTCGTAGAGCGAGAAGGAGCCTCTCAAGTTATCAGCCCATCCCTCATTTGCTGAGGACACTAAACACACAGTTGTTTCCTCAAGGTCATGTTGGTTGGTCTCAAGCTCTTTATGTCTAGTCTTGCCACCTCTATCACCATTTTGCATATATTGCCTATTCTGAGTCCTGTTGTATGAATTCATACCTCTAACACTAGAATTGTTGCAGCTAAAGATGGTTATAGACTTTTGTGCAGATTTTAAATTCTTTTGGTGGAAAAAGAAAATGGTACTCAAAAATCCTTGCTAAATGAATGAATGAAAGTTCTTTAAGCTTTCATTTCATGTTATCTTGTGATCTCACTGAACTCCTCACCATTTTATAAAACAGGAGGAGGAAATAGAGACCCTCATGTATTATCATGTTCTCAGCCTCCATGTAGTCCATATGGTTCATAACCACATGTGGAATGAACTATTTCTATTTCCAAATGTTTATAGATACATTAACATGAGTGTTGTTTGATTTCAAAAGAGCAAACAACAATGTATCCAAAGCCACATGATTTGGTGATTCCTGAAGACAAGAATAAGGAAGGTCATGTGGAAATGTGAGCTAAGCTGAGCCTGTATCTCTTGCTCTCTCTACATAATATACCGTTAACTGCTCAAACTACAAAAAGTATTTATTCTCATCTAATCCGAAGGAATGGCACACAACTTTGAATGTCTTACACCAGCCAAAAACGAATGCATTTTTCAAGATACATCTTTACTGTAGTCTAATAGTTCCCTTTCCAAAAAACCAATCAACAAAAACCTCTTGCACATTTGCAAAATACTTGAAAATCATTAATTCCTCCCAATAGTATTGTTAGCTTACTTTATAGTGAAGGTGCTAAAGAAAGTTTGAGACGTATTATGGAATTTTATATAACTCACATTCTATTCAATTGAACCCAGTGAGCCATGCTGTGTTCCTAATACTCAAATAGATGTCCAAATCTTTCTTTGGGCCAAAATAAACCAATTGGTTGCATCTGAAATAGCTGTTTTGTTAAAAACCAGAGTGATTTATAAACAGAATGGTGATTTCCTTATAGCAAAAGAACAAAACCCGTTACTAACCTATGCTCACATACGATGTTCAGCTCTGTGGGCTCAAATGCAATTCCTGAACATAAGCCATGTCAGCATTAAGCGCTGAATACAGGCTAATATATAGGCTCTTTTTAACTGGACTATTAAGTCCATTAACATTTAATGAAACAATTTTAACTTTATCCACAAAAACACTCACAATGCCTTTCCATCAACTCCCTAAAGGCAAAACAACATAAATTTGAAAGAAAAATAACCATGAAGCTTTGCTAAGTGCAGATGATTTCCATAGGACAGGTTAAGTCCTGAATTTCTGTCTCAGTGCAGTCCACATTTGATTTTTACTACAAAGATAAACTCAAACTGGCAATTACCCTTTGCTAACCCTACCAAATAACCTCAGCATGAAAGTGCTGGCATTTTTCTTACTACAATGCAATGTATGGAGAATTAACTAAAGTAATTTCACCAAGAGTCTTAGTAATCCATTTCAAATCTATGCTATGAAACATTATCTTTAAAAATATCATGTTAATGATTTTCCCTTTACAGCAGGCTCAAAATAAAACTATATTCACTTTGGCTTGAATGATGAAGAAAGTTCTAGAAACCAAAGTCCTTTACAGAGATCCACTGTCCCGTTGACACAAAGATATATGTGGGACACAGGGAACTCAAATTGTTCAGTCGGTTGTGGTTTTTTTCCCTGTTACCTTCGACACATACCTATGCTATTTAAACTTATGCTTGTTCTGAACCTAAGTCTGGATATTTTTATAAGTATGCCCCCCCCCCAACGCCTATTTTGAAACTTCTAAAGTAGAGAGCTTGTTAAACTTTTTTAAAAAAAAAATCATTAGCATGTTCTTCTTCATGTTTCTTAGCATGATGCTACTATCTGGACAATTCTATAGATTTAACAATTCTATATCCACTCCTCCAAATCTGACCACTTTGAAAACGGCTCTCCCTCAGTTAAAACAATAAAATACAATAAACTATAAGTATCCATGACTTAGAGTCATGTTTTTGGCAAACTTATTTAATAATCTAATGATTTAAAAATAAATCATATATTTTTTTCAAACATCTGTCTTGAAAGACCTCACATAGCAGCTTCAGGGATTTGAATACCTTTGAGAAACCTGAACATCTAAAGGAGTTAGTGGGACTGAGGCAGTTGAGGCACTGAACATTCGACATGGCAGTTGTAGGACTTGTAAATGTACCACAGTAGGAAGCAGCTTCCCATGGACTTCAAAGCAAACGGCAGTTAATTATCCAGCTTTCAGGAGCAGCGTGGACTTACCCAGACAGCTGTTAGGCGAGGACACATGGGCATCTTCACAACTGAACATCAGTCCGTGTCATTGTCTGGCTTGGATCTCATTGGAAAGAAATGCTTAAGGTCTCAGCTTGGTTCAATTCAAATTAGTCTAAGAGTTTTCCCAGATGGTTTCTCAGCACAAGCTTATTTCTCACCCCAGAGCGTGTGGCTTCACCATCACCTCAGATCTGCAGTCGACATGCTGCTTGCATATGCTCAAGCTCCATTTTTAATGCCGTGCATGGGATCTATCTATTTGAACTTTCTGCTCCCTGTTATTATTGTGAATTCAACCTGGGGGTCTTATAACTTTGGTGACAAAAGGAATGCTTCTGCTTTTTAAGCTCTCTCTCTTTCTTTCTCTCTCTCTCTCTGTATCCCTCCCCCTTCCCTCTCATCCACTCTCCTCATTTTGTCACCGACAGAGAAGATTGACTGTTTTCTACCTGGTGCCTAACAGGTGGGATGTCTTGGGGTGTTCTTCGTGGCTGGCCAAATATAGTGGGTCCAACAGTTACTTGATTTGCACGAATCCTAGCAGGGCCTGGCTTGTCCACAGTTTCCCAGAGCATCAGCTTCTATCTATGACCTGATCAGCCTTCAGATACGCCATGACAAATGCCCAGAATAACCAAGTTCATTCTTGGCCTCTCCTAACACCACCTCCCAGTCAAGGATCGTGGTCAAAATTGTGCACTTTGCTGCATCTAGCACCATTTTTAAATCCAGACCTCATCCTTATTGAACAATGTCAAGTCGTCCATAAACACAAGGGATGTGCCCTCAAGGAAAGATAGCAAAAAGAAAGTAAAGAACATATTCCTTTGATTAGACCTGCCAGAGATAGGGAAGAATAAAATATAAAGGGGAAAAAGTGAAGGACAGAGTTATTGGGATCAGAAGCTAATTAGGAAAGAGTTGAGAAAAGGAAAACTTTTCAAAAAAAGGGGGAAAAAAATGAAGTACCAAACTGATATGACCTAAACTAACTTCATCCCTTTTACAAAAATGTCTGCCTTTAAATTCTCTAAGTTAGTGAGGTCTTGCTGTTAAACTTGAAAAGTAAAAAAATAGCACTTGAACAAAAAACTTCAACAATTGCTGACCTCTCATTGCAATTCACTTCAATCAGCCCCATACTGTTTCTTGACATGTCCAAAGTCCCAAATGAGGCCTTGCTGATTTCAAGCATTTGGTAACTATGTGCAATATATGCAGAATCATCTTCTGGGGACTCCAAAGAGCTAGGACTCTTCTTGTCCCTCCACCTCCAGGAAACAAATATCAAATGCTTTCATCTTTCTAGTATGCAAAATGTTTTCAAGCTGCCTGTAAAATATGTGCTGTGAGTGATTTGACAAAAATATTACACAAATTTATTAATTATCTTTAAACATGTTTCTTTGCAGCTTTCAGGTCATCTTATATTAAGTGCTGAGCAGAAACTGGCTTTGTTTCTTACAGTAAAATTACACAAGATGCATAAATCTTTAATGTTCTCGGTTGCCTTCAGTGACTTTGCTTTCTTCTAAAAGTGTCTGAATACCTCTGAAATGCATGCTGGATAAATTCCCAAGATGCCAGGTTGCTAGCCAAAGTACTTAAAGGTGATAGGCTACAGCTGCTTCCTTCTTCCTAAGGAAAATGGTGCAGAGATGTGGGTCACTGGGTACTTGACAAATGTGTGATTGCCAAGCGTTCAGGCCCTGTCTTCTAAGGAGATGCTGAGTAGACCATGTGAAAGCAAACTGCTTTATGTGGAGAGTACATAGTTAATCAAACCTAGGTTTTTTAGTCTAAATAAGGCAATGTGTGACCAGTGAATCATAAAAGCTGAGAATAGGACTGTACTTTAAAAATCACATGGTACTGGGGTGGTGGGTGGCTCAGTCAATTAAGTGGTTGACTCTGGATTTTAGCTCAGGTCATGAATCCAGGGTCCTGGGATCAAGCCCCACATTGGGCTCTACGCTTAGAGGGGAATCTGCTTGAGGATTCTCTCGTCCCTCTGCCCCTCCCCCACTCATGCTTGCTCATGTGCGTGTGCTCTCTCTCTCTCTCTAAAATAAATAATCTTTTTTTTTAATCATATGGTCCAGAGATCTAATCCAAGAATACCTGCTATGTAATCCTACCAAGTGATCATATGTTTGAACACCTCTAGAGCAGAGAATCCACTCTGTGTTAAAATAGTCTACATACATACACACAATTATAATTCATATCAGACAAATGGATAATCTCCATAATACATAAAAAGCTACTACACTTCACTAAGAAAAAGGCCAATAGTCCAATTAAAAAAAGAAGGCAAAGGATATGGAAAGAAAAAGAAATAGAAATGATTATAAATTTAAAAAGAAACAGTTGGTTAAGTGTCTGCCTTTGGCTTTAATTGTGATCTTAGGGTCCTGGGATCAAGCCCCACTCGGGGCTCCCTGCTCAGCAGGGAGTCTGCTTCTCCCTCTCCCTCTGTCCCTCCCACCCCCCCACTCTTGCTCATGCTCTCTCTCTCAAATAAATAAATAAAATCTTAAAAATAATTTTTTTAAGGGGCGCCTGGGTAGCTCAGTCGTTAGGCATCTGCCTTCGGCTCAGGTCATGATCCCAGGGTCCTGGGATCGAGCAGGAAGCCTGCTTCTCCCTCTCCCACTCCCCCTGCTTGTGTTCCCTCTCTCACTGTCTCTCTCTCTCTGTCAAATAAATAAATAAAATCTTTAAAAAAATAAAAAGTAATTTTTTGTAAAAAGAGAAGATATGGTAAACTTCACTCATAGTAAGAAAAACGCAAATCAAAACCACACTGAAATACAACTTTTCAAATATTTCCTATATTCCTGACATGAGTATAAATTTATACAATCTCTATAGAGTAAAATTTAGCAATTAAAGTAAGAGATGCATATATATGCTTTTATTCACATTTCAACTTTTAGGCACTTTTCGACACGCAAAACGGTATACTTATGAAGGCGGCCACTGCGGCATCACCGGTGCTAACAAAAGATGTGGAAATAACCTCATTCCCATTAACAAAGATCCAGCTAAATGGTACATCCATGCACTGGAGTACTGCGCAGCTGTAGGTAATATTGATGGTAATAAGGCAGCTCTTAATGTTCATACTAGAAAGTTCTCCAAACTTTATTGTTAAAAAAAGAAAGCAAGGTACCCTCAGCAAACCAGGAATAGAGAACTTCCTCAACTTGATAACAAACCACTATAAAAAAAAAACCCACCACCACGTAACATCATACTTAGTCATGAGAAACTTGAAGCTTTCCCACTAAAATCAGGAAGAAGACAAAGATGTCCCCTCTTACCACTGCTTTTCAACATTGCACTGGAAATCCTAGCTAATGCAAAAAAAACAGTAAAAGGAAATAGGCATACAGATTGAGAAGAAAGAAATAAAACTATCTTTGTTCACAGGTGACATGATCATCTATATAGAAAATTTGAAACAATTGACAAAAAAAAATATTCCTGGAACTAATAAGCAATCATAACAAAGCTGCAGGATACAAGGTTAATATATAAAAGTTAATCACATTCCTATATACCATCAATTAACAAGTAGAATTTGCTTAAAACACATAGCTATTTACCTCTAACCCCCCAAATGAAATAAATCTAACAAAGATGTACAAGATTTATGGGGCAAACTACAAAATTCTGGTGAAAGATATCAAAGAAGAACTACATAAATGGAGAGATATTCCATGTTCATGGGTAAGAAGACTCAGTATTGTCAAGATGTCAGTTCTTCCCAACCTGATTTATAGATTCAACACGATCCAGTCAAAATCCCAGAAAGCTATTTTGTGGATGTTGGCAAACTGGCTATAAAGTTTACATGGAAAGGCAAAAGATCCAGATAACAAACTCAAGATTAAAGAAGAACAGAGTTGCAGAACTGACACTACCTGGCTTTAAGACTTACTATTAAGTTACAGTATTCAAGGCAGTGTGGTATTGCAAAAGAATAGACTATTAGATAAATGGAATAGAAAAGTCCAGAAATAGACCCACACAAATATAATCAATTTATCTTTGACAAAGGGACAAAGGTCCTACAATGGAAAAAATTCGTCTTTGCTGCAATTGGTGCCACATCAACAGAACATCCACATGCAAAACAATTATTCTAGACACAGACTTTATTTACACTTTTCTCAAACATTAACTCAAAATGGATCACATGGACCTAAATATAAAACACGAAACTATAAAACTTCTAGAAGATAATAACATAGGAGGAAATTTGGATGACCTTGGGTTTGGCAATAACTTTTTAAATACAACACCAAAGCACAGTTTGTGAAAGAAAGAATTGATAAACTGGACTTCATTAAAATTAAAATTTTCCACTCAGTGAAAGACACTGTCAAGAGAACGAAAAGATAAGCCGCAGACTGGAAGAAAGTATTTGGGAAAGACATATTTGATAAAGGACTGTTATCCAAAATATACAAAGAACGCTTGAAAGTAAACAATAAGAAAACAAACAATCCAATTAATAAATAGGACAAAGGCCTTAACAGATCCCTCACCAAAGAAGATATACAGATGGAAAGCATACAGAAAGATGTTCCACATCATAGGTCATCAGGGAAATGCAAATTAAAACAATAATGAGATACCATTACACATCTATTAGAATGACGAAAATTTAGAACACCGACCACAGCAAATGCTGGTGAGCATGTCAACAACATTCGTAGTGGAGATGCAAAATGGTACATACACTTTGGAAGACAGTTTGGCAAATTCTACAATACTAAACATATTCTTACCATATGACCCAGCAGTAATGCTCTTTGGCATTTACCCAACAGAACTGAAAACTTATGTCTACACAAAATCTAGCACATGGATGTTTACAGCAGCTTTATTCATCATTGCCGAAACTTGGGAGCAGCCAACATGTCCTTCAGGAGATGAATGGACAAATAATCTGTGGTATACAATGGAATATTAGTCAGCGCTAAAAAGAAATGAGCTATGAAGCCATGAAATGACGTGAAGGAGCCTTAAAAGCATACCCCTGAGTGAAAGAAGCCAATCTGAAAGATTAGAGGTTGCCAGGGTTAGGAGAAAGGAGGGATGAATAGGCAGACCCAGAGGAACTTCAGAGCACTGAAACTATTCTGTACAATACTGCCATACTGGATACTTGTTGTCACACGTATGTCCAAACCCATAGAATGTACAACACACCAACACTGAAGCCTAAGGGAAACTGTGGACTTTGGATGATAATGATGTGTCAGTGCAGGTTTCCTGATCGTAACAATTGTGGCACCGTGGTGTGGGATGTTGTTGGGGGAAGGTTGTGGGTGTGTGAGGACACGGGTATATGGGAACTCTGTATTTTCTGTTCAGTTTTGCTATGACCCTAAAACCACTCTAAAAAATAAAGTTTGTTAATTAAAAAAAAAAACAAGATACTACATAACAAGATGTATAGGATGTTCCCTTTACATAAAATATATAGGATTACCTATATATTCATTTCTTTTTTTAAAATATCTTATTTATTTATTTGACAGAGAGAGACACAGCGAGAGAGGGAACACAAGCCGGGGGAGTGGGAGAGGGAGAAGCAGGCTTCCCGCGGAGCAGGGAGCCCGATGCGGGGCTCGATCCCAGGACCCTGGGATCATGACCTGAGCCGAAGGCAGACGCTTAACCGACTGAGCCACCCAGGCGCCCCATATATATTCATTTCTTTTTCTTTTTTTTTAAAGATTTATTTATTTATTTGAGAGAGAGAGAATGAGAGACAGAGAGCATGAGAGGGAGGAGGGTCAGAGGGAGAAGCAGACTCCCTGCCGAGCAGGGAGCCGGATGCGGGACTTGATCCTGGGACTCCAGGATCATGACCTGAGCCGAAGGCAGTTGCTTAACCAACTGAGCCACCCAGGCGCCCTATATATTCATTTCTTATGCACAAAAATGTTACTTGTGGAGAGTAGGACAGGAGTTGGAAGAAGACTTTTCACCATAGACCTTTTTATACTTATTTTTGAACCATTAAAAAGTTACTTATTCAAAAAATTAAATGACATAATTTAAAATATATGAAAATGGTCTATTCTATCCCTTTCTAACAGTTAAAAAAAAACAACAACTTAGTATTGAAATACTGCCTCAAACAGTTAACTCTTTTTATATTTTTTTAAACTGAGACCATCACACAATGGCCTATTTATTCTAACCCTAAAAATTTGGACCCAATTTTCAATCTTCTTGAAACCAATAAAAAAAAAAAGTACAAGGAAGACCTTATGAAATCTCCAAAAGAGAAGAATCAAATCTTAAAAGAATGTGGATTCCTAAATGAACCTCCACCATTTTTTCTCTTATTTAAACTTTACCTTAAACATCAGCTATCAGTCTTAATTATTTATCTACTGTTTAAGGTCTTAACTTTTAAGCCTCCAATCCAAAAGTTTCTGCGGGCAGGAACATATGGTGCTTTGTTGTGAGTGTGCTGGAAACACCCAGCGGTCCTCACCAGCTGAGCATATTCTTTGGGAACTGCTAGTGGCAGGGCTTCTGGACCTTTAAGGAATTTTTCTCCTGACCTCAAAACAAAACAAAACAAAACAAAAACAAAAAACCAAAAACATCCAAGCACCTTTTCTGGACAAATGCTATTTCTTTCAGAATCAATTTGTCCAGGAGATCTGTCAAATTCCTGCTACTGATATGTTTTGGTACAAACTGTTGTGCTTATCCCTCAGGTGGTTAGTACCTTTCTTATAGACTTGCCTTTACGAGAGTCCCATACAGTGGTCACAGACTTTCTTGAATTTGATTCTAGCAGGTGGCAGGGCAGCTCCACCTCTCCTTCCTTTGGGATAACCCACTTGCCTCCGGAAAGGGCTGCCCTCAGCTGACACCAGCAGAACCTGCCAAAGAGCTCACATGCTGATTTTTTGATAGGCCTAGCAAGGTTAGATGCTATCCGCTCTTAAGCTTTTGGCCAGGCCAGAAGCTGGGTGTGTCCCAATGACGTACCATGACCAAACTGTTTGGGCTGTAGCACCCTGTTTGGCATAGAATGGCGGAGTATCAAATTCTGGCAACAGCTTTCAACTCTGTAGTATTCAAGGAAGATCCTGGGCTCCTGGAGGGGGTTTTCCTGATGCAAACTGGCAGTGAAAAATCTTCAGCTCAAGGTCAGTCCACACTGCACAGATTTGGCTTACCCACCAGCCCTTGAGCTATTGATTGCAAATCTGTTTCTGGAATATAGAGGTTAGCAGACAATCATTCCTACATACTTGCCAGTGAAATTTAACGTGGTGGGTACTTCAGTACATTTTTAAGCTGTTTTAAGTCCAAATCAAAAATTATCTCAATCATCCAACAGAACAAAACCTGAAATACTTTGGGAACCAAAGATTTATCTAGTTATCACACCAAAACAAAACAAAACACTGCAAAAAAAACCAAAAAACAAAAAACAACCAAAAATAAAGAAGTTCAAAGTTCATCAGAAGCAAAAGTGAAAGCCGCCAGAAGCATATGTTCAAGAGCTATGTAACACAAAACAGAAGTTGAGGAAGTATTTTAAAGCTCGAGGGCTATATTGATTCGTGTGAAATGATAAAAAGTCTCTTGTTCTCGCCTTACTTTAAAAAAAAAATGCTTAAGGGGCGCCTGTGTGGCTCAGTCGGTTAAGCATCTGCCTTCAGCTCAGGTCAGGATCCCAGGGTCCTGGGATCCAGCCCCTTGTGGGGCTCCCTACTCAGCGGAGAGCCTGCTTCTCCCTCTCCTCCCTGCTCATGCTCTCTCTCACTATCTTTGTCACTCTCTCTGTCTCTCTCAAATAAACAAAATCTTTAAAAATAATAAAATAAAAAAATGCTTAAAATATATATTTGGAAAAAAAACCCTTAAATATCCCTTAAAAAATTTAAGTACCAGGACTGAGTAAATTTCTATTTCTACATAAACACCTCTTTAATTTATAAATGACCACAAAAGCACTAAGTATTCATGGTTCTAAGAATTATATGTTACTATAATTGCTCTGTGTGCAAAATAGCCCCATATGTCAATGAATGGATCTTCTGAAAGCATGTTGCTTTATCTTAATAAAGTTTGGTTATTTTTTTTTTTTTTTTTTTTTTTTTTTTTAAAGATTTTTTATTTATTTATTTGAGAGAGAGAGAATGAGAGAGAGAGCACATGAGAAGGGGGAGGATCAGAGGGAGAAGCAGACTCCCTGCCGAGCAGGGAGCCCGATGCGGGACTCGATCCCGGGACTCCAGGATCATGACCTGAGCCGAAGGCAGTCGCTTAACCAACTGAGCCACCCAGGCGCCCTAAAGTTTGGTTATTTTTTTTTAAAAAGTTTGTTTTCAAAAATCTTCAGTAATCATTTCAAGCAAAGCTGTACCCACAAACCGTATTCAGGTATGACAAAAATATCCCCGGACACAGAATCTATTTACTGGCTCATAAAAGGCATATTCACACATCGAAGGTAAATGGTTTCTTAACCTCTCAGTCTCATCATTTTGTGTGCAAAATGGAGCTAATAATATCTCCTGCACAGGGCTGTCGAAAAGATTAAATGAGATTATATATGTACTATCTATTCTTACTGTGCCTCATAAAATTAGCTCTTCAAATAATGTCTCTTCTTCAACCAGAACTTATTTTTTCTCTCTAATTATGGGTGAAATATCTTGTCCTCTGTAAAAGGAATTTCAGGCAGGCAAAGATATTTTAGGTGTTTAGGACACTCCAAGAAATCATTAAGCCTTTGCTCCAATGACCCCTCCCTGGAATGAGGGTAAGCGGTAGGATCTATTCTAGAAGCTGCTTAGGAATTACCAGGAGTGAAGTATGTATGTCCTTTGACAGCTTTTTTAGGACCTTGGAGACTTCTTGGCTCTTTTCCACTTGAACTCTGACTCTTTCTCGGCCTGCTTGTGGGCTAGAACCTCTCTCAGGCTGCTTCCAACATTCTTAGAGATTCTTCTTCAAAAATCCAATGCCTCATTCATTCCTCCATCTCCTCTGTGTCAAAAGGAGAAGCAGATGGGGAGAGATTATTGACATACTGACTACCAGAATTGGCAATGAGTGTCCCTGAGGTCCCGAATCCTGAGAAATGCTCCGATTCCCACTCAAATTCCAGGGAGGCAGCGCAGTTTAAGAAGACCCAGACATGCCACTCTCTAGTCAAATGACCTTGAACAATTTTCTAACTTCTCTGAGTTTCAGTTATATCATCTGTAATACAGGGAAAGTAATTCTGCATGAACCAAAGAAAGCCTTTTCACCTGGTGGAAAAGAAAAATAAAAACACTTTTTTGTTTCCAAACATTGGGTTCAATAGACATCCCCCAAACTCCACTCACTTTGGAGGTTCAGGGCTGGGATCGGCCTCAGAGATGTGATGATCCTGAGGGACTGGCTGTAGTTCAGTAATGTAAGAGGGCTCAGGGCTGTGCAGGGACACCTGTGACAGCCTTTAGTTTTGTTGTTGCTGTTGTTGTTTGTTGTTTAACCTGGAAGTTGAATGCTTTTTTAAAAAAAGAATAAAATTATTGCTTGAATCCCAGTGGCCTTGTGAAAATATCATGTAGGTGACCTGATAGGCTAGATGACCTGATGCTTTTTGACCACTATCATGTTGTTATCATGTTACTGGTAGAATAAATAATAAAAGTAAGATTGAAAGATCAGGCAATGTGTTGTCTTTTTAACTAATCTTAAACTAATTACAGAAGGTTATTCCCATGTCTGGATCTGTAACCCTTCCTCTCTAATTTATGGAATCTTCATTTTACTGACAAACCACTACAAAAAACCTACAGAGTCACCCAAATTGAACTGAAATTTCATTTTCTGTGCTCTACTCCCACTAGAAACCTCTGATAATTTAATTATTTACTAATTAATTCCACATGCCTCCCCTACTTCCAAAGGATCTCATGCAACTTCATAAATAAGGCAAGCGTAATTATGAGAGCAAGTAATGCAAGTAAATGCAGGGTAGAGAGGCTAAATAACGACTAGAAGTAGCTGCAGATTTTGCCATAAGCTTCTAAGTGGAGCAAAAAAAGGGGGAAGCATGTATTGATATAAGATTCAAAATGCCTATAAGATAAAGAAAAAACTAAGTATTAAGGAGATGCAACATTCTTTCTGAACTAAAATTAGGGTGAAAATTTTCACGTGGATCCTCTGCAAAAAGAAATTGTGTGACACAGCAAATATCATCTACAACACAGTGAGTTTTCTGTGGCATCCTTAGATCCACAGAAAAAGCCAGGAACATAATGCCACTCTATGCAGGGAAACATGGTGGCTGGAGGGAAAAGGTGGCAGGGAAGCGACTTTTCATTGCACACATCTCCTTTCATAGCTTTTGGAGAGTACACAACCTGTACATATAACCAAGCACTGGTTATTGTACAGACTGCGGAAGCACCTCCACAAATTACTAGCTGTATAACATTGGGTAAGCTCTGTGTCTCCCTTTGATAGTGGGGATTAGAGACTATCCACCTCATTTGATTGTTGGGAAGGCTAAATGATTTAATATGTATAAGAAGCCTAGCATCAGGTAAGTGATAGCTATTACTAATGATAATGCCAAAGTGAAGTTTGTAAAGGTTGTCTTGTGATGGAGCAAAACAGTGTTGTTCCTTGTATAGAGGTCAATGATAATCCCATTTTAGTCAAGAATATAAATCTAGAGTATCTACTAGATATGAAAATCAGGTGTCTGTTGGTGGGAATGCAAACTGGTACAGCCACTCTGGATAAGAGTATGGAGGTTCCTCAAAAAGTTGAAAATAGAGCTACCATACAATCCAGCAATTGCACTACTGGGTATTTACCCCAAAGATAAAAATGTAGGGATCTGAAGGGGTATGTGCACCCCGATGTTTATATCAGCAATGTCCACAATAGCCAAACTGTGGAAAGAGTCCAGATGTCCATCGACAGATGAATGGATAAAGAAGATGTGGTATATATATACAATGGAATACTACTCAGCCATCAAAAAGAATGAAATCTTACCATTTGCAACGATGTGGATGGAACTAGAGGGTATTATGCTAAGTGAAATAAGTCAGTCAGAGAAAGACAAATACCATATGATTTCACTCATATGTGGAATTTAAGAAACAAAACAGATGAACATAGGGGAAGGGAAGGAACAATAAAATAAGAGGAAAACAGAAAGGGAGGCAAATGATAAAAGACTCTTAACTATAGGGAACAAACTGAGGGTTACTGGAGGGGAGAGGGGTGGTGGGATGGGGTAACTAGGGGATGGGCATTAAGGAGGGCACTTGATGTAATGAGCACTGGGTGTTGTATGCAACTGACGAAATCACTGAATTCTACCTTTGAAACTAATATACAGTATATGTTAATTAAATTGAATTTAAATAAAAATTTTTAAAAATAATTAAAGATCAAAATTACAGGGGAAAAAGAAGAAAATCAGGTGTCATGTCTTTGGGGTTATGCAGCTAACAGACCTAGTTTGTTTGAATTTTGTTATGTGTTTTAAAAGGTAATGTACTACTAGGCATTGTTGAAAGAAATTAAGGAAGATCTAAGTAAATGAGAAGACATCTCATGTTCATGGATCAGGTTTAAGTTTTTAAGTTGTCAATTCTCCCCAAATTGATCTAAAAATTCAATGCAATCTCAATCAAAATCCCATCTTTCTTTATTGCAGAAATTAATAAACTGATCCTAAAATTCATATGGAAATGCAAGGGACCCAGAACAGCCAAAACAATTTTGAAAAAAGAACAAAAATGAAGGACTCACTCTTCTTAATTCCAAACTTACTACAAAGCTGCAGAAATCAAGGCAATGTAGAATTAGCATTAGGATAGACATAAAGATCAATGGAATAGAATGAGTCCAGAACTAGAATTGTCATACTGATGGTCAACTGATTTTCATCAAAGGTGCCAAGAAATGGTGCTGGGACGATTCAATATCCACATGCCAAAGAAAGAAGCTAGACTTCCACTTCACATGACACACAAAAATTAACACAAAGTGGATTATAGGCCTAAATTTAAGAGCTAAAACTACAAATCTCTTAGAAGAAAACATAAGAGCAAATCTTCATGACTGCGGGTTAGGCGATGGTTTCCTAGACATGATACCAAAAGCACAAGCAAAAAAGAAAAATAAATAAATTGGGCTGTGTAGAAATTTAAAATTTTATGCTACAAAAAATACTATCAAAAAAGCAAAAAGTCAACCCACAGAATAGGAGAATATATTACAAATTTTATATATATATGCAGGGGTGCCTGCATAATTCATATACCATAAAATTCAGCCATTTAAGGTATACAATTAGATGGTTTTGAGTATATTCACAGAATTGTGCAAATATCATCACAATCTAACTTCAGATTTCATCACCCAAAAAGAAAACTATACCCATAAGCAGGGGTGCCTGCCGGCGTGGCTCAGTTGGTTAAATGTCTGCCTTGGGCTCAGGTCATGATCCCAGGGTCCTCAGGCTCCCTGCTCAGCAGGAAGTCTGCGTCTCCCTCTCCCTTTGCCCCTCCCCCTACTCGTGCTCTCTCTCTCTCTCTCAAATAAATAAAATCTTTAAAAATTTTTTAAAAAATAAATAAAATCATAAATCATATAATATATATCTGATAAGGGCTTGTATACAGAATATATAAAGAACTCTTACAACTCAATAATAAAAAACCAACTCAATTTAAAAGTGGGTAAAGTGTTTTAATAGTCATTTCTCCAAAGAAGATATGCAAATGGACAATAAGCGCATGAAAAAATGCTCAACATCACAAGTCATTAGGGAAATACGAATCAAATCCACAATGAGATGTGACTCCAAACCCATTAGGATAGCTATAATAAAAGACAACAACATTGGCTAAGAAATTCTCATACTAGTGGGAATGCAAAATGGGGCAGACACTTTGGAAAACAATCTAGCCATCTTAAAATGTTAAACATAGAGTTACCATATGATCCAGCAATTCTATGGTTGGTATATATCCAGGAGGAGATCGATCGATCGATCTATCTATCTATCTATCTATCTATCTATCTATCTATTTAAAAAAATATATACATGTGTGTCAAGCAAAAACTTGGACACAAATGTTCATAGCAGCATTATTCGCAATAGCTAAAAAGTGGAAACTACCCAAATATTCATCCACATGTTTATTCATGAAATGGTAACTAAAATGTCATATATCCATATAATGAAATATTATTTGGCAATAAAAAGGAATGAAACACCAATACATGCCCTAACATGGAAGAACCATGAAAACATTATGATAGTAAATGAAAGAAGCCAGTTACAAAAGACTACATATAGGCAAATCTTTCTAGACAAATCCATAGAGACAGAAAGATTAGTAGTTGCTGAGGGATGAGGGAAAGAGAAACTGAGGAGGACTGCTTATGGGTATAGTTTTCTTTTTGTGTGATGAAATGTTCTAAAGTTAGATTGTGATGATATTTGCACAATTCTGTGAATATCCGCAAAACCATCTAATTGTATACTTTAAATGGCTGAATTTTATGATATGTGAATTATATCGTAATAAAGTTGTTGTTGCTTTTTTTAAGTCATTGTAACTAGTCAATAGGCCCTTACAACTTAGGGGAGTTGGAGACTCCAGCTTTCAAGTGAAGTATGAACAACTTTGGGCCTCCAAGGATAATATTTCTTGAATAAGCTTTCACTTGGAATTAGACAGGGATGTGATTGCTGGCAACAATTCCAGGTACAGATTCTGTGTGTTACCAATTAAGGGCAAAATTTTATGTAGTTAGTTAACAAGTTAGTTACTGTGTCTGGGCAGATGTGGTATATCTATTTCATGGACTGTCTGTGGGAACTGTTTGTCTTAGGCCAGCAGGTTGCCCTCTGCTCTGGAATATATTTCTAGGTCAGTGGCTCCCACCATCAATTAGTGTGTGTGCTCAAGGGAATGCAAACTGATTTCAGCATTATCTTAAACAAAACATAATTGGGAAGGTAAGGATCCTGCCAAAAAATTACATCATGCATTCCAAAGCCAACTAAAAATGAATTTTGGACCAACCACGCTAAATATACACATTTAGCATAGATTTAAATGGTTAATAGTTAATGATAATACTAAGTTGGTAGTACCCATGTAGCTTTTCTTTTTAAACTTATTTAAATCTTCCTTTTAGGATTTAGAAATTCTGCTACACAAATTTCACAGGAAAAAAGTTAATAAATTAAATTCTCAAACATTTGTCCTATTACAACATTGTATGTCTTTCCACTACATCTAAATCCTTACAATCCAGAATGTTCAATCACCTTGCTATGCAAAATTGGTCTGCCACCTGGACATTGCCAGGGAGATCCATTCCAAACTACTGAGTCAGAATCTGCATTTTAACAAGATCCCCAATCTGTGTGCACATTAAAGTTTGAGAGGCCTTGCTCTCATACCTAACCAAAACTCAGTGTAAAACAGCCTCAGGAAAACTGGGCAGTGCGTCACTATTAGTAATCTCAATTGAGACAACGTTGTAGCAACCTCAAAATGTCCCTTTTTGATTAAGGTGGTAAAAGCTATCAATGTTCTCTTATAGCTATCAATGTGCACGAAACACAGGAAAGAAGGCTGTGGTGACCACTCTTACTTAATCATCCTGGAGGATGGAGCAGAGAGGAGCTTGTTCCTAAGGAAATTTTCCCTACTGTTCTAGTTGTCCCCAGATCTTCCTCCTGGCTTTGACCTTTTGAGTCCAGCATCACCCTTTGTGAAAACCCAGCCTGGACGGACACTTTGCTCTGAAGCAACAGGTGGTAATAAAACCATCAAGGGCAGGAGGGTTCCTGAGTGAAAGAAACTTTACTCATTCAGGTCCACTTATCAGTATGGAAAGAAGCAATTTAGACCTGGAGCACCACTGTTTTCCCTTTCCCAAGGAGGTACAATTCAAGCACAGCCTTCATTTTCCTTAAAGAGTGTCAACTCTTCTAACCCCACAGGGTTTGAATACATGAAAACCCCTCCATTGTACCTTTGCTCTGACATTTCCACTTCCTACATAGGAAGTTTATAAAGCCAAGTAACCAGGAGGTCTTCCCAAGTGAATGGGTGGTCTCCATGCCAAGATGGGATTGGGGGGAAGGGGAAGGGATCAAGAGAGTTTTCTGGAGAATGATAATTAAGTTGCTGATTCTTGGGTTCCACCCTTAAGATTCTGATTCAGGAGGTCTGGACTCAGGACCAAAAGTTAACATTTTAACAAGTGCCTTAAGCAATTCTAAAGTAGGCAGTCCAGGTCTACACTTGAGGAAACTGAGATAATGGGTTTGGGTTTAAGAATAGCAATACCACCTTTGCAATAAAACACTTATTCTTATGCATCTATTTCATTTTTTGAACTGATGTTGTCAATTTCCTATTTGGTTTCCATTCAGCATTTACTGAGCAACTGTTGTTCGCAGAGAATTGTACTACCTGTTCCTTTCCTGGTATGTTTGGGCTGGGTGGAGGGGATGGGGAGAGGAGAAGGGTGTGATCACAAGAGAGAACTATTTCTCAACTTCCTAGCAAAATGACAAATTCACTTTTTCATGATTTGTGAAACAGATTAACCCAAACAACTATATTACCCAACCACAGTTACCATAATTTGCTAACCTTTTTAGGGCACCAACGTACCAGGGATGCCATGGCCTTACGGGTAGGAAGGTCAGTTCTGTAAACCAAACTGCCTACCTTCTCCACTTGATGATATGACCACAGGCAAGTAATTTAACCTTTCTGTAAGTCAGTTTCTTCATCTGTAAAATGAGGCTATAACACCTACTTCATGGAGTTGGTATAAGGAGTAAATGAAACCCTATCTCACGGATGCAGAGGGTTCCAAGAATCTAGATAATATAGCGAAGATTTGTCAGTCAAAGCCACAAGACCATTGTGAGAATACTAAAAACTGTTTCCAGAGGCTGATTTGTAATTCCAGGTGCAAGGAGTGAAATTTAAGCTTTGTTTATTTCAAACAGTTCAAGTGAATTACCGTCACTAAAACGATCTGGGGTTTTGTTTTTTAGGGTTCTCTAACCCTTGGCCCCTTCAGGAGTTTGTCCTGCTGGTGCCACGCTCTGCCCCCAAAGTTCCGTTCCAAATCCCCGGTTTGGGGGGATGCGGAAGCGCGAGGCCCCGGGCAGGCGCCCCTCGGCAGCTGGACCCGAGCCCAGCCTCGCGGGCGGAGGGCTTGGGACAGACCCGGCGCGGCCGCCCCGCCGCCGCTCAGCGGGGAGGATGCCGGCGGGCGCCGGGAGCGTGCGCGGCCACGTGACGGCCGCTATAAGAGCGCTCCGGGCCCACGCTCCGCTCCCGCCGCGCCTCCTCCCGGGACGCGCTCCTTCCCGGCGCCCGGCTTCTCCCAGCCCCAACCTGCGGCAGCGGCGGCCGCCCGCCCCTCCCGGCAGCAGCATGACAGGTACGCGCCGCCCCCCCGCCCCGGACCTCCGGCTCCGCGCCCCGCGCTGCCTCCCCGCGCCTCCTCCCGCCCCGCAGCCCCGGGGGAGTTCCTGGCAGGACGGAGACCGCCGCAAAGTTACGGGCTGGCTGCAGTCGGGCGTGCAGCTTCCTGCGTCAGCCGCTGCCCCGCCGCCCCCGAGGCCGGAGCTGCGGCCGGGAACCCGGGACGCTGTCGTGGGGGGCAGCCTGGCGGCACCTGGGCCCTCTGCCCAAGCCCCCGTTCCTGCTTCCGTCTCCGTGCCCTTCCTCCTGCTCTCACCGTGAAGGGCGGGCGGGGCGGCTGCGGCGGGGCCGGGTGGGGGTGGGGAGCCGGCCCCCGGGGGCGCCTGTCCCGAGCCCTGGGGCGCGGCGGGATCGCTCGGCGGCCGCCCCCGCCCCCCGCAAGCAGGATCGCCGGGAAGGGCCGGCCTCGAGGTGGGGACGCCGGCGGCCCCGGCCCGGCCCCTTTACCGGCCGCCGGGGCGCTGGCCGCCACGCCGAGCCTATTTTTAGGCCTTTGGGGCCGGGTTGCTGAAAGCCAGAGCCGGGCGAGCGCCCCAGGGGAGCGGGCCGCATGCGGTGGGCGTGCGCCGGCCCACTTGTTGCAGGGGTCGAATCTGCCCCGAGAAGGGGCAGCTCGGAGATACCTGGTCCTTCCGAGGTTGTTGAGGCCGATAGCGCGGTTATGAGAGCAACTGAACTGCCGAAAGATTGCAGATGCACCCGGAGTTGCTGTATTTTACCCAGCTGTCATTGGTCTTTCCCGTTCTTTTGTAATGTTTGCTGGGTGTTCCAGCGTATGTTCCTAAGCATCTGTCCTGTCCCCTACTTCCATCTCGGATAGCATCCATAACCTTGCTTCCTGAAATCCTTGAGTCCTGTTTATCTTGTTAAACTTTTATCCAGGTTCCCCTTGAGTTAAAACATTAGTCCTTATCCCCCAGATTAAATACTCTTGGGGCAGACTGTCTGAAATGTTGCCATCTTGTGATGGGTTGAAGAAACAAGTAAAGGCAGAGATTGATGGGCATGTCAAATGACAGGTGTCATTGTTCTGAGCTTTCCTAGATTGTGACTAGCTGGGAAGCCGGTGGCCCTTGAAGGGTGGGGAACACCAGTGTTTCTACAGCTTAATAGCGATCCTGTTCAGGAAGAGGGTCCAGCACATGCAGTAGCCTCCCTGACAGCCTACAACTTTCTCTGGCTTCTCAATGGAATTCACTCTGCCTCCAGCCTCCACATCGGAAAACAGGCAAAGGGAAAATGAGAAAGAGCGTGACTTCATGACAAAATGTCCCAGCTCCTTGGTTGGGCAACAGTGCCCCCAAGTGACCCCTGCCAGTGTTTGATCCTAAGTATCTTGTACATTTGGATGCCCACTGCCTTGCTAAAATCCCCTCAGAGATAGAGTGGACCTCAGACTCGTTCCGGGGAAGAACTGGAGAAATCCTAAAGGCAGGGCTGGTGGTCTTGGGAGGGTGGGGCTTGTTCAGTAGGAAGAATAATCCATGTGTTTGCCTTCCCTTCTGGCAACGGAGGGATTATTGAGTGTGTGTGTGTGTGTGTGTGTGTGTGTGTTGGGGGACCCAGGGTACAGGGTAGGGGATGCTGCTTGCTTCTCCAAGAAAAAGGAGGCGGGTTTGTTAGCACTTTTGAGGTGCTCCCTAAGATCCGATTAACACTGATTGGCTGCTGTTTAGATAGAAGCAGTAAGGAGGGAAGGCCTGTCCATGGAGGTGATATTTGAGCAGACACTCCAAGTGACTGTTGAGATGTGGTGGGTGGTGTGGGTGCCTTTGCTGCAGGTTGAGGAAACAATATAGGAAGCCTGAGGCTTGGCAGAAGCCTAAGCATCAGAATGAAGAATATGGCCTCAGCTTTCAGATGCTCTCCGTTGAGGTCATTCGTTGGATTTGTGCTTGCCTGAAAATACTTGTAGGAAACAAAAAATGTACTTCTTGAGTTCATTACCACCTGTTAATTACCTGAGGTTCACCTTCTGGTGTTAAGCTGCTATTTAATCTGAGAATTTTGCGTGTTCAGACTCTAAATTGGATTTAATTTTTTTTTAATTTTTTATTGTTATGTTAATCCCCATACATTACATCATTAGTTTTAGATGTAGTGTTCCATGATTCATTGTTTGTGCATAACACCCAGTGCTCCATGCAGAACGTGCCCTCCTCAATACCCATCACCAGGCTAACCCATCCTCCCACCTCCCTCCCCTCTAGAACCCTCAGTTTGTTTTTCAGAGTCCATTGTCTCTCATGGTTCATCTACCCCTCCGATTTCCCCCCCTTCATTCTTCCCCTCCTGCTACCTTCTTCTTTTTTTTTTTCTTAACATATATTGCATTATTTGTTTCAGAGGTACAGATCTGAGATTCAAAAGTCTTGCACAATTCACAGCGCTTACCAGAGCACGTACCCTCCCCAGTGTCTATCACCCAGTCACCCCATCCCTTCCACGCCACCCTCCACTCCAGCAACCCTCAGTTTGTTTCCTGAGATTAAGAATTCCTCATATCAGTGAGGCCATATGATACATGTCTTTCTCTGTTTGACTTATTTCGCTCAGCATAATACCCTCCAGTTCCATCCACGTCATTGCAAATGGCAAGATCTCATTCCTTTTGATGGCTGCATAATATTCCATTGTATATATATATGCCACATCTTCTTTATCCATTCATCTGTCGATGGACATCTTGGCTCTTTCCACAGTTTGGCTATTGTGGACATTGCTGCTATAAACAGACACCTGGCAGGCCAGAAAGGACTGGCAGGATATATTCAGAGCACTAAATGAGAAAAATATGCAGCCAAGAATACTATATCCAGCTAGGCTATCATTGAAAATTGAAGGAGAGATAAAAAGCTTCCAGGACAAACAAAAACTAAAGGAATTTGCAAACACGAAACCAGCCCTATAAGAAATCTTGAAAGGGGTCCTCTAAGCAAAGAGAGAGCCTAAATTGGATTTAATTTTTAAAGCTTAATCAGCCTGTTGGAGATTGCCAGAGATGTTTCTGCTAAAGAATGGTCTTGAATCATTCTTAAAGTGGGCACTTGGGTTCTTGCCCCACTCCCAAAGAGGCTGCTCCTTTATTAATAGAGCAAGTTGATCTCAGAGGAGCTGTTTTTGCCAAATTAGTGGTTGAAAAGGGTCCTGAGGTAGCTTTTTTCCGGGTAGGATATTGTAATGAGTGTGGTTTTTTTTCTTTCTCTTTGTATTAAGATCAGGCCTTCGTGACACTGACCACAAACGATGCCTACGCCAAAGGAGCTCTGGTCCTGGGCTCGTCTCTGAAACAGCACAGGACCACCAGGAAGCTGGCCGTGCTTGCCACTCCGCAGGTCTCAGACTCCATGAGGTGAGGACCTCCTGCCTGTCTGTTGGTGGGCTCTGACATCTTTATCCCATTTCTGGTATCACTGGGTGTTGAGGCCATCCCCTTTCCAGGGGTTGAGCACTAGGTGGAGAAAGATTAGAATTGCTGGATGAAGGATTTCTGGATCAACCTCTTCTAGCTCTTAGGAGCTATTCCAGCTGAGCTCCCTTCTGGAAGGTGCTGTTCTGACCCATGCTCTTATTGGTTCCAGCTGTGAGAAGGACTCTCCTGTAAGCAGGTCCTCTAGGATGACCTGAGTGAATGTTTTAGTCCAGGCATTCATTTTATGTGGTCACACTTCACTTGTATTCCTTTCCCAAAATGCAGCAGGGGCTACTTTTTTTCCTGTTTCCAACCAGGGAAACTTCAGGTGACTGAAAGTAAGTAGCAGTTTTCTCCACTGTCAGTTGGCACTTGTAACCTAAAGTTCTTTATTTATCATTTAATAGGCTAGAATATTTGCCAGGGCTTTCTGAACTAGGGATTGTGTAAGAGAGCACCCCGGGGTAGAGATGGGGCAGGGGGGACACACACTGCTTGTTGATTGTGTTAGTTCACTTTGATTTGTTGGTATTAAACTTGGAAGTATTTGATTGAACCACCTAGATCCTAATACTACAAAAATATCTGGGCACATTAGCAGCTCTGTATGGTGTTTATTTTTGTTTTCTATCCATCTTAGAAATTGAAAGTGCCCTTTTTTGTGACTTTTTATAAGAAATATAAGCACATGCCAAGAACCTCTATATATAGCTAGATATTTCTCACATGCTAATAACCTTATTTATAAAGGGTAATTTAGGAAAATGCTAAAAAGACTTTCCTAATGTGTACATCCTAATTTGTAGTCTGTTTAGTGAGGATGTGTGCAAGAAAACAGATGTAGTCTTAGATCCCCTTTTACTGTGGTAAATGACTCCAGTGACCATTTATTTTCAAAAAGATCATATTTACTGTGTGAATTGGAACATCTTTTTCTACAGCTTGGGGACAGATAATACAATGCCAGTTTTGTTCTGCATGTTTCATTTTGTTATAAACTTTCAATGATGATGTCTTTATCACATGCTGTGCTGAGCTTAGTGTTTTACCTAAGTATACCCCCACTTAACCCACCTCAAGATTGCTTTCTAAAATAAATCTTGACTTAATTTTGGGCCTGGAGAAGTGTTGCACCTCACAAACCAAAGTGAATCATCATGTCAGAAGTGCTAAGCATACTGTAAGTGTTGGTTATATTCGATTCTAAAAATTGGCAACCAAATAACTGAGTCTTTGAACATCCTTTGGGATGCATAGCTCTATGTAAACTGCTTTATCAAAAATGATTAGTTATAGGCTTCGTTGCAGGTATTATATGCACTTAGCATCATTTGTAAAAACATGCAGTAATCAGCAAGACTCAGTTCTAATGAAATATCATTGTTAAATACATAGGTTGTTGTAAAGATGTGCTCTTTCAAAATGGGAGTCACATTTTGACAGGTGGTTTCTGTAATTTGCCTGGTATCCAGTGATAAAATAAATAAAAATAGAAGAGTTCTGCTATAATAATGTTTAGTACAAGTATTTCATCCTCACCAAAGCAATTTTTATTAGTGAAGTTAGCTGCACATACAAATTGATACAGTTTGGCCTGAAGTAAATTAAGACCACCTATTTAAGAGATTGTACTGTATCAAAGTAACAGATTGCTCTAGTAATTGGTGGGTAGACTAATAAGAATACAATTTTATATTAGATGGGTTACTTGTTACTTATCTGAAAAGACACTAAATGCTGTTTTCTGGATTTTATTTTGGCAGAAAAGTTTTAGAGACAGTCTTTGATGAAGTCATCACAGTAGACGTCTTGGACAGTGGTGATTCTGCGCACCTAACCTTAATGAAAAGGCCTGAGTTGGGTGTCACACTAACTAAACTCCATTGCTGGTCACTTACACAGTATTCAAAATGTGTGTTCATGGATGCAGATACTCTGGTGAGTGTGGCTTTGATGACTGGAAAGATGTAGATAGTAACTGAGGCCAGTTAGGCATTTGAGGAATGCTCTCAAGACTTGACGGTACAGTTCAGATAAAACCACTTATTGAAAGCATCAGGTGATGAAGGAGAGTAAGCCCAGGCTACTTTACAGCTGTCATCTGAATGGTTAAGATCAGCAGCAGACTGCATCGTTTGTGTGGGATAACTTAGAACCTAGGAGGAGTATGCTGGGGCAGAACATTTTTGTAATGCTTTCCCTCCCACCTACCTCCCCCCCTTTAAATTAGGTCCTAGCAAATATTGATGATCTTTTTGAGAGAGAAGAATTGTCGGCGGCACCAGACCCAGGGTGGCCTGACTGCTTCAATTCTGGAGTCTTTGTTTATCAGCCTTCAGTTGAAACATACAATCAGCTGTTGCACCTTGCTTCTGAGCAAGGCAGTTTTGATGGTAGGTATCTGTTATCTTTATATTTGATAAGCTGTTAGTAACTTCCAGGGGCTGTTCTTCTCAGGGTTCTAGTTGCTTTCATTCCTTTTGCCTGGAGGACAGCAGTGCATGAGACGTACCAAACATTTTCATTTGTGCTCTTGTTGGAAAGACTGTTGTGTGTCTGTGTGTGCACATGCATTTTTCTTCTGTAGGTGCATAAGACTGAGCTAGGAGGCATTTTCATACACCTGCCTTTAACTGGCTTTCTTGTGTCTAAATTAGAGTATGATAAATGAGCCATGATTATTCAAGAATTCAAAAGACTATTATTAAACAAATCACAAACTTTAACAACTATCTTTAAATCTAAGTAAACTCAACTGCAAGAGTTAACAGGAGGACCAAGCATTGTTTCCATAGAAATTGGAGGAATAAACCTAATAATTTGGCTCTCATTCTCTTGGGAAGCATTTTAAAAAAAAGAAAATTAAATGATCAATCTCTGTCTCCAAATTCTCATTCCCTATAAGGCTGCACATCAGAGTGGCATTTGCAAGGCCAAAGAGTAGAAAATTGGCAAAGTGAGCATCCATTTTCCATAACGTAGAAGCATATCTGTAGCTACATGTATATATAGAAATGTTCTGACTATTCGTGGATTTAGGGCCCCACATCCTTTGGAGAAATTTGATCAAATGAATTAGGAGGTATGTTTCCATTTCAGGTCAGTCTCTGAAACAATAAATAATCCGCTTTTTTTTTTTTTTTAACAACAAACTATCCCAAGACAGAACTAGTAGTTAATGTGCAAAAGCAGCTTTTTCTAAAATTAATGTTAATGGATCTTTTTTTTTTTTTTAAGATTTTATTTATTTATTTGACAGAGAGAGAGAGAGCGAGAGCAGGAACACAAGCAGGGGGAGTGGGAGAAGGAGAAGCAGGCTTCCCGCGGAGCAGGGAGCCCGATGTGAGGCTGGATCCCAGGACCCTGGGATCATGACCTGAGCCGAAGGCAGACACCCAATGACTGAGCCACCCAGGCGCCCAATGTTAATGGATCTTTTGAATAAAGAAGAAAGCCAGTTATATCAGAGAAGGAGGATCTTTTCTAAGAAGTGGCGCTCTCAGCAGGGACTTACTATCAGATACTTGACATTGTGGCAAAGAGCCCTGAGCTCTGAAGTAGATCCTCCGCACCAGGGGCTGCTTTCTTCCTCCTCTCCTCTCCAAGGGCAGATCTGAGATTGCAGGGAGTAGATCTTTTGAAACTAGCAGAAACGGCTTTCCTCAGTTGACATAGGTTTGGCCCTCGGTAAAGATATGAAGATTCATTTCCATTAACTAGTTATAAAGTTAAAAGTCATAACTTCAAATTTAAACGTTTTAAACAAAAAGATTAAAAGTTTGTCAGATTGCTGAAGTTAAAACATTTTCAGTTATACATAAAACTGAAATTGGATTTTTGTTGTTGCTACTCACAGAAAATAAACTCTGGTCATTTGACAAAGGATTTGGGATCTGCAACTACGGAAGTGTCATTGAAAAGAATAAGAAAGTTTAAGTCTCCTTCTTGTGTCACTAGTTGGCTAGTTTAAACTCTGTGCCAGGAGCTCTCAACATGAGGTTGATTTGGCTTCCTGGGGGACATTTGGAAACATCTGGAGACCTATTGGGTTGTCACAGTTGACCAGAAGGGTGCTACTGGCATCTAGAGGCTTGGGTTGCTGCCGAAAACATCCTACAGTGCACGGGGACAGCCCCACAGCAAGGGATTACCAGGCCCCAGTTGTCAGTGGTGTCAAGGTTGAGAAACTTTGCTCTATGCCAAGACCTTTTATGTTCTAAAACAGTAAGCAGGAATATCTGCACCATAATGAATGATGGCATCTGATAAGAAGTACAGAATTACTTTAAGTTGGAAATAACGTGTTGACTGTTCACTGTGGTCAGCACCAAATGCAACTTCTTCACTGACATTTTTTTTTAGCTCCATAGAAGAAATGAAAGATGTATTAGTATTTGCATTCAAAACACATATTCCTTATTTCTACTGCTTTTACTAAAACCATGACCTTTGCATAAAAGGAAGGTGAGAGTATTTTTAGCCGAAGTCCACTGTTTGTCTTAGCCTTCCCGTCAAAATATAGCTTTCTTCACCTCCTCCGATCATATTTGAAGGAAGTAATTGTAATCTGCCAGAAACTCAGTGTAAATTGTCAACTCCAGTAAACAAATTCACATTCTGAAATAGACCCAGCAACGTGAAATCCAAATTACTATAATAGCGTAAAGAGAATCAATCCAATTTCGAATCTAGAAGAGTACTAGATTTTGCTGTTGAGAGTTAAGAGTTGAGATACCAAATGGTAGTATGCCATGGCAAATTATCCAGGTTCCAATTTTAGAATATAAAACTAAATGATTAACTGGTAGAGACCGATCTGGATCATCTACCTTGTTTCAGAATTAAGAGGTACTAGAGGAGTTGATGAATTCATTGTTAAGAAGCCAGGGTGTGTGAAAAGTGCCCAGCTAGAAAGCACTTTCTGCTTTTTTAGCCAGAATCTGAAACCACTGAGAGATTCTCTCTGTGCCTGGTAGCACATTTCATTATTCAGCAACAGGGTTTCCAGGAGCTGGTCTTTCTGTAAGGTGTTCCATTTAACTGGCTTGGTGGTGGTGAAGGATTGAATTTTCTGTTAATAGAAATGCTTAATTGAAGGAGTTGAAAATTCAGTTATGCAGATGGGAACTTATAGTTATTCTCAATATGTTGTTGAAATTCAACAGAATAGATTAGCAGCTCTTAAATGAAAGGTAGTTTTCCCTTTGTATTGATAAGCTTTACTTACCAAAGAAAGCTCACAATATACCGGGAGAGCCTGTTCCACTCAGGAAAAGTTTACTGTCCTGTTGAATTAATACCTGTGTGACATAAAGACTTACTGGACTGACACAACATTTCGTCGTGAGCTACATCTTTTTTTCTAATGGCAGTAGTAACCTTGCTTTACTTGAAGTTTTCAGTGCAGTGAGCAATTTTGTTTAGATGTCCTGTCATAGACACTGAGATATGAACATTTTGATGTTTCACATTTTCTACTATCCACAGATATTCGCCATCCCCCTTCATCCCCCAGTTTTCCTGAACAGGGAGCTTAGGTCCCAGTATTTTTAGATCGGTATTAAGGGAAACCCATTTGTAGATGATTGTATCTCAGTCTGAATATCTCACAAGTCCTGCTTAATCTCTTGCATACGTTCAACAAACACTATGGGGCCGGGTGTCCACTGACAAGCCACGCAGGCTGCTGGGGTTGAGTGTTTGCAGCCCTTCTGCTGCGGAGGAATGTGACTGGCATGCCTCTAATCACCAGCCCTCTAATTACTACTCCTCCCCATGCCTCTGGCCAAGAGAATAACCGTACCATGGCCAGTCATGCTGGGTACCTTGACTTCTCTCTTCCTTCCAAATATATCGAGTATTAGAATTTAGAGCTGGTGACTGTGCACCTCATTCGTGGCTGAATTCTAATGTTCCATAGCAAAGTGTCTAAGTTCCTATACTGTTGTTTGTGTTTGCAAACTGTCTTGGCACTTACTTCATAACTGAAGTTACATGTTTCCTGAAAGTTGAACAATAGCTGTTGTGAAATATCTGCACACTAACATTTTATAGGATGTGACAAGATCGGGTTAATTCGGGGTTTGTTAGCAGTGAGAGGAAGAGAGGTCATATTAGATACTGATCATCGGTTTTGTCTCCACGTATTCATGTGCAACAAAGGTGATGCACTTGGCCCTTGAGGAAATCTATCTGAAAGCAAGCTTAGGTTTACTTTCTTTTCCCCCTGTTACTCTAAAGTATCCTAAATTAAGGGTACAGTTGAGTTTAGTGCTTGGGAATTGCTGTATGTTAATTTTATCTATATGTGTTAGTTTCAAAAACCTAAGTCAAAAAGAGGAATTCATATTTTCCAGTTTGGAGTGTTTTTTTCTTTTTAAGTATTTATCAGAGAGAGCACAAGCAGGGGGAGTGGCAGGCAGAGGGAGAGGGAGAAGCAGGTTCCCCGCTGAGCAGGGAGTCCTACATGGGGCTCGATCCCAGGACCCCAGGATCATGACCTGAGCTGAAGGCAGACGCTTAACCAACTCAGCCACCCAGGCGCCCCTGGAGTGTTGTTTTTGTTGTTGGGTTTTTATTTGTTTGTTTGTTTGTTTTTTAATTGGGGACTTACTTTACTGTAACCAAAATACCCTAAGCTACTTACTGGAGTAATGAAATTTTGGTCTATAGTTGAATTTTCAGAAAAAATAGGAGACAATAAATTGGTGAGCGAATATTAGGTATGATTTTACTTTAGGCAGAATCCAAGACCTGCTGTGAGATTCTTATACCGACGTGTTCCATATTCCAAGTGGTCACTGAGCCCCTTAAACTGTAAGATGTTTTTTCTGTGCTTGCAGATGTAGTAAACCAGGAGAGTATACGTTTTTAAAATGATTTTTAACAGAAAAGATTTGGCTTTAAATTCTTATAAAGTGTAAAATTGACCCCACGGCTACCTCCTTTAATCTTTGTAGTTGGTTAGGCTTCAGATTGGACCTGCCCAAAAAAGGAATGAAGGTGAGAGGTATTTCCAGCTAACACTTGTCTTGTCCAACCCACACCGGTCAGAAATCCCAGTGCGCCTCCCTGGGTTCGCGTGGACTTGGTGGCTTCTCCCTTGGCGGCTGCCTGTGGTGGGCTTGCCCCAGCTGCCCCAGTAGGAGGCTGCTCGCAGCCCGGAGAGCACTTCATCAGCTGCTTTGAAAATTACTCCGCTTTCTTGCATTTGTATCATGTAACTGATCGTTGGAGTAATAAGTATCTTGAATAAGTAAAAATGAAAAGCAAAAGTCATAACATATAACAGCAAGACAAATGAGCACCAGGTTTTTTCTCAAGAGCTATTTTTACCTCCTTATACCCATGAGTATTTCTTTTAAGCTAGCCATCTGTTTGCCTCTAGCCTTGTAACCAGCAGAGATCATGAACCCCGTGAGAAATGGAGAAGGGGGAAAGGACCAACGTGTTACCTGTGTACAGGCTCTTAAACTGGTCCGACTCCTCCTTCACTTTCCCAGCCGTCCTGTGAGGTCGTCATTCACTTGCTCGTTCACTCGTTCATGTGTTCATGTAGCAAGTCGTTCTTGAGGGCTTGCCGTATAACTAGTCCTGGGAGGGCAGCCTGGCCAGCGTTCCTTAGCCAGTGGCAGAGCCAGGGCTGAACCAGACAGTGTTTCTTGACTCTCTGGCTGGGTTGTGTATGTGGTTTTTTCCTTCCCTCCCAATTAGTCCATTCTGCAGCATTCACGAAAATGAATCCTGATAGCAATACAGGATGGAGGAGAATCTCTAGGTCATGGCCCTTATTACAGATTAATTACTTAAAATTCATTCCTCTGAGTAGAGAACAGCTGATACATTCCTCATCCTACAGATAAAGAAACGGAGGCTCAAGTCTCCTATCTCTGCAGCTTATTGCTCTTCCCCCGTGAACCACGATATCTAGAAGTACTTTGTCTTTCTAAATCAGCTGCACAGTTAAGTCTTGCATTCCTTTCTGAGTCTGGAAACATTCTTGGAGATATTACTCTCTACATTTCTGTAGTCCATTTAGCATTTATATAATTTTAGGTACTAAACTGGTAGGATGCTAAGTTTAATGGCCAGCAATAGACTGGTAAATAATTCAGATTTTCATACCTGCCTCTATAAAGCTTATGAGACCTTACAGAAATTTAATAATAATTATATAACTAATCATGTAATTGTGATTCTGATAAATTCAGAGTGCTAAGAGAATCTAGACTAGGAGGACCTGCCTTAAATTGAGAAAGTGAAATTTAGGCCAAGAATAAATGTTTCCTTGCATTTATACATTATTTAATTAACATCTTGATTATTAAAATCTTTTTTAAAAAGAGAGATTCTTACCTGTTTATTAGAGAGCATGTGCAAGTGGGTGTGCACGAGTTGGGGGGGAGAGGGAGAAGCAGGCTCCCTGCTGAGCTGGGAGCCCTACTTGGGGGGAGGGGTGTTGATATGCAATGATAGACTCAAGCTCAATCCAGGTGCCTAGATTTCTATGAGCTACCTGGGGTTCATCCGATGATCCATGGCAAACCTCATAGAAATATCCCCAAGATCTGAGCCATTCATAAACTGTAATCCTTGGCATGTTTGCTGTAGGCAGAAGCGATGATATTAGTATACTGTGGAAGTCAGTGTTAACAAAGCGAGTCACATTTTCATTTCAGTGCTTGCCTATATCGCTATATAATATTAAGCATATTTTACGTTAAATTATTTGCTTGGTATCTGCTCCTCTGCCTCTTTATTAGAGAACAGTTTGAGAGCCGAAACCTATCTTATTAATCATCCTAGCCATAATGCCTGTACCTAATTTATGTCACTTCAGATGTTTTCTATAGAAATGATGGTGCAAGTTGCATTCTCCGATTGGAAAAAAAAGTCATTCCCTAGTTCTGACTCTAAACCAGTGCTTCACATATTCTAATATGCAAAGAAATCACCTAGGGATTAAAATGTGGATTCTGATTCTGTAGGACTGGGTTGGGGCTTAGCATTCTGCATTTCTGTCAAGCTCCCAGGTGATCCCTGTGGTGCTAAAACCTGGACCACTTCGAGTAGGACAAGTAGGACGAGTCTGGAGGCAACATTCCTGTGACTGAGCTCCTAGGGTTCATGTTTAAACCAGAATTGACCCACCCTCCCTGCTATCCACAGGAGGTAGGCCAACTGCCAGCCAACTGTGGAAGGGCACAAAAGAAATGCACTCATACGAAAGACAGCACTCCCCTCCATTGCTGTCTTATAAAATAGAGTTTCTGATGAATGCTGCTATGTGTCTATGGTTACCAGTTTCATGACCCTGCTCAAAAGACCTGGAAAAGACCGGGTGGTTGTAAGGTTATTACTATACTTGGGCAGCCAGGTGGAAGGATGAGGCAGAATCTGATATTTGCTTTTGTTGGCAAAACAGGTGCCATGTGTCCCTTGTCCCATTTCCTTTCTGTCTCTCACCTGTGTTACCACGCCCTGGCCCGATGGATCACAGCTGCTGGCAAGGTCTCCTAATCCTGTTTGTCGGTTCAGAGATGATTGAAATTAGAAGTGTCTTAACCTGTCAGAATAAATAAAACTGCCTCCAGAAGTCTGGCTGAAATGTACTGGACTAAAAAGTCCTGGGGGTTTTATAGTGAAAATTCAGCAGTCTTCATAGCATGAAGCGCAGACATGCTCAGCTTTGAATTGTGCTCTAATTTAGGGACTTCTAAAAAGACGGTATTGATAATGCTACATATAGATTTTTCTCATGAAGTTAAAACATTTGCCTGACCTTGAAACGTGGAATTGTGCATTTGGAAAAAGATGTTTGAAATACTAAACTTAAAAATTGTGTAAAAAGCTACAGACTTTCAGGTGATGTTTAATTCTATTTTTAATCCACAATTTTGGGCTCGAAGTTGACCCTCTGTAGTCACATAATGAGGTCAGCGGCCATGGAACTTTTATGCTCTGTGCTGTCCCCTCCAGAGGCAAGGTCCTTGTTGACTGTTTAAGGATTTGCCAGTTGAATGGGACGACTGACTGACAGGTCTTCCCTGCCCGTTTCACCTCTTGCTTGTTTCCTGTCCCACCGGTGCTGCTCGGCCCTGATGTGGCACACGGCTGAGGGACTGATGAGGTTTGTAGGGTACCTGCGGGTAAACGGAAACAGCCTTTGGTGGCCAAGGGGAGCTAGCCAGGGGCTTTGAGGGATCAGCAGCTCTGACTCCTGTTTCCCGGGATCATCCTGTCCGATTGGGAAGTCCTTCTTTACAACTACTATTCTGACCTTCATGGAATTAGATTTCTTCATTGTCCTACATGTAGTCAGTAGTCCTTTTCAGTAGAATTAATTTTTTTTTCTGTTTCTGAAAAAACTAGTAGAAAAATGTATATAGCATGATGCCCAATTTTCCAAAGTTCAGAAACAAGTGAAACTCCCTATGTTGTCTGGGGATACTTATACATGTAAAACCAAGGAAATCAAGACCATTACAAACAAAATTAACCATTAGTAGTTCTGGGGGAGGAACAGTGGGATTGGATTAGGGAGCCCACATAGAACTTAAACAGCATTGGTAACGTTTGAGTTCTTAAATTGGGTATTGGGTAGAGTTTTATAATTATATGCTTTATAAACCACACATATATTTTTTCTTTTGATAGTATATTTCATAATGAAGATAAATTAACAGGTAAGGGATATTTAGAAAAGGTCTTGGCACAATCTCGCTCTTGCCCGTCATCGTATTATTTTAAAATTATAAAAATAATACAACTGTACTAAGGAAAAGTAAGGGAGAGCATATCTGTAACACCAGTCCCCTTATACAATTACTGTTGTTTCATTTATTTTCTTCCAATCGGAATGTTTATGTTCTCAGTTTTGGTAATGGCATCTGTCACTGTGTATCTATATTGCTTGCTGGACTGATGGTCTTTATAGCCCTTTGTTTTAATGGCTGAATAATATTCCCACAAGTGGTTAGTAGCATAATGTACTAACCATTCCTCTTTGGTGGAATATTCAACTTTTTTCAATTTTTCTGCTATTACAGAACATCTTCAAGTTTCTTGCATTCGTTCCACAAGTAATTTATGTATGTGTAAGGCATTCTGCTATGTGCTAGAATTATAGTAATAAGCAAAAAGCCATAGTCTCTGTCCTTGCGGAATTTAGAATCTAATGGCTAACAGTTCTTGATTATATCTTTGCATTTTAAGCACATTAATCCTCAGAATTTCAAAAATTTTTTTTTTATTTTTGAGAGAATAGTAGATTCACATGCAGTTGTAAGAAACAATATGGAAAGTTCCCATGTATCCTTCACCCAGTTTCCCCAATGGTAACATCTCACATAATTCCACAGACAGGAAATGGACATTGATACAATCCACCAGCTTTATTCAGATTTCAACAGTTTTAAGAGTTTTATGTGTTGTGTGTTTGTCTATGCATATGGGTTTTCTGTGCGCTGTGCAGTTTTATTACGTGTGTAGTTTGGTGTGACCACCACCACAGTCGAGACGGAACATTTTCGTCACAGGGACCCATCATGCTACTCTTGTAGTCATGGCCACTTCTCCCCCACTCTCTCCCCCTCCTTGACCCCTGACAACCACAAAGCTGTTCTCTATCTTTATAATTTTGTGGTGTAAAGGATGTTATATAAATGGTACAGTAGGACTGGATTTTTTTCACACAGCATAATTCTCTTGAGATCCATCCAAGTTGCTGTGGGTATGCATAGTTTTTTCCTTTATATTGTTGAGTAATGCTTCATTGTATGGAGGTATCATGTTCCTACACCTGTTGAAGGACATTTGGACTGTTTCCAGTTTTGTGCTATTATGAATAAAGCTGCTATGAACATTTCCTCAACCTTTATTTTGATGATTATACATAAAAGGAAATTAGTAAGACTTCAGGCCTCTGTACCTCAGCCACCAGTGTGTATGCCCACATTTGGGGTGTCTTTGTAGAATCCAAAGTAAGCCACTGATTAATGCTATGGTGTTCTGGCTTTAATATTTAATATTTTGTGTCTGAAAATATGTTAATATAGCTAAACTGTTTTTGTTTATGTAATAGTGAAGCACATCCTACCACCATCTTTATTATCCTTTAGAATTTATGAGGGTAAAATCTTGATTTTCTGTTGAGCTGTTTGCCCCTTGAGGAATGAGGACCCATCTGAGTCTCATAATACAAAGAAGTTGCTCCGTAGACATTTGTTCAATGAATGCCTTTGATCCATAGAGTTGACTGAGGATATTTAGAAAGGATGAGATACACAGAGGATAGATAAGGTACACTTGGGCTTCAAACCGAATGCTTTGATCTTACTCCTTAGTTCCAAATATTAAATGATCTCCAGATTTTTAAAGTCTCTTTCAAAACCAATGAAAACCAGGGCGCCTGGGTGGCTCAGATGGTTAAGCATCTGCCTTCGGCTCAGGTCATGATCCCAGGGTCCTAGGATCGAGTCCCGCATCGGGCTCCCTGCTTGGCAGGGGGTCTGCTTCTCCCTCTGACCCACCCCTCTCATGTGGTTGCTCTCTCTCATACTCTCTCTCTCAAATAAATAAATAAAATCTTTAAAAAAAACAAACAAACCAATGAAAACCAAATAATAATGATAGCCAGTTGGGTCTGTTGTGTATTTAGGAAGAAAACTGGGTCTTGGGGCAAAGCAGACTAAGGAGGGAGGTAACTGCTCAGTATAGGAGACTTGCACTTCAAAAGAGAAGGATTCTCCCTGCCTGCCGTCTCCCATACACTGTGCTCGCACACTTGTCTGCACATGCACACACCCCACCCACCTAAGCTGCTGTTTTGCCTTATGGAAGACTCTGGTTCTGTGCATGTTTTCTGAAATCTTATGAGCCTAAAACAGAAAGGACATGGGTTATGGAGCAGAATATGTTTTGAGGTGGCTTAGTGACCTCTTTGGTTACTTGTGTGTTTATGATTTAGGTTAGACACTTAGCTGTTTAGATTTTTTTTTTAATTTCTTTTGAATGAATGGCCATGATTGTCACTTTCCAAGGAAGGCATAAAGATCAGCAACCCCCAGGGGCTCAGCAAACACTATGCTGTGTGGTTGTGGCTGACCTTGGTCCCAGTGATGACTGACCTGGACCTGTCCAGAGGCTTGGTCAGTGGTAGGAGAATGCACCAGGATGATGTGTCTTTCTGGGCCTCTGTCAATGAGCCAACAGTTGGGGCTCTGGAAGACCATTCCATTATCCCAGTTTGCTCTCTTTTGCTTTTTACCACCCCCACCTGTGCCCCCATAGCTCTTAACATAAAGTCAAAAATCTGGGGATAAAGTCTATAGTCTGAGTTCTGTGTGGTCTGGTGCTTGCCTACCTCTCTGAGACCCACCTGGTGCCATGCAACGCCTTCCCCCATGCCACAGTCCATGTATACAGGCCACCTTCCAGGTCTTTCCATGGCTTCATGTTCCTGCCCACCTCCCTTCTGTGGTACCTGCTGTTTGTTCTGCCTGAAACACCATCTGCCCTCCTCCTCTCCCCCTGTATTTGTCAAGCAGTCCTGTGTACCCCTCAGATCTTGGCTTCAGTACAGCTTCCTCATGGAAGCCTTCCTGACACATCCCATGTTCTTGAGCCACTTCCACCACATGCCTCGTAGCAGCCAGCCCTTTGCCGTTCCCCTCCCCGTCTGTGATGATGCTTACGGAATTATAATTCCTGGTACCAGTGTATCCCCCCCCCCCTCCTGCCCTGCCCCTCATGAAGATGATGACCGTCTCTCTGTTCCCTGTTGACTCTTCAGTGCCTGGCACAGTGTCTGGCCATAGCATCTGCTCAGTAAATATTTGTTGAATTCGTTAATTAACTCAGGAAAATGGCCACCCCCTAAAATGCCCTTGGTAGGTTTAACACAGAATGTCTTATTTTAAGGATGGAATCTGTACCTATTTTTTAAAGATCCGGTTATGTGTTCCTGTAAAATTATTGACCTGTCTTTGAAGTTTATGACTATAATTCGCTTTTTTTTTCTTTCAGGTGGGGACCAGGGTTTACTGAACACATTTTTTAACAGCTGGGCAACAACAGATATCAGAAAACACCTGCCATTTATTTATAACCTAAGCAGCGTTTCTATATACTCCTACCTCCCAGCATTTAAAGCGTAAGTGCAAAGGTTTAACTTGTTGGAGGTGGGCAGGGCAGGGCAGCGGAGTGGGATTTAAAATTTGGAGGGTTCCTTATGGTCATTCTGAGGTCAATAACAGGTGGGAACTTTGAGGGAAGTCTTTCTCTCATGAGAAACATGGCTGTAGTGGGGAAGGGCCTTGATGTTATCAGTTACTTTGGAGTAACCCAGAGAGCACTTAACCACCTTACAGGAAAAGGTTCCCATTCGCTCCTGGGTGCCAGGCCCTCTGTTAAATCATCCCTGTGTCATGGTCATGAATCCATAGTGGGCACAAACCCAACTTGTGGTTCCTAGTGGCTGCTAGGCTTCAGTTCGCATCCCCCTAAAATGAGGATCTTAACGGCTTTCTCTGTGGTTATTGTGGAGCTGAAGCAAGCTGCCAGCAGCAGGGTACGGTCCCAGTGCAGAGCAGGGGCTATGGAGTCCAACTGCTCAGTTCACACTCTGGAGTAGCTTCTTCCTGGCTGGTTACTCATTACTGAACTTCTCTGCCTCGGTGTCCTCCAAAACTAACTGTGATCATTAAGGGAGGTGGTCCTATGAAGTGGGTAGAAGAGGGCCTGGCCTACCCTTAGCACCAGTAAACGTCAGATTATTAGTCCTTTTTGTTGGAGAGGTGGTCTGGCAGTAGGCGTGATCTCTGAAGCCAGAAAGGCAGGGTGTGTCTTCTCACTCTGCCATTTACCTACGCTATGGCTTAGCCTCTGTGCCTCAGTTTATCCATATGCAGAATGACAAGGGGAATCAGACCTACCCCGCAGAGTTGTCATGAGGATGAAGTGAATTCACACAGGCATAAAGCGCTCAGCAGACAGCTTGTTTTTGGCAACATTGCTTGTTTGGCAGTCACCCTGGGGTGGTTCTAACTCAGCAGTTAATACAACCTACTTGCAGGGCTGGTCTCACTGAGCAGGGCCCGGGCCCTGTTCTTTAGCCTCTGACTCATTTGTGTTGAATGAAGATGATGATTCAGGTTTCTTGAACGGAGGCCAAGCTGTCAGGTTGATCCTGAGACACAGGCGTGAGCAGCCAAGCTCTTCACTGAGTTGGGCTCGGCTCTGCAGTCTCTGTCCCGCATGGGCATTCCTGGGCACACAGAACACAAAGGGCCTTTCACTCCTCATATTTCATTATCCAGAGTCCTCTCTTTACGTCTCTCACCACAGTAATGAGCACATCTGGCTTTTTGTGGGAGAAGTGTTTCCTTTTCTGTTCTTTTCTGGGCAAACTCTGTCAACATTCCCCCAGATAAGGATTATAAGTGTCTTGTGTTCTTTCCTCCCTAACTGTTCTCTTGACATATGTGTCTGACGTATTATAGCCTCTTGATAGTCCTCCCTCTCTAGAATGAAGCAGGCAAACTCTCAAATATACCAACTGTCCAAGTAACACAAATAGAGAAAGATTCACTATCAAGGGGTGGATTTGGAGAAGCATTTTTTTTTAGCCTCTCTGTCCTTGGTCTTGTCAAGTACCAGCCTGTCTTGCTTGGAAATGTGGGCCTGATTCTTTCATTCTTATTGCCTCATAACGAACCCTGCAACTTTGAACAGTGCTCCCGCAGACCATGATCCCCCAGAACTGAATTTGTGATAATAGGGAAGTTGGTTAACGTAACTGACTAGACTCCATTGAGCAAGCAAAAAGATGAGGGCGAAGGAGAAAGAATCATTACCAGTCTGAGCAATTCTACCCACCATTCCAGTTAATTCTGCCCAGTGAACACGTGTCCTGGGATGAATATGTTGGGGAGACGTGAATCTGATCTCCTTCCAGTTGGTCTCAGTTCCCAAACAGAGTCAACTCTAGTGTTTAGAGATTGTGTTTTTCATGTAATGTGGCCCCCGGTGCCTAGCAACTCTCTCCTCTATGGTTCATTTGGACTCCATCTGATTTTCACCATAACACCAAAATTGAACACACTGCACCTTTCAGTGATCACCTGGTTTGCGCAGACTCTGCATTTATTTTGTTTTGACAAGAACAAGAAGCAGGTAGAGCAGAGTTATGGTTTTCTTTTGGCGGGACGGGGGGTGGGGGGAGGGAGATAGACTTATTTGTCAGAACCAGGGCCCCCTCTCTCCAGATCCCAGTTGTTTTTATATCCTCTGAATGAATTTCCCAGAAAAATAGCTTGAGATCTAAATGACCAGAATGGTTAGGATGGTTTCTTCTTCCCGGCTCAACAAATTAGTGCTAATTTTGGAAATCTTCTTGGTTTATTGCCATAACCATAGAGCATATGACACACTGGGGAGGTTGGGAGCAGCTCCCTCCACTAGCTTGCCATTGGCTGGCCCATGGCCCCACAGGAGCTCCTGCCGCCCCTGTGCAGCCTGCCCTTGGGGGTGTCCACTCTGCACTCTGTGATAAGACTTTTCAGAGTGCTGCTTTGTCTCACCCCATTGCTGCCTATTTGGGAATGTTGAAACTCCATCAAAGAACTCCTTTTTCCCTTCCCTCTGCCAGAAAATGCCTTTGTTTTTCTTGCAGAGATCCATCTCCGGAGACATTTTTCATACCACTGGGAAGGGCTCAAAAGACAGTTCTATTCCTTTTTTTTGTTTCAAGCGAATGTAAAATTATGACCCAGATCTCTTAAGCTGAAGTAGATGATCATGAACGTTTGGGTTGCAATACCTACTCCACAGATTGCCCTGTGGACCTCTGGGAGCTCATCATGAATGTGAGGCTCCATTGCTGGGCTCAGAATCACCTTATGGGTCTCCAGGACTTAGTGGCCCTGTGGCATGCTGGTCTTCCCTAGGACAGCATGTGGGTGGTGGCAGGTAGAGTGAGAAACTGGGGAGTGGTTCAGAACAACTTGGGCTTGGTAGAACAAGTGAGAATTTGTCTTACCAGCTCCAAGCAACCCTGTGCCATGAGGTCACCAAGGCAGTATTTAGAAGCCCCAGAATCTTAGAACCGTAGACATCTTAAAACACATGCTGCACTTAGAACAGTGTGGTCTTGCTGTTTTATGTGAAGTTTTTGCTAAAGGATGGCCTAATATGAATCTTATTTGGCATGAATTTGAGCCATGAAGGCAACATTTCTAATGCCTTACTCGACATACCATTTGGATAGAACAAAACCTAAAGGAAACACTTAATAGTTCTATCACTTTGAATGAATACTCAGACATAGCTTCTGAAAAACAAAATTAGTCCTATTTTCTGTAATAGAAGATCCTCTTTAACACAGCATAATTTGAGAGCTAAAATGCTTGATTTAGGAACTTTTAAGGTAATTTGTAATATATGAATTGAGAAACAAGTTCAAAAATGCATTTCTTAATGAAATAATATTTCTGCAAGTGCCTAGCATAATGTTTAGGACATAGTAGGCTGTTAGTCAATACTAGTTTCTTTTCCGTTTTCTTCACCTAGAGGGCCTATTTTATTCACGTAGTTTAGAATCTGGCTTGTGCATAGCGCTAGGCAAAATCTCATCAGCCTTTTTAAAAATCAGTCATTTAGCTCCATTTTAGCTTTATAATCTATCTACTGAGTAAAAGCTGGGGGTGGCATTTTGTGCCATATAAGAGGGGCCCAAAGCCAAGAGAACGAGTTCTCTGGTATTGCTTCAAATTGCCAAATTAATTAGTGCTATTGATGACTCCAGAGCTTGTTTTACCAAATAATTTCAAAAATAACTTTATCTAAAATTTTTACTTGAGTTCAGATATGATCTGAGACCTGGCCTGGCCTAGTCTCAGATAGTGGGTCTAAAAACCTAAAAGATTTCTCTCCATTTGCTTTAAATTCTTCTGAGGATATTTGTATCCACTGTTTCTTTTTCAGGAATGTGGCTTATTCACTAAGGTCTTATCAAACCTCTTTAAAATCCATATTTTCCAAAAATGAAATGAACCTTCGGCGTCCTGAATTCTGTTGTTCTTGTGTATTTCTGATTTGATTTTTTTTTTTCCTTGACCCCTGAGACACCCTTGGGTCCAGCTCCCCACCGTGACTATTGTCACTGAAGCCGTAGCCTTTCTGTGTTCGTTACTGTCACATTCTTAACATCTTCACCTAAAACCCTGAGGCCTCGTAGTTTGGCTCCGTCTTATTTCTTCAGCTGTCTGTCCACTCACCTGTTTGGTTGGCTGGCGGGCCCGCAGCTCGCAGAGGGCGCACAGCTGGACGAGGGAGCTCTCATCTAATCAGCCTGCGACTTCCTGCGTGTGCAGAGTTGCCGGATGTGGCATGCAGGGGTTTTGTGATTTGCGCGTGGGAGAAGGATCCAGCCGTGGTTGCCCGGCTGTCTTGTTCCTCCTTCATGGGTGTCAGAAATGCCTGTTGAGCCCCAGGGTCCCCGTGTCCGGGATGGCCTCCTGGTCATTCCGACCTCCTCTCTGTTTATCAGGCGATGGGTCTGTCCTCCGTTCTTCCTGCTGCCTTTTCCCCTCCCCTACCTCAGCCCTTAGCGCCCAGGGGAAAGCTTCCCCATGAGACCGAGCCCAGACATCAGAGGCCACCCTGGCAATGGGCCCAAAGGGCACGAGGAGTGGTATCCCCGCGGCAGAGGTCTGAGTGAGAAATGCCTTCAGGAGGAGATGGAGCTCGTGGGAGGGGAAAAGCATGTGGATTGAGTGGAAGACCATCCTCCGGGTCTCAGACTGGTGGGCTACAGACTCCCTTTGTCCCACAGATACGTTTTGTCTCCCTTACATAGTTGTTTGTTTTTTTTTTTAACTCAGGTGCCAATGCTTAAAAATCAGGGAATTTCACATGAAACCCAGATTTTCAACTTCTTTAAAAATATATATATATATATATATATTTGGAGAAAGATGTCCAGTGACTGTTACAGGTTTGGGGCCTTAAGCAATTGGAAAGATGGGGGCAAGCAGGTTTGTGGAGGCAGGGTTTGACCAGAGATGGATTGAATGTATCCAGTTTGGGATGCATTAAGCTTGAGGTACCTGTGAAGCATCCTAGGGAAAATGGGGACTAGGGAAGTTGCTGTAAGAGTGGGGAGTTGAGGATAGAGGTCCAGGTGAGACGACCTATGGGAGTGTCAGCACAGAAGTGCTGTTTATAGCCATGAGACAGGATGATGTCACCCAGAGAGTGACTGTGATAGAAGAGTGCTGAGCAACTGAGCCCTAAAACAGGAAAATGTGGAGAGGCAGGGCCCTGAGATAGAGAAGAGTAAGGCAAGGGAGTAAGGCAGAGAGGTTGGTGTCAGGTAAGAACCAGGACAGTTCGTTCTTGTAACGTGAAGGAAGGCAGAGTGTGTAGACACAGATGAAGGTAGGTGGGCATATTTTTTGGTTGAGTGAATGAATGAGCTAGCAGTCAGCCAGGAAGGACTGAGATTCACAGGATATCCCCAGGAAAGTCTCCATGGTGGTCTGGAGTCGTGGGGTTTCCTTGGCCTACTCTGTGAGGACAGGCCACCCTGGTAGGGGAAGTAGTTGACTAGGTCCTCGTCTAGGTGATTAAAGTCCACGTTTGAGTACTGATGTTATTCTGATTTCTGAGGCATGGTCGGGAGGGTTATTTAGCTTGAAAGGCAAGGAAAAATCAGGGGCGTCCCTGGTGGCCACAGTTCTTAGCTGCTGGGTAGCAGCTGTCTTCTGGTGATGTACTCGCTTGTGCTCCATGGTCCCGACCCTCAGCAGATCTACTCCTCCTCTGCGTGGCCAGCACCCCCTCCCCACCTTGGGCACTTGTGCTCACAATCCTTGGTGTGTGTAGACCGTGAGTGAGTGGATAAGAGGAGGAATTTGGGGGGTGAGAGGGGAAAGGTGGCTGACTGGTGGTAGGGAAGGGATGGTGCAGGAGTGAGTGGCCATGTGCCAGAGGACATGAGTCATTGAGGTGGGTGGAGGATGGCTGGCCAGTGCTGCCACGTTCCCCAGAGAAAGGCTCACAAGCCGTGCTGTGTTTCTTCTTCTTGGTGCCTCACTGAACATCACAAATACGTTGCTTTGTGAGACGTAAAATGGCTCCTGTGTGCACTGTCACAGGGTAGTTCCTTTTCCGTTCTGAACCTCTGTAGTCTCATCCACACGTTACAGCTGCTGAACTAGTCATGAAAATCCTATCTGATCTTTTGGTAACATCAGGTCACAGGGATTATTTTAATGGCTAACATAAGCAGTATTATTGCTGGCTCAGGTTCAAACTATGTCTTGTGATCTGGATGTCTCTTTTGAGATTCTATCAAGTTAAAATTAGAACACTTATTTTAAGAGATGTATGCAAGCTGAGACAAATCCCCATTACTGGGTCAGAATGAATGGTTCTTAGTAATATAGAGACAATTGTAATATGTACCCAATGTTGTTTTGTTTTTTGTTTTCTTTATTCCTGGCCGGTAATTTGGTGGATAAATCAGGCAGTGAGTCAGTGAATCTTCTCATTATCCTTGTTCTGGGTTGAGGTCAGTGGAACTTTAATTCTTTTGACATCAATATTTCCCCTTCTTATTTGTCAGCTAACCATTTGCCTTCAGCCAGGCAACATAAATTCTGTCTGGTATCCTGAGTTTACCTTCTTATGAGGAATATCCCTGAATTTGCATTTAGGCTAAAATATTCTTTTAAGCAAAAAAGTAATTTCCCTTTTCACTTATGACCTGTTCTCTTATTTCATTTTGATATGGTTATTTTGGATTTCATCAATAATTGGAGAGTAGTTGGGGCGCCTGGGAATGGCTCAGTCAGTTAAGTGTCCACCTCTTGATCTCTGCTCAGGTCTGAATCTTGGGGTCATGAGTTCAAGCCCTGTGTTGGGCTCCATGCTGGGCTTGGAGCCTACTTAATAAAAAAGATAAAATTTAATTTTAAAAAAATTGAAGAGTAGAATTGATTAAAATGATAGAAAATGATTTTTAAAAAATTCCTCAGAGGGCAGGATTAAGACATAAAAATAATTACATGAAATTCATACCTAGATTAATTGAAAGTCTAGATACAAAAACTGTTTGAGACCTTTTGCTCATCTTTTTTGCCAACTGTTTTATTATGAAAGCTAATAGAGCAAGCCCTTCAGGCTACTTTGCTGTGTAATTAAATACTGTTCTGTTTGTACAGTTAGAGCGTAGTTGTATAGTTTTACCCATATAACTCACAGACCTTCGTAGAAGGTGGCCAATGTTAGGCCTACCAGTGCCCCTGGAGCAGCCCTAGGTGATTTCCAGAACATCGTTGTGTGTGACTACTTTATGCAAAACTGCAAGTCTGTCTTCTCTTCCCCTCCCCGCTTCCTATCAGAGCCCCATGTCTCCCATTAGCAGCTGCCTTACTTTGCACCCTGCCCCCATCCTCCCACCCTCAGAGGGCCTGTGGGTTGGCCAGAATCTTCCACGTTCAGTGACTCACCCAGGCTTGTGCTTCTCATAAAGAATTCTTGCTCTAAAACTTGGTTTTCTCCTACCCCGACTCATTTCCATAGATCGGTTTGGTGTGTGGCAGTTAGGTTAGAGGAATACCTTGATACCTAAAATAAATAAATAAATAAATAAATAATTCCCGTTCTTGACTGTACAGAAGTAGGGCTAACCATGGCCTTGAACCCATGACCTCTGAAGCCTGCGCATGACTGCTGTATGCCCCAGCATCTTTCTTACTACTTCTCTCCTGCATCTCTCTGCCGTCACACTCCTGAATCCTCATGAGCTCTTTCTAGTCGGCCCCTTGGTACCCCCAGCTGCAAGAGAAACCTAGTCACATTATGCATTTTATGATTTGTTTTTGTTTTTGATTTGTTTTGTTTTTGCTGAAACTTGGGTAGCTGTTGGGTGGTTACGTCACATCTCTACAATCCCGCTCACTCTCGTCCCCCACCGCCCCTTACTGGCACCAAGGAATTTCTCGACTTCAGGCACAAAGGGCAGTTCCATCCACATTTAGGACCCCTTATGAGCTCCATTTCTGCCTCAGACAGGCTTATCAAGGACTTTCTTCAAACTAGGACTGCCCTGTCTATGAAAGGACTATCCAGTGGATACAGTTTTTCTTGGTGTTACGTTGGAATAGGTCAAGAAGGTAATCTTGAGGAGGAAGGATCCTTCCTGTAGCCACAGAGGGCATCATCAGTGATGTAGATACGGAGACACTCAGGGATCGTGGCTTCCCGAAGGTGCAGCCCAGGCCTGAGCCACAGTGCAGTGCAGGCGGTGGACTGTCCCCAGATGGTGTTTCTGTTGACGTGCGAGGGGAAGGCACTGAGCCACGTGGGGTGGCCTCTGACCGGAGGTTGCAGAGACCCCTGACCGCCGTGGGGCACAGCCAGACCCAGAGGCCGGAGTGTGTACTCCTGCCGCCAGCAGAGGCAGAGCGCTCTGTCTCGCTGGGCCGTGTTAGCAGCTCTGCAGTGCGCTGGACCATCGTGCCCTTCCTCTGCTTCCCCGAGCTCTAAAGTCCCAATTCACGGAGTGGGGTGCTGGAGAGGAGCTGGGGTGGCCCTTAGACACGGTCGAGCGCGGTCCACGTAGGGGTCAGCTGCCGGTCCTACGCACCACCATCCATTTCTTCTTCTCCCCACCTTTCCCCTACCTTTGTGCAAACTGAACCCTTCTGAGAACAGTCTTTCTTAGGCAGTGCTAAATTGCTTGCTTTGTAGCTTTCTTTCCTATTGGTTACTTTCTTGCTCTGTCCTTGACTATATTTGGAGTATTTCCAGGGCTCCTTAGACACATCCTTTCCACTTTTCAGATTGACCCTCTGTAGGCAGGGCATCCATCTCTGAAGTAACAGATGTCACTCTCAGATGATGTCCTTCTAATTCTGGGAGTGTCTTTCAGGAACAGCCTAGTTGGGGTTAAGAACCTTGGCTCTGGAACCAGACTGCCTCCGTGGAATCCCAGCCCTGTCACTCACCAGCCGTGGTCCTAGACAAGTTACTGAACTACTTCATGCCTTGGTTTCCTCACGTACTTGTTTTGGAGATTAACTGGTATATAAACCATGCAATTGTTAGCCAGTGTCTGGTACATGTAAGTACTCAATAGATGGTAGCTACTCCTGCGACTCCTGTTTAATCGTGTGCAAACTGTCGGGAAGCAGGTTCGAAAGGAATTCACGTTTTACTTTATTTTAATTAGTACTGTTACCTCTCCTATAATGACTGTAGGACATTCATATTAGGTCTAGGCCAAATCACAGACTGAAACTTACCGGCCAGTTTTATTCTAGGAGGAGCAAACAAGGAGTCTTGCTCCAGGCAAGATGAGTCAGGAGGAGGAGGTCTGAGAACGTGGGAAGCCAGTGCTGTCTTCTGGTCGCGGGCGTGTTTGTATCACAGGCGAGGTAGTGCCTGCTGCCCCCCAAAACACACACAAGTGTCTGGTCTCTGGTACAGGTCCCCCCCGCCCCCCGTCACCACGAGGACGTTTGTTGAAGGCTATTACCTTCACCCCGCCATCTTTCCCAGGTCTTCTCTGGGCCCCCTTCCCACACAAAGCCCCTTCTGAAAATCCGCGCCTGCACTGATCGCTTTGGTGTTTCCGTAGCCCCTCGTGTCCGCATTGCCCTGGTAGCCCTGACTCGTTGCCTTGTTTGTGCTGCTCTTCCTTATTTTTATGTTAGAGGACTCCTTTCCCTGTTTGGGTGAAAACCTTTTGGGGTCCTGCACTGACCCTATGTAACAGTTGCTTATTTAATTAATAGCCATGTCTGCACAAGTTTTGAGCATTATCCTTTTAAGGATAAAATTGAGAGTACTTGTGTGCATGTGTGTGTGCGCACATGTGCGTGAGTGCAAAATATGAAATGAAGAGTCAGCTTGGGGATTTCCAGTATCCGTCTCATTTTCAGAAGAAAGGCGCTGTGGTATAGTCCATTACTCTTAGGAGGACATTTACAGTAGGCTCTATTTTTCTTGCATAGTTTTGGAGTGGCAGCATGGTAGGATTGGTAAGAGTGCAGGCTTAAGAGAGAGGCAGAACTGTGCCAAATCCCTTTTCTGCCACCTAATAGCTATATGGCTCTGGCTGACTCCCTGACCTCTAGGAGCCTCCATTAACATGTTAGTAAGATCTACCTTTGCCAGAGTGTTATTATTCCCAGTCATGTCCTTTAAATAAAAAGTTTGGGCCCAGGATGCCTGGGTGGCTCAGTCAGTTAAGCATCTGCCTTCTTCTCAGGTCATGATCAAGTCCCGCATCGGGCTCCCTACTCAGCGGGAAGTCTGCTTCTCCCTTTCCCTCTCCCTCTCCCCCGGCTTGTGCATGCTCTCTCACTCGCTCTTTCTCGCTGACAAATGAAAAAAAAAAAAAAAAAAAAAACCTTAAAAAAAAAAAAAAGTTTAGGCCCCAAACATGGGAAACCCTTAGACAATGACAGCTATGTAATAGGTCTCTGGCATTTAAAAACAAAAAAAAAACGAAAAACTTCACAAGATTGGAAAGCTTACATGAATGGAGTTTGCATTATTTCAGTCTGCACATCATGCTCAGCAACTTTGGTTGCCTATAGGATAAATCCACTAAAATCTAACACTTGAACCCAACACCCAAGGAACCATCCCATTTTTCCTTTCCCTATCAGAGTTTCCTCTTTGGCTGCAGTGGGAGTACCCTCGGTCTAACTCACACTCACCTGATACTTGCTCTCCCCTGCCTAGAATTCTCTGTATCACCAGCTTCCCAGCTCCTGTCTGTTGCACAAGCTTTAAGTCTCTGCTCCACGAAACCTACCTTTCATGACCACCCTGCCTCTGCATTCCCGGAGCCCCCGCTGTTCCCATATTTCTTTTGGCACTTGTTGTATTATTCACCTTTATTTTTTGGTTTTATGTACATAGATTTCCTTCCAGCCAGAAAATGACCACTCTTATTAATTCTTTTTTTTTAAGAAATTATTATGAAATATAGTATATATACAAAAGGGTAGATATAAAAAATGTGCTTTTTTTTTTTTTTTTAAATCCAAGAAATGGAACACAACCAGTACCTTACAAGCTGTCTGTCCCTTCCCCATCACGGCTTCCCCTTTCCTCCAGAGATAACCAACATCATGACACTGACATTGATTATAGTTTTCTACTCTTTATTTTTTTTAAGATTTTATTTATGTATTAGAGCATGAGCAGAGGGAGAAGCAGAGGGAGAGAAAGGGAGAAGCAGACTCCCCACTGAGCAGGGAGCCCAATGTGGGGCTTGATCCCAGGGCCCTGAACCACCTGGGTCCAACCCACTGAACCACCCAGGCATCCCCAGTTTTCTACTCTTTAAATAGTACTTTTTTTTTGTTTTGCCCCATGTAAATGGATTCTTATGTATGAATTTCTATTTGAAAATTTTCAGCATGTTTAAAAAAGTCATCCATTTGCTGCATGTTGTGTGTGTAGCTATCATTTTATTTTCACTGCTATATTGTATTACATGATCTGAATATACCAGAAGTTGTCCTTTAAAAATGATAAAATGGACAAATAACTATAAAATCTCAGTGACATTCAATAGTCAGTATATATTTCTTGTTCATATGTTGGTGGCTAGGCTGGAGCAGCTCTGATAATCTCAGCAGGGTTTGGAGCTACAGCTTTGATCCACATCTGCTCTGTGGGTCTCATCCATCCTTCTGCTGACAGGTCTCTCAGAGAGAGGGACCAGAAACAAGCAGGCCTGCTTGCTTTTTCTTTCTTTCTTTCTTTCTTTCTCTTTCTTTCTCTCTCTCTCCCTCACTTTTTTCCTTCTCTTCTTTTTCCTTCTTTCCCTTTCTTTCTTTCCTTTATTTTTCCTTCTTTTTCTTTTCTTTCATTTTCTTTCCTTTCTTTCCTTTTTTCCCTTCTTTCTTTTTCTTTCTTTCTTTCTTTCTTTCTTTCTTTCTTTCTTTCTTTCCTTCTTTCTTTCTTTCTCTTTTCTTTCTTTCTCTTTCTCTCTCTCTCCCTTTTTTCCTTCTCTTCTTTTTCCTTCTTTCCCTTTCTTTCTTTCCCTTCTTTCTTTCCTTTATTTTTCCTTCTTTTTCTTTTCTTTCGTTTTCTTTCCCTTCTTTCCTTTCTTCTTTTTTTCCCTTCTTTCTTTCTTTCTTTCCTTCTTTCTTTCTTTCTTTCTTTTCCTTTCTTTCTTTCTTTCTTTCTTTCCTTCTTTCTTTCTTTCTTTCTTTCTTTCTTTCTTTCTTTCTCTCTCTCTCTCTCTCTCTCTCTCTCTCTCTCTCTTTCTTTCTTTCTTTCTTTCTTTCTTTCTTTCTTTCTTTCTCTTTCTTTTCTTTTTCCTTCCTTCCTTCCTTCCCTTTCCCTTCTTTCTTTCTGACACGCTGTTACTTCCTCCCACATTTCCTTGCAAAGGCCAGTTCTGTGAGCATGCCCAATTATCAGTGAGGTAGGAAAGTGTATTCCCCCTGTGGAGATTGGGAAAAGGAGTGAACACTTGCTGAACAGGCTTAACCTACTAACATATGGTCATATGGGTGGTTTTTAGTTATGACTGTTTCAAACAGCACCGCTGCTATGAACATTTTGATGACATCTGCATGTAGGTAAGAGCTTCTCTCGGGTCTGTGCCGAGGAGCTGAGCTTCCAGGTCAGAGGTGTGAGCATTTTCAGTGTCACTAGGTAATACCGAATGGTTTTCCAAGTGGTTGTACCTTTCCAACCACAGTGGATTGGTGTTTTGTTTGTTGCCCTGACCCACTGCTACTTTTGGATTTTTGTATGTATTTAACATACAACTGAATAATTTCAAAAATCTATGCAAAACTTTTTTCAGTGAGCTCAAGTTCTTTTCCAACCACTACTTCCAGTGGAAGGTGCATCGTTAAGGCTACCGAACAAAGTGCTCAGAATCCACTAATGGTTTCAACTTTGTGTTCTCTTGGCAGATTTGGGGCAAATGCCAAAGTTGTGCATTTCCTGGGACGAATCAAACCATGGAATTATACTTATGATCCTAACACAAAAAGTGTCAAAAGTGAGTCCCATGATCCCACCATGACTCATCCAGAGTTTCTCAACCTGTGGTGGGACATCTTCACCACCAACGTGTTACCTCTGCTTCAACAATTTGGCCTTGTCAAAGACACCCACTCATGCCTGAATGTGGTAGGTTCTGTTTTTTCTTTCAGGTAATTTAATGCTGTATTTTTTAAAACCTTGGTATACTGGTAGAGGTAGTGTTTAGTGGTACTTTAAACAGAGATCAGTCAGATTTGTAGAAAAAAAAAATGCCCATCGTACAGGGAAGGAATAGTGCCAGCAAAGGCTAAAAGCAGTAGATTCTGTGGCAGATTTCATTCGATCTGGGAGCATAAGAAAGGACTTTAGAGGTGTGTGTGTGTAGGGCACACACATGCATATATGTCCATATCTAGTATGTATAGTATTCTTAGCCCATTGTCCTAAGATTCTGAGATTATTCCTAAAGTATAAAGAATGACTTATTTCATGTGTTAGAAACTACAAACATTTAAATATACATATTTATTTTTTCCATCTGCTTAGAAGAATGTATTTTCAGTGAACATTTTAATAACATGTGAAAACAAACACTTGTAAAAACAGATACTTTTCTAGGATTATTTTGGTTCGCCATGCTCGTGCTCTTATGGTTACATAGAATCTTGAAAAAAGAAATCTCCTTGTAAGAGGAAGATGACATTAACATTTACAACAGCAACTTGCTTAGCCTCTTTTCTGACTTTAAATGTCTTCCTCTGAGGTTGGTTCTTTTGGAAGAATTGGAAAGAGGATGAGAAGTTACACTTCTGTGCTACATATTAAGATATAAAGAATCAAACTGAGTGGGTGAATTACAATCAAGTCTAACTGATCAGTTAATTACCTTGCTATAATTAAAAGAGGCTATAAGGTTATCCTTTTCTTTGCCATGGTAGAGACTTTAGCCATTTCACTTAGTAGCACTTGTACCAATATATAAAATGGAGAAAGGGAAAAATAACACTAACATTCTCACTTTAATTGCTTTACATGAACCATGAAATAATACTTGTACAGTACTCGGAACATTGCCTGGCACATAGTGCGTAAGGAAAGCTACTTGTTATTATGTAACCCTTACAACTACTTTGTCAAGTCAGTGTTATTGTTAATATGCCCTTTTATATATTAAAATTAAGTGAGGCTTAAAGAAGTTAAATAACTTCTCTTAGTTATATAACATACTCATCAAAAGCAGAACTGGGACTCAAATCTAGGTCTGCAAGACTGTTACCTTCTGAACAGTATCATGAAACAGAGAATTCTGGAAGAACATCCCAATATCATTACTGTTGCAAGTGGAAGCAAAGGCAGGGCTAATCCAGGGTAAGGACTTCAGCTATGAAACCACCCCATGGAATCTGCCCAGATACCTTGGAGTGCCAGTATATTTAAACACCTACATAGACACATATACTCATTTAGCAACAAAAACTGGTAATCAAAAAATTTTGTTCTCCCATTTTCTCTGTTAAAAGCATATCTGTATGCATTCACTAGCCTTCCTTTTTTTCTACTATTTCCAGTACCTTCTCACCTCAGAGCTTTTTGAAGAATAGCTTTGATATTCTTTTATGGTACAATTGAAGTTAATGGCCTTTCTATAAGTAATGAGCTTCTAATTTAATGTGGAGTGGGTTTGCTCTATTTCCTGCACGTTTCCCTTGTTCCTTCCACAACCCAAGGAGTGAGAATTATGAACCAAGGAAAGGTGATGGGAATTTAAACAGTTGTTCAAGACTAAGCCAATTAACACGAGCTACGAGAATAGATACTACTTGATAATAAGCTTGAACGGGCAGATAAGTTCGGTGCATAGTCTCAAACCATTTAGCTCTCGCTTTTATAACATGACAACTTGTGTATGTGGTGTGGCTCTCTGATTAGGTGCTTTCTGAAGTTTAGCCTCTGAAGTATCATTTTGTTTAAGTTCTCAACCTTTCAGAGCCCACACAGATCGAGAATGGATCGTGAGACTCTGTTCCCTTGTCCATCCATCTTACACTTTCTAATGAACTGTTTGCAGCTTTCAGACTTGGTCTATACACTGGCTTTCTCTTGTGGCTTCTGTAGAAAGGTATGCAGAACTTAAACATTAACCCTAATTACTTTGTTCTCCCGATGTTTTCACTGAGTCAAGAAGTCTTCATTTCGTTAGGAATAAATCATATGACCCTTGTATTTCTGTGTCTTTTGTTTGTTTGTTTCATGTAATACTTTTCAGTTTTTGCTACTTTGCATGATAATTCATCCTGGCTTTTCTCACCTTCAACTTATTGCATTCCTTAAAAACAGTCTGATTTTCAGCTCTCAAGGAGTCTCTGATTATGCTCTCCTTTTTAGGAAGGAGTCTCAGGAGCCGTATCACACCTGTCCCTCGGGGAGACCCCGGCTGCAGCACAGCCTTTTGTGTCCTCAGAAGAACGGAAGGAGCGGTGGGAACAGGGCCAGGCTGATTACATGGGCGCAGATTCCTTTGACAACATCAAGAGGAAACTTGACACTTACCTCCAGTAGAAACACTGCCATTTTCCCACGGACACATCAACTTCCCAGGCCCTTGTTTCAGATACTTAGTGTCTAGATCTGGGTTAGGAAAGGCCTGTTACACTTGCTAGAAGCTTTGCTAGAATTCATCAGATGAGGGGATTATGCAGGACAACAGGGGAGAACTGGGCAAAAGTTGTGAAGTAGCCGTTCTGTCATGTGGGCAGCATTCTGCTTTTTAACCCCAGGCTTATTCATTATTCAGCTCATGTGTTGGAAGTTCTTAATTTTGCTGAAGGCCAACATATGCGGTGGTAAGGGAAGCTCAAGCTAATTAAGATGGCTATACGTATCGACTGTAAGCACGTGCCAGTGCGGGCTCTGAACCAGTCTCCCTTCAGAACGGGACAAGGTATCTCTCTCTCTCGCTTGCACGTTGTACCTTTCACCAGACCTGCCTTTTATTTAGAATTGCCCAGAGACTGCCGGAGTGATTGTAATTCTGCTTTCAGGTGAAGACAGCCTGTAACCCTGCTGAGTGATTCATAGACCTATCAACAAACGGTGTTAACCCATTTTATTTCCTGATTGTAGTGTCTGAAATTGTTCGCCCGTTTTCTATGTACAGTAAGGCAGCATGCTAAAATGCTTTTGTTCGGTTCTGTGCATCTGTAAACAGCAGCGTGTTCTCTGGTGGCACCTTGTATGAAAATAAAGACTTCTTGCCATATCTTGGTTGTCTAATTAAGGGATTCCCACTCCCCTTGAAAAAAATGTACTAGGCAGTTATTCCTAATTTGTAGAATATGTCAGTGTTTTAAAAACCAGTGTAAAACTTGACACTTGGAATGGGTTTCTAGGTATCTAGAAGTATTTCAGTCTAGTGTTCTCCAGTGACAGTGTTGGATGTGATCGATGGAGGAAAGTGAGATCCAATTTATCTAATCTCTCACATTGTATCTCCGTATCAAGTGAGTATTCAGACTTTAGAAAATACAATGTTAAAATCATCATAGGTTCATTGTTAGTCTCTGGTCATACTTGATAATCTTTCAAGACTGTTAGAATCAGTACTGGAACCAGTGACTTCTAGTGTTTTTATCCATGAATTAAAGTGATGTTAAGTGTAAAGGATATTTATCAAATGTATAGATGATTCTAGGTTGCAAGGATGGCAAGCCAGCGAAAGGCAGGATCCAGAGTGACCTTTTAAAACCAATGTGAGTAATCTTTCTATTGGGGGGAAGAAAACCAACCAACCAACCAACCAGGAGAGAAGACCATGACCAGAAACTTGAGAGGTTTAATTGGGCAGTAGCTGCAATGGCTTTTATGACCCAACTAACCTTCAAGGTCACCCTTCTTTATTTCCACAATATCCTCCTGGTTACACAAGTCAGCCCTATTCAATATGGGTGTGAATGAATACACAGGGATACGGAATCCTGGAGGCAAGAATGGTTAAGGGCCACCTTGGAGGTATCAAGTAAGTGATTTCTGAAGATAAACTACAATTATTTGGACTGGTGGAGGAGTTGCTATAATCGTCAAGTACACTAAGCACTACTGGAGATTTAAGTGCCTCCATGTGTCAGGTGCTGTGGTGCCTCTTCTCAAAATACTCCTAAATCCAAGGATCTCCGCGTTGGGGGGATTATCAGGATGCAACCCCATTATAAGTCGAGAGAGATGTGTATATAAAATAAGGAACTGGTTTCCTGGCATCCTCCAAAGGTAACCAAGGTGATTTGGTGGGGGGGGGGGGGTTGTGTTCTAAGCCGTAATTATGAATTAGTGAATTTTAACGTAGTTTGTTTCAAACCATTGCAGTTACTCTTAAAGATGATCTAATTGTTGGGGCACCTGGGTGGCTCAGTCAGTTAAGCAGCTGCCTTCAGCTCAGGTCACGATCTCAGGGTCCTGGGACCGAGCCCCGCATCAGGCTCCTTGCTCAGTGGGGAGTCTGCTTCTCCCTCTCCCTCTGCTGTTTCCCCCACTTGTCTCTCTGGCTCACTCTTTCTGTGTCAAATAAAATCTTAAAAAAAAAAAGATGTAATTGTTTTACCTTTATGATTTACATTTTTTTTTTAAAGATTTTATTTATTTGAGAGCATGAGAGAGGGGAGGGTCGGGAGGGTCAGAGGGAGAAGCAGACTCCCTGCCAAGCAGGGAGCCCGATGCGGGACTCGATCCCGGGACTCCAGGATCATGACCTGAGCCGAAGGCAGTCGTCCAACCAACTGAGCCACCCAGGCGCCCCTATGATTTACATTTTAAGAACGCTGCTTTTGCAGCTGGTGGAAAATAGCTTGAATTGAGGACAAAAGAGTTAATGGGAAGGACAGTTAGTTTACACTAGTGGTCCTGGAGAAGAGACCGTGGTAATCTAGCATACCTTTCACCAGGATGAAGGCAGTGAAGTTGCTGATGGATTGCATGTGAAGAGTGAGGAAAAAGGAATAACTGAAGATGAGGGGCTTGAGCAACTGAGTCTCCCAACCTTGCTGCTCCCTAAAAACTGGAGACTTAACTGTAAGTAGTTTCTTACACCTCATCACTTACAAATTCTGATTCAGTAGGTCTTGGTTGAGGCCATAGTGTCTCTGCTGCAAGTAACTACCAGGCAATGCAAAAGACTGACCCAAATAACATTTGAGAACCGCTTGATACATTAAGGAGGTATTTACACTAAATGCAACAGGCAATGAGATTTTTGGCTGAAGATGCATGAAGAGGTAAGGTGGTTGTTGCATAGCAGGGGGCTCAACTTCTAATTAAAGTTAAAGCCTTTCCAAAAGACAATCTCAGCTCTGAGTCATACAGAAAACATTACCATAAATAACATGTATAAATGTATAGTGTTTACCTTTTTAATGTCACTGAGACTTGGAGCATTAAGCTAAAGTAAGATTTGACTTGTCCTTAAAATAGTCTGCTGTGGTTTGCTTTTTTCTTTATTATTACAAATACACAAATGGATTATAGTCTTTTTATACTTAGGTTAAGTTACTTGATTAACTTATTTCTCTGGGGTTCAGATGCTGAAATTCGACATCCTTTAAATAAAACTATGTAAGAAAGCAAAAAGAGGAAAGAAAGTTTACTGGACATTTACATCTCAGTTCTATCAATCCTATGATGTATATATGGTATACACATTTTGCAGATAATCAGAGAATAAGGTTTAAAAATTTGCAGATTTTGATTCAAATTTTTGTACTCCAAACTTCAAAGCTATGCTCTGCATTAAAAAAATGTATGGTCAAAACAGACAATGAAATCAGAGAAACCTCTCTATATAACCAGAAATACAAATGCCAGAAATCTGGGGAGTAATACAATGTGTAGTAGTGTAAGAGCTTTCATTCTGCTATGAAGATAAGGACTGTGGTTTGAAATAGGACTTGGGAAATACCTTTTACAAAGGCTTTCATTAAGAAGGCTGCCTGAAAGGGCGCCTGGGTGGCTCAGTTGGTTAAGCGACTGCCTTCGGCTCAGGTCATGATCCTGGAGTCCCGCAATTGAGTCCCACATCGGGCTCCCTGCTCAGCAGGGGGTCTGCTTCTCCCTCTGCCCTCTTCCCTCTCATGCTGTCTGTCTCTCATTCTCTCTCTCTCTAATAAATAAATAAAATCTTTAAAAAAAAAAAAAAAAGGCTGCCTGAAATTACAATATAAAAATAAATGGATAAAATCCCAGAATAGAATTTATTGTGTTTTGGCTGGGACTTGATTCAACTTCTGTACACACGTATCTTACAAGAAGCCTCTATTATCTTGTTTTCAGTGGTTTTAGTGGCCTAGAAGAGGCACAACTTCTATTATAGGAGACTATTCTGCGATACTGTGATGTAATCAGGGTCAACACAGACCTATATGGGCAAAGGCTCCTTACACCTTACACAAAGCAGTTCAGTTCTTGTGATCTACTTATTCTGTATTCACTTGTTTCTTGATGTCCAGTCTATCAGCTACCATTTCTCACTCCTGTTTGCCTAGAATAAAAATAGGAAGAGAGTCAAATGTTCAGGAAAGGGCTTTTGAATGCTAGTCCTTTTCCACTGAGTCAAGTACAGTTGACCTTGAACAACACAGGTTGAACTGCGAGGGTACACTTACACATGGATTTATTTTTTAATATAGTACAGTACTGTATTTTCTTGTCCTTAGGATTTTAGTAATTCTTTTCTCCAGCTTCATTATAAAAATACAGTATATAATTATATATATATACATATATGTGTTGAGTGTTATCAGTAAGGCTTCTGGTTAATTAGTAGGTAAGTTTTGGGGGAGTCAAAAGTTCTATGTGGATTTTCAACAGCACAGGGGGATCAGCACCCCTAACCGCCATGTTATTCAAGGGTCAACTGTATAGGGATTTACTGAAGGCTACTATTTTAGGTGATCGAAGTCTTTTTGGCTCCTGGGTCCCTGGTTGAGATTAACAGAAATCCAGTCTTCAGACAACTAATACTGCCATGCAGTATATAATCTGAGAAAGTGTATTTTGGAACTTTCTGTATCAAAAGAGATCACAAGACTCAAAGCCTTTTCTTTTTGTAATTGAGAAAAGGTTATCAAAGCATCAAATTTGGTGTATGGAGGAAGCAAACCTATCACTTGTTTTTTTTGTCTTAATACTTTTTGTTCCCTTTTTTTTTTTTAACATTGTATAAGCAATAAAGCTCTAAAGTGAAAAAGCTTACATAATTTAAGTAAATATTTATTGAAGGCTATTAACTTTTGGAATAAAAAAGAATGACAAGTATACCATAGAAAACAGCATGTAACGTGCATAGAATTATGCAGTTAAGAGGCTGAGAAATCATTGAACTAGGCTAACAGGTTTCTTTCCTTGATCTTTTCTTTTTTTTTTTTAAAGATTTTATTTATTTATTTGAGAGAGAATGAGAGAGAGCACATGAGAGGGGGGAGGGTCAGAGGGAGAAGCAGACTCCCCGCCAAGCAGGGAGCCCGATGCGGGACTCGATCCCGGGACTCCAGGATCATGACCTGAGCCGAAGGCAGTCGCTTAACCAACTGAGCCCTTTCCTTGATCTTTTCAAGGATATGCCTTAATTAAGGTGAAGTACTACTTTTCCAACTACACTTCAAAATCTTCTCCAGGGAGCCTAAACTACCACGGATCACCTAGTAAGATGTGTAAAATGGCAGCAATAACTCAGATTATAAGAACATTTGTAGAGGATCAAATGTTCTTACCATTTTTTAAAAAATCTTGTGAACAGTGGTGGATAAGAATAGCCTTTTGCTCTATGACAAATTTGCCTACACAACGGTCAGATCCACACCTTTGGAGGTTAACTCCATGTTTGCTCAAGGTCTATAATTCATGCCTGAAATGACTGTTTATCTTAAATCTCCTTACTTACACACCTGCAAGAAGCCTATTACATCTCCTTCACTGGAACATTTCTCATGAAATACTTAATTTACCTTTTCTTTACCAACATATTGATACCAGGGCAAGTTTTCTTTAAAAACCTACAGTGTACTAGGGAATAGCCCTTCCCTCTCCTAACAAAAAAGGTAAATTAAGCATTCTGGAAGTTGTATCCTGGTGAATTTTATCCGCCTTTATTCTTAACTAGATTGCTAAAAGACTGCAAACTTACTGAAAACCTTCTGAAAGTGTTCCTATCTCTTCTTTAGTAAGTGCAGCACATACTTAACAATATATACTTTGAGGACTCTTAATATCCCTTCTGATCACATTAAATATCCCCTTGTAGTAGTCTAGACTGTTTCAAATATGCAAACACATGTCCTAGAATTTCTTTTATCCACCAACCTAAGAAATCATTTTGACATTTGGTAGCCTTTTAAATAAAGGTCCGCAGCCTTAGTTATTATAAAGTTTTGGACACCTGGCTGAGGTTAATGGAGGTGGTCTGTGCCATACACACTAAATTATAAACATTATTAAAATGGTGTTCCTTTCATCTAGAAATCAGTTTTCATAAAAAGTAGCAATGGGTTTAAATTTGTCAGAAAACTCTTGATCAGGAAGGTTGAATAGGGAATTGGAAGATTTAAACATCCCACATTTTAATCAAAAACTGGTAACTCATTTGCTCTTTCAAATGGAGTAATTATGGGTTCATATAGAAGACTACTCTCCCTTATTACATTCAAGAAATATGAATATATTAACAGGAAAGAAAACATCTGCTTATAAGGTTTCTAATCAACAGTTTCCCCTTTGAAGTAGGCAATACTGCAGGGAAGCATCCCAGTCATTATTCACAGCTACCAGTTTCTGGCTCTTCTTACTCAGAAGTACCACACAAATAAGGTATCCAATTCCAGAATGTAGAACTTGGTTACTACATACTTACTGATGAATGAGGGAAAACAGTATTACACCTTTTATAAGTATTTTAAAGTTAATATAGCTAAAAACTTAGAGTTAAACATCTGAGTTGTTAAGCCAAACATATCTGTCCGCGTGTGTTTAATGAATCTTCCAAATCCTAATGAATAGAATTTTGGCAAGTACTATAATGAAAAAAATACACCAATGCCTTTGACTTCCCCCAATAGAAAACATACACTGCCTGAAGATGATAATTTCATTGTTACTCACTAGTAATAAGCACAAGATATTTTCTTGATTTATTATTTTAATCCTAGTTTAGGGCAAAATCTACAATGCAGAGTGCTATCTAGTAATAAATATCACTACACGTAACTATTATTGCATCAACTTTTTTCCTGGTAGATGCGGAAAATAATTGGAACCAATGTTTTAGAAGATCAAGGCACTTAACTTTAAAAATATATACACTCTGATTTCTAAACAAATTCAGCCAAATTGAGCAAAATAGGTGGTAAGAATAAACTTGTTACTCATAGTACTTTTTATGTACTGTCAGTGAAAAACAATTGTGTAATATAGGTATCTTCACAGAAGTGTGAGATTTATAAAAAACTTTCAAAGAAAAAGTCACAAAAATTATAGCACAGAAGTGGATTTTTAAAACTTTTATTTATTTTAAAACAAAATCCAGTTTGAACCACAAAATTCAGTTTGAACCACAAGTGGGATACAGTGTCTTCAAGATACTTCTAAAGCTATTTTTCTACATAATGATGAAACAGAATTAACAGCAGAGCATAATACGAACTTTTCATTCTGGTGGTTTATATATGTATTTCCTTAGGATGAATTAAATTTGTTTAACACCATTTAATAGGACTATACAAAAACAGGTATTTTTTAAATGACTTGCCAAATTTATCATTATGTTTAAAAACACAAGTCTATAAATGTTAGGTAAAGAGGCAAGCAAAGTCTTTTACAGTGAGTTTGCAAGGCTTTGCCTTTGTAAGCAAGAAGAGTATATATCTCATCTTTTTTTGCTGAACATTCTTTTTGTACTTAATCTCACAGGAGTACTGGTATATAGAAATCCACATAGTATATTTCATGAGATTTTCATCAACCTGATTTTTTTTGTGTAATGCTAGTTCTACAAGGTAAAGAAATTCCCAATTGCTCCTAATGCTAGTGGACCAACCCCAGGTTATTATTCCACTCTTATCTGTACAGAAAGGTCTGTTGATCCTTTTACCCAGCCCTCTGCCTTACCTGCAGCCAAAGAGAAAAGGGGCTGGGAAGATTCTTGCTGCCTAATACACTGTTCCCTTGGAGCAGGAGACCGGGCACAGGGAGGGGAGAATTTAGCTGTTGATAGATTCAGCACATAGCTCGATGTATGCCCTAGAACACAACACTGCCTCCAAGCTTATCTTTAAGTCATTTCTTAACACTGTAAGTAAAATGAAAGGTGTTCTCAAGTCTGCATGGTCAAACAGGAAGCTTCTCCTGTACAGTAATCTTTCTTTGGATTAAAAAGTTCCCCTTAAGGAAGGACACCACTAACTAACGTGATTGGCAAATGCAGAGCTTATTTAAATGTGACTCAAAGAGTCATCTGGAATGCCATGACAACTACCGTGAGTCTGATTAACCAAAAAGTAAAAAAAAGAGGACTAATTTTATAGATAAATGTAGGGTGAATTACTGAAGTTCCAAAATCAATGTCTGATTCTAAACACAATAACAAAGAAATTTTTCCATTCAGGATTAAGATGTCTTTAAGAGTTGAACGATTTTGGAGGTCATCCAGCCCAACTTCCATCCAGATATCACGCCTCTCACATATAGTAGTCTTCTGAATTATAAAAATTTATAAAGTTATTTTTTTTAAAAAAAAAAAGCTACATAAATAAAAATTATCTCTCTATATAGAAATATCTATTCAGCAATTCCATAATTTAAATATTCAAATTAAACTGGGTAGAACTGGTTCCTTCTCACCCCCAGACTGTATTTACACACTAACACATTGAATGACATTTAAACAATAGTACTACTTGACTAAAATGGAGAAAAATAGTATTCTAACACAGTCCCTATCTTTTCATAAACATAAAACTGCAAATCACATATGTGAATTAGATCTCAAACTGTTAAAAAAAAAAAAAAATTGTAAGTTAACCTGCTAACCTGGACTTCAGTCTCTCATTTAAGGTTTGATTCTGGAATGCAAATATGGTTTTTCAAAGTAATAAAATCTCTTGTATATAATCTATGTATTAATCGCTTACAAGGACTGTGAATCCATCACATCACAAATGGAAGGCTCTAGTGATTAACCAAATGTGTCCAACACAGAAAATAACTCTTTTATTTGGTCAAAAGTATAAAAGGTTTGACCTTATTTGAAATATGAAAAAGCTGAGTACTTGAAAGATATATGAAAATACTCAGCAAAGACAATATGAAAAGCTGAATAACAAAGTAACTTTCTCAAAAAATTATTTTAGGCCACAGTATATAACAGAACTTATTGCTATTTGAAATATCATTAAAAATAGGTTCATATATAGAAGAGACTATATATCAGTAATACTTTACTAATATAAAATGATATGCTCTTTTTAAAGACATACTCTAGATCTCATTTCTAAAACTCTATTTTCTGATTTCCAAAATTTCCATATATATCTAATCAAACTGACCTTACCAAATCCCACAAATTATAAATCAATTAAAGTTCTGATTTCATTAATTTTAGCTTGTTTCATTTCATTAGCATTTGTTTTTTTAGTTCCAAAGGCTCCAGCAGCAAGTTCTCTCTTTGTGTTTTGTATTTTCAGCATATTTTCTTCAACAGAATCCTTCACAATGAACTTAAAAAAAAAAAAAAAAAAAAAACTTTTTGTCACAATATTTAAAATCTTCAATTAAAAAAAATGAAAATTTAAGATATGTTGAAATGTTGGTCCACTATAAAGAAATTTGCTTTCTTACAGTATTATATAGCTTTCAGAATTGGTCAATAATCTGTTAGAAACTGTTTAGCTCTCCTTTTTTTCTCAATATGCAGTGAGCATATTTAGAATATGATAGAATAACCAGAGCTGAGCATTGCTTTCCCTCATCACTCAATATGGTTTTCTTGTATAAAGAATATGGTTGTAAGGCCATAAGTTACATCTTGAGAATAGCACCAAAACCAGCAAACTTTACAGACAACTCTGTAACTGGAATACTTGCAAAATAAATTCAGCATTATATTTAAATAGCCAAATGAGATCTTCCCAGAAATGCAAGAATACACCTTTATCTGGTTTAACTTACAATGTGGAAAAGTTAAGAATAGAAAAAAGTTAGGAAAAAAAGCATCAATAGATGCTTAAGAAGCATTTCTGATAAAAACCTTGATAAAAAAGTCTTCATTAACCTATAAATAAATGTCCCTCAGTCTTAAGTGTATCCTCTAGAAACTTACCAAGAACAATGTAGTCACAATGTAAAACAATAAAAGAACAGTTCAAGAATGATTACTATCACTACTGACAGTCAACATTGTGTAGAGGTTCAGTAACTGTAATAACTATACAACATTACTGAAATACATAAAAGACCTAAATAAATGAAGAGAGATACTAAATTCTTATATGGGAACACTCCTTATTTATAAGGAGTATTTATATATTTATAAAGAAGACCATTCTCAAATTAATCATAACATCAATAAATCCCAAACAAGATTTCTTAAATGGGATCTGGTAACCTAAATCCAAAGTTCAATTCAAGAGTAAATACTTGTATTAACGAATTTCTAAAAAGAGGGGTAATGAGAGCACTCTGCCCTGCTAGATATCAAAGCATACTTTAAAAAACCATAGTAATTGTAAGAGTAATATTGTCCTGGGAATAGGAAAAGAAATCAATGAAATAGAAACACAGAAACAAAGTCCGGAAAAAGACTCACATTAATATATGTGAATTAGTTTATAATAAAAGTGACATTTCAAATCAGTAGGAAAAAATGATATACTTAAAAATTTTAAAGCTTTTTCATGAAAAAAAAAAACAAAAACCCATCCAGTTCAAAGATAAGAGTTTGAAATAAACCATTTCCAATATACATAACAAAAAATTTTAAATCAGAATGTATGAGTCCTTTATATTATAAAACTATATTTTGGGGGCACCTGGGTGGCTCAGTTGGTTAAGTGACTGCCTTCGGCTCAGGTGACGATCCTGGAGTCCCGGGATCGAGTCCCGCATCGGGCTCTCTGCTCGGCAGGGAGTCTGCTTCTCCCTCTGACCCTCCCCCCTCTCATGTGCTCTCTCTCATTCTCTCTCTCTCAAATAAATAAATAAAATCTTTAAAAAAACAAAAAACTATATTTTGTACTTTATGAAAACTGGGCAAAAAAGCAATGCACAGAAAAAAATATTAACTGACAACAGATAAGTGAAAAATGAATATGCTCAAGGTCTTAGGTATACGTAAATTAAAAGAGCACTTTCCTGACCATCACATAAACAAAAATTTACATCATTCTCATGTGTCATTAAGCCTGTTTTGAAAACAAAAGAATCCTAAATCCAGAATTCTTTTTTTTTTTTTTTAAATTTTTTGTGAGAAAGAGAGCCTGGTGGGATGGGGGGGGGGGGGGGGGAGGGGAAGAGAGAAGCAGACAACCCACTGAGCAGGAAGCCCAATGTGGGGCTCAATCCCAGGACCCTGAGATTATGACCTGAGCCGAAGGCAGACGCTTAACTAATTGAGCTACCCAGGCACCCCCAGAATTCTCGTTTTCTTAATCAATCCTGAAGAAGTACTTGTATATAATACAAGTATATAATACAATAATGCTCATTACGGCACTGTTTTTATTAGCAAAATATTAGACTGGCTAAATTATGATGTATCTATATATGGATGTTAAAAAGAATGGGTTTTGTAGAGTCATCAAACTCACAGAAAATAGAAGGGTGGTTGCTGAGGGCTGAGTTTCGATTTGAGATGAAAAAGTTCTGGAGATGGATGATGTTGAAAATTACACAACAATGTGAAAGTATGTAATGCCACTTAAGTGTACACTTAAAAATAGATAAAATGATATTATTATGTGTATGTGTTTTACCACTATATGGAAAAAAAAAAGAATAGGTTTTATATGTACTTACATGGTCGTATACTTATATGGACAGTCCCCAATATATACTGTTAAGGGGACAAAGTATGTTGCAGAATAATAAAGTATGATCCCATTTACCTTAAATTTTTTAAAGGAGAGATACATACAAGTGAATCTACATAAACATTGAGAAAGAGACTTTGAATAACATGTAAAACTATTGATGGTGGTTTCCTCTAGAGATTAAAGCTAACCTTCATATTTTGTTCTGCCCAATTCTACTGTAATCTTTCATAATATATTCATACATTATTTGTATAATCTTAAAAATCTCGTCAACCTAATTTTAAAATAGATGGCTTAAAAACTCACTTTTGTGATGATAACTTCTTGCTTCTGGCCAAGTCTATGGCATCTGTCAAAGCACTGATCTTCAGCAGCTGGATTCCAGGCCTAACAAGAATATGAATTGCTTTATTACCACCCTGATCTGTAAGTGTTCTGCACAAATCCTTTCATTTCAGTATTACTCATTAACCTTTTACTGACACAAATTTTTTGACTGAATTCAGATACTGACATAAATGCTCTGGGAAAAAAAATACACCCCACCCTCAACTATGACAGGCAGGTATTCTCCCCCATCAGTTCACTGCACTGCTTCTAGTATCTAATACAGTGCCTGATACATAGAAAGCACACAGCATGAGCGATTAAGTAATCAAATAGTATCTTTTTCTATTTTAAAATTGATCTATGTCTGTTAACAAAGGAAAAAAAAAAAGGTTACACATCCTCTTAAATGACAATTTATATCAGAAAAGATGTAATTGAGTCTATGAGAAAGTTTTCTCCCCTTTTCATGGTCTTTTGATTCTTTTTCTTTCACTTTCTTCCATTTGTTAAGTAAAAGCACAAGAAAAGATTTCAGGAATAATCAAAAGTCCTAAAAATTAAAGGCTTTGTTGATGCAATTTTCTCTATCTGTATTTGAATGTTTTACTTCAAAACTGAACTAAAATAACATTAACTCATTAAATACAGGCATTATGGGGACTGTTTTAAAGTGAAGAATAAAACAATGAAGCAAAGAAAAAAAGCAAAATGATACAGATTCTTTAGTCTAGAAAGGTAAGAGCCGGGCGCCTGGGTGGCTCAGTTGGTTAAGCGACTGCCTTCAGCTCAGGTCATGATCCTGGAGTCCCTGGATCGAGTCCTGCATCGGGCTCCCTGCTTTGCGGGGAGTCTGCTTCTCCCTCTGACCCTCCCCCCTCTCATGTGCTCTCTCTCTCTCTCATTCTCTCTGTCTCAAATAAATAAATAAAATCTTTAAAAAAAAAAAAAGAAAGAAAGAAAGATAGGAGTCAAGTGGTTGGGAAATACTATCATGAACTATCAGAGTAGGGAACATTAAATTTTAAACTATGGGATGATTCTTAAAGGGTGTTTAGGGCAAAAGAAACTATACGGCACAACTACCTGAAAGTGAAACAAAATAGCAAATGCATATGTAAATGACAAGTTTATAGTATGACTCATCCTCAGGCTGTTATTTTCTATTTAAAGTTCCTTTGATGGGGCACCTGGGTGGCTCAGTTGGTTAGGCGTCTGACTCTTGATTTTGACTTGGGTCATGATCTCAGGGTCGTGAAATTGGGCCCCACATCCGGCTCTGTGTTGGGCATAGAGCCTCCCCCAACCCCTGGCTTATACTCTCTTTCAAAAAAAAAATAATAATTAAAAATAAATTAAAAAATAAAGTTCCCATGAGCTCTAGGGAAAAGGAGATTTTACTATTGTTGTAATTTGAGTATTGGGTGATATTTCATATAGAAGTCAGATTTTAAGAATATACTTAGCTTATGATTTTCTAAAACTGATAATCACATTTTATGCATATTCTGAATTTCACAATTGGATACATTTTGAAACCATTATACCAAGAGCCCACGTAAATAAATGTTCCTTTCTGTTGTCTCTGTTTTATCTAGGAACCTTCTAGTGAGCTGACAGTATACATCTAGTATGACTACCAAGAGTCATTTTTTTTTTTTTTTTTAAAGTAGGCTCCATGGCCAGCGTGGAATCCAACACAGGGCTTGATTGAACTCACAACCCCGAGATCAAGACCTGAGCTGAGATCGAGTAGGATGCTTAACCAACTGAGCTACCTAGGCACCCCTACCTGGGATCAAATTTATCTCATGATAATATAAAACTGATAGCTTCCATTTCACCAGTACTGATGAAGGAAGGTAATTAGCTTTATCAAAAGCCCAAAATCGAACATTTAAAATACATCTTAACTCTAATGCAGCATTCCATGAAAACGTAAAATATTTTCATGAGTAAACATTTTTTGATTCAATCTGATTTTCCTGGGACCTGGCTTTCATTTTAAAGTTAGAAATATTTGAAATGTTCAATGAAAAACAATTTACTATGAACTGCTAAAACATTCTAGAAGTTTTTTTAAATTACTAAAGTTTTTTTTTATTACTAAAGAGTATAGTCTGTGATCAGCTTTATAATACTATATTTCGTATCAACAACCTTCTCTTTATCAGATACTAAGATTACAACAAAAGCAGCAAATAATTTGGGAATTTGTCAAAAAATCATCATCTAAGATTATCATGTTAGTTAATATAACAATATGCGGTTACAATGACTGTTTTTATAATAACCATAAAATATTAAAACTCTAGCAAAGATTTCAAACTTCATCCACAGAACTAAGGCAAGAAAATACAACAGACCACTGCCATCCATAACATTAATGTGAAATCTGTGAATGTCAAAATATGGTTCTGGTTGGTATTTTACTGTGGAGGTTACCCTCAGGTGACGAAAAAGCCTTGGTAACAGATATATCTATAAACTAGATAGCCTAACCAGAATAACTCAAATTTGTATCTCAGTGAACTTTTGTTATGAAATTTTCTGAATTTCAGGTAACAAGCTAAAACTACAAATCTTCAATCTATGAATCACAGAAATAGCAAATAGGGTTGCCTCTAGCCCTGACGGTAACCCAGTGCAAATTAGAAACTGAATTAGTCCAGAGTGCCTACAGCTCTTTGTGCAATTAGAAAAAGGTGCCGCTCCTCTATGCATGCTTCTCTTAGGTCACAGTTTGGTGAGTAAAGTTCAGAGTGAATTTTAGCTCCAACTCTACAGCTAGGTCTATACTGTACAACTACAAGTGACTGTACTGTATTAGATGCTAAAATTTATCCAAAATATTCCATTAACGGTATTAGTTTCTACACTTGATCTTAGCCAAAAGGCCGAGAAGCGATACGGTATTAATTTCTAAAACTGTGATGATGGACCACCTGTACCTGAGTCACCTATGATCTATATAAAAATGCAGCCTCCTGGGTCTCCAAGAACTCCTTAATCTCTGAGGAGAGGTGAGAAATTACATTTTACCTAATTCTTTGCACATTAAAACTTGAGACCATTAACATCACGATGGTAGCTACTTTGTCTACCTATGTTTATAGCCAGATCCCGGGTGCATGTAAGACTCCCTGACACAATGTAGGATCATTTGTTGGCCAAACCACTACACTAAAGCATTACAGTTAACAGAAACTAATTTTATATATAGAAGTAGAAAACCACAGCACAGAAATTAAGAACATGGAATCCTGGTCTGCGTATTATTGCATGATGTTGGGCAAGTTATTTTACTTGTCTGTGCTTCAGTTTCCTCACCTGTAAAATAAGGACGGTAATAAAACCTCATAAGGATCCATCATAGGGATATCCTAGGGATACCGTGAGAATTTGTTGATACATATAAAGCACTTAAAAGAAAGCCCTCGATACACATTTACTGAGTTATTAACTAATTTTAAAGTTTGCCTAAGAATTTTCACAATCAGTTATAACTAGGAAGGTATTTACCAAATAGTTTTTGTTTTTTGTTTTTTTTTTTAAGTTTAATAACATACCAAAAAGTCTACAGAACTACTTACTGGATCCATTAAAAACACTCGAGAAGCTGCAGAAAGATTCAAACCAACTCCACCTGCTTTTAAGGATAGAAGCATTATAGTTGGAGATCCTGCTTCAGTGTTTTGAAAACACTGAATTGATTCAACTCTTTTCTTCTGTGCCATGGAACCATCCAAACGAGTAAACACAAATCCAGAGGCTCTAATGGAGGGACAAAAAAGATAAGTAACACTTTCCATACAATTTAAAAACATGTTAAGTAATTACAAATCTCTTCATTCAACCAATTCTTCTACTCATTTATTTTCACAAATCTAACCATCTACTAACGTGTCATGCTCTGCAGTCAACTTTTTTTCTGATAAATTCAGGACTAAATCTTTAAATCCTATGCTCCCAGGAAATATTCTGTATTGTGACTCTCATTTTAGGTAGATGAAATGAATATAACTGGTAAAACATATTATTTTTTGCCATCCAAATCAAAACACTTACATAAAATCCTTTTACTCAAAGTGAGAATCAATACTAAATTTACCTGAGTGGTGTTTCTATTAAAGACAGGAATGTTGTAAACTGAGAAACAACTAAACTTTTTATGTTGGGGTTCTTCTTTCTTAAGTCAATCAGTGCATGCATTAGAGCATTAATCTGAAAAAAAAAAAAAAAATCAGGACACCCATTAGCTTCCATTTTGAATGGGCAAAATATATACAACTTTTTTTAATTAGGAAAAGAATGTTCCTGCCCATTACTTCCCTAAAATGAAAAGTAAAAGACAACTAATGTTTTTAAAAATTAAGATTGAAAGAATGCACTCATAAACTGAAGCTCCTTTCCTCTCAAATTCACCGCTAGAAATAAAAATATTCAAATGATAGGATTAAAAGCAGAATTATTTTAAGACATGGTATCCATATATAAATGTAAAACAAATACTCAAATATTTGCCCATGTGTATTTTACCTTTGAACTGGATGTCCATTCCATAGTAGACTTTTTCTCAGTGTCACACTCCAATTCTTCTGGAGGACATTCTAATAAATTGTCTCCATGTATATCATTTCTGCATAAAGGACATTTAGCATGTGGCTATATAAGAAAGAATAAGTGAAGTTTATGAGGAAAAAATATAAATTTACCTAAAATTTTTAAAAAGTATGGTAAAATTCTAAATCCTTAATAGCTAGCATTTTATTAGACTTATTAGAGTCATCCACTTGAGATAAATCTGTATAAGCTGAACTCCAGCTTGTTAAGTGGGACTGGGTAAAAAAGGGAGCAAAAGTATGGTATGTGATCTTGACTAACAGCAGGAGCTTGAAACAAGTATAATACAATTTGCCCTTGAACATGGGTCTGAACTACAGAGGTCCACTTATTTGAGGATTTTTTTTTCCAATAAATACAGTACAGAACTATAAATGGATATTCTCTTATGATTTTGTTATTTTCTCTAGCTTACTTTACTGAAAGAATACCACATATAGGGGCGCCGGGCTGGCTTAGTTGTAGGAGCATGCAATTCTTGATCTTGGGGTCATGACTGTGAGCCCCACATTAGGTGTAGAGATTACTTAAATAAAAACTTTAAAAAGAATACCACATATAATATGTAACAAAAATATGTGTTAACTGTTTATGTTATCGGTAAGGCTCTGGTCAACAGTAGGTGATTAGTAGTTAAGTTTATAGGAGTCAAAAGTGATATGCAGATTTTCAACTGCACAGGGGGGTCAGCACCCCTAGCCCCTGCAACTGTTCAGGGTGAACTGTACTATTTGCAGACAAGTAAAGAAACCATGAATAACAGTATCTTGAACCTAACTACAATACAGCACACTAGTTGGAACTGTCCTTTAGAAGAAAAAAAATTTCCATCTGAATGGCTTATAAAGCTAGTCTTGACCTGTTAAATCCTATCAGGCTCATTCAAAGCAATATTTGTTGTGTCCATTCATACCAAGACATGCTAATAAAATCTCTCCTAAATAACTATATACCAAATACCATTACAAAAAAAAAATTCTGAAACTGAAAGAATGTTTAAAGTCAGTATGGTGGGGTTACCTTTAGGGAGGAGGGAGAAGGTAACTGATTGGAAGGGGACACAAAAAGACCAGGGTAATAGTTACATGATTGTGTTTACTTCATAATTCACTCAACTGTACAACCATGACGTGCATTTTTTTCTATATTATACCAATGAAAATGTAAACAAAACAAAACAAAACTCTACCTCAGCTGAAGAACTGCTTAAAGGATTATTCCACTTCAAAAAATTCTACCATACATAAGAATCCAGGCTTACCTTATCTAACAGCCAATAAACAAACATGGCAATTAAGCCCATGAACTGTGGCGAAGCCAAAGTGAGATGTGCTGTATGTGTACAATACCACCAGACTTTGAACAATTTGCCCTTGAACATGGGTCTGAACTACAGAGGTTAAACTACAGAACTACAGAAGTTAAAAAATCATGTAAATTATCTCAATAACTTTTATATTTTAGATATATTGGATAAATATTCATTAACTCCGTCTATTTCTACTAGAAAATTTAAAATTACCTTTGTGTCTCACATTTTTTTATCTACTAGACAGCAATGATCTCAACAAAAGAACTAGGATATTGACTGATCACGCCTCTAAAAGCGTACTGTCTTCTTATGTTTAAAAGGGCTTAATTGTAAGAAATATATCACTATGAAACACTGACATACATAACTGACCATAAAACGTGCACTAGTAAATCCAAGTGCAAAACTCTTAATAGTCTGTTGGACTTGGGTTTCATTACACTCAAGACTGACTAGTGTACCACTCCATCAAACACTGAATCTGTACCTAGCACGAAACTAACCTGCTCATTCTGAATGACTTGGCAAATACAGGGTTTACAAAAGACATGTGCACAATGTGTTATGACAGGAACTGTTAAAGAATCCAAGCAAATTGCACATTCTTCATCAGAACCTGAGCTCAGAATTAACTTCATCTTCCTTATTAACTTCTTTCGTAGTTCTTCAGGTGTATCATTTCCTAGAGAAAAGGCTGAAAAATTAATTTCACAGCAAGATCTGTAATATGACTAGACAAGTTAATCTTCTTATATAGGGAAAAGTTTTGCTTGGGCAGTCTTTATTTAGGCTTTTTCTATCACAGGAAACAAGCATGATTTAAATTTAAAGAAAATTCAGGGGGGCCTGGGTGGCTCAGTCGTTGGGCGTCTGCCTTCAGCTCAGGTCATGATCCCGGGGTCCTGGGATCGAGCCCCACATCAGGCTCCCTGCTCGGCGGGAAGCCTGCTTCTCCCTCCCTCACTCCCCCTGTTTGTGTTCCCTCTCTCGCTGTGTCTCTCTGTCAAACAAATAAAAGCTTAAAAAAAAAATTAATTTAAAGAAGATTCAGAGCTAAAATAGTAGCTAACCCACATAATATACCTTACACAAAAGCATCATCACAATCTGCACATACTACCACAGAATAAAAGGCAGATCCAATTTGAAATGACCATCTAAGAGTATCTATCACTGGAAATACTGGAAGACATCACTATTATTCCATTTCATTGGTAAGAATTTCTAAGTATATTCCACTGGTGTCCCATTCTAAAAACAATGTCCATTTGACAAATAAGACACTATAGGCCATATGAAAAATTTCATTCTGATTTAAATATCCCTAACAAATATAACAGTAAACAAATCACATCTACTTACCTGAGGGACCACTGGAAGACACTGTGTTTGTAAGAAGGTGAGTATGACAACAAATCTGCCGCAATCTAAGCAAAAGACCCAGGACATCTGCATAGTGCGCAAGGACAGTCCCTTCATTAAAATACCTAGTGGTAAAAAATGCTAAGTATTATGAAGACCTCTAAACAATATTATTCCCGATTCTGAAACAGTGGAATAAAAATGGCATTGTTCTTTTCTTCTCTGAAAATCACTTCAAAACTACCTTTAATGTGAAACCATAAGAGATTTGTAACCATAAAGCAAAATATATGAGAAATGGCTGCCAATTGCAATAGAAGTCGAATAGGAAGATGCTGAGAGATAGGACTACAGATCTCAAACAGACCTGCCAGAGCACAATTCTTCAAAATACATAGCAAGCCCTGAGGGGAAAATCAAGTTCTTTCTTGTGCAAAAACAAAAACAGGGTGCATGGCTGTGATCTGAACTTGCATGGACAAGTTTTATACCAAGGAAAGAAGGCAAGCTAAATAAGGAAACACAATAGACCTACTGTGTTTTCAGAAAAGATTATGGGCACAAGATTCCACATTATAAGGAACCCTACAGCTTCTGATCTTTGTTGTGTAAGCACAAATAAAACTTAAAACAACTCAGATATAACCCTGAGTCATAATTAAATAGGGATACTTCCTACCAGTCTGGGACACAGAATGCCCCCTCCCCCCGTTCATATTAACCTCCTGCAAATAGCTAGGCCAGAAAGAACTCAAGACATTCAAATATAAGTAATAATCAGCAAAGAGCAAGGGAGGAATAAATGGCAGTGAAAGAAAACTCACCAAAAAGTGTTGCCATAGAGCAAATAAAAATTAGGAGCAAGGATACTGATCGCACTCCATCATGAAATCTCGCTCATATTATCCAGCCACACTTAACTCTTTGTGTTCTTCAAGCTCACCAAATATTCTTTCAACTCAGGGGTTTACATTTGCTGTTCCCTCTGCCTGAAATATCTCCTAACTCCATTCTCTTTTAGATCTTTTCCCACATAGAACCTTCTCAGTAAGGTCTTCAGTGAATACCCTATTAAAACAGTTTCAGCACTCCCTATCCCCTTTCTCGGCTTTAATTTTTTTTTCCACCAAATTTAATTTTTTAAAATTGTTCCCTGCATTAAAATATAAACTCCTTGAGGGTGGAGATTTTTATCTATTTTATTATGCTATATCCCAGTATGTGTTACACAGGCACATACTAAATTTTGGTTCAGAGAATGAATATGAAAGAAATTTCAATCACCACTGCAAGATTTTGAACTAAGAAATCACTTGCTTAGTAAGAACAATCTTTTTCAATCTCTCTAATTTCTGTTAAACCTGCTCTGTATTTCAATGAAGTGCTTGAATTTGAAGATACCCCTATTTTCTCAGCACAGTTCTGCCTTCACTGTCTCCTACTCATTCTGGTCCCATGGGCACTCACATCAAATATGTTCTCGCTTGGACTAGAATTTCTCACCTTCTACCAATCCCCGATCCCTTTATTATCTGCTTCATTAGTTCCTATTCCCAGATTTCATGTGTTGTTTGGAAAGTCATATTGACTTCTACATGTATCCAATTCTACATCAAGCCTATCTACCACACTAAGAACCTCACAACTTTTTAGAACAGCTGTTAATCCTGCTATCTTCCTCAATTTCTCACACTACACCTTTCCCTGCAGATACCCTTGCCTCATTTTTCACTGACTACTCTTTACCCCCCACTAGGCTTCATTTTCTCCACCAACTGGCTTTATTCTCTTCTCTATCTGTAGTCTCTTCTATGCTCTCTTCTCAAGGCAGTTAACCCAAAGAAAATGCAAAAAATTGACAGAGCAACAACTATCAATCCTATGTACCAGTCTCACTTTCTTCTTCCTTTTGCAAACATCATGAAAAAGGGTCTACCCCTACCTACAGCTGCTACTTCTTTGAAATTCCCTTACTCCTACAATTTGGTACACACCTCAGTATTCTGGTGAAACTATGCTAAGAGTTTAGACTGGTAACTTCTGAATCACCAAATTAAACAGCTTTTCTAAGTCTCTGCATCACATGAAACTACTGACCATTCCCTCTTTCATGATTATGCTTTCATGGGATTCTCCAACAGTTTTCTTTACATTTTTTTTCCTAATTCTGTCCTTGACAGAATCTTCTACAGTAATTTCTCTTTATTTCCCTATTTCTTAAATACGGACATTCCCCAAAGTTTTGTTCCTTAAATAGGTTTATTATCTCTCACTATATATATATATATACACTTCTCTCAATGTTTTTATCTACTCCCATGATAAAGAGCCTGGAATAGAAGCAAGCAAGGTCTTCTGACTAGCCACTCAGAACTTGCCATTTCATGTAAACTTTTATTTCCTAACTTAAGGAATAACTTACCTGTAAATTATAATACTATTTCATTTACTTCAACTAATTTGTAAAAAGGAATTTAAATAAAGAAGCAAGTTATCTTTCAGTATACTTCCGACTTTCCTCACATTTCTAAGAAATACTATTTAAACAGGAAAGAAAATAAAAATTATTTCCTAAAATGGCTTTCTTTTTTCCATACCTTCCAATAGTAGCTCTGCCTTCATTTTTCACAGACTGATAAATTTTTCTCTCTTCATCTGAAAGTGTAATGTGCTGAATAAATACTTTACGTTCTGGTAACTCCAAAACAGGTTTTCCTTTAATTTTGCTTGTCTTTGTTCTTCTTAGGGTAATATTTTTAATTAGGGATTGTAAACGCCTAAGTCAAAACAAAACAAAGAATTACATAACTTTTTATTTCTATATAAGTTGATTCAACAAGAACAAAAAAAGAGTATTTTAATATATTACTATTTTAGAATCAAAGTAAAGGTTTTTCTTTAAAAAAATCTGTTTTGAGTTCTATCCAATCTGATAATCAGACATATTCTACCAATAGAAAATTATAATAATGCATTCATTGCCCTCAATTCATTACCTGTCACAGTTTAATCTTCTTTTATCCTGTCTTTTTCTTAACTTCTCCCCATTTTTCTTCTATTCACTAATTTTTTTACTTCTCACTTCTGTCAACTACATCACCCAATATTCAACATTCACATTAAGTATCTACACAAAGTAAAAGGCATTATACTAACATAAAACTATAAATGTGAGGAAAGATCTTACCTTCAAAAAGATTTTTCAGTAATATGAAAATCAAGGTACAAAAATAAGTAATTTTTACAAAGTAAAGATGCCAAAAAAAATGAAAACATGATGTGACTATTCAGAAGAGGGAAATATGCCGTCTAGGTTCTACAACCTTCACACTCCCTTCTCAGTATCAGAAAAAAAGGAGGCACATCAATTCTTTAAGGAAAGAAAGGTTTTTAAGGAAAGATTTTTCCTGACACTGAAATATAAATACAATTTTTCTTAAATTAGAATTTACATAGTTGGTTCTGAGAATCAAGCAGTTTTACAAACTAGGTTGGTGGCTTTTGAACCTTTTTCACTGTAACCACAGTAAGAAACACATTTTATTCCATCCAGCAAACGTATATTATCAAAACACATACACATATAACAGAAACCTTTCACAAAACAGTACTTACTATGTGTGAAGATTTAAATTTCTTTAAATCTTCAACTCTATTTCATTTTCTTTTATAATGCTAGATGCCATCTTTATAAGGATTTCACAACCTAATGGATCCCAAACTCTGAAAAACCACTGCTCTAGGCAAAAACCTTAAGCCACATATTAGCCTAGTACCCTGTGAAATGGCTATCACTAAGCTGAATTTCACTTATCTGTCTCCATGAGAAAGAACTTGCTTTCTTAAACTTTTGCTGATGCCAGTGTATGTCATACCATTCAAGTATCACTATATAAAGCTACATAAGGTAAGTTGTGAAAATTTAATGCATATTAGATCCTCAGGGCATACAGTTTTTCCTGTCATTGTTTAATCAATTAATGGTGATTTTGAGGGCAATAGCAACACACAAAGACCATAAAGCTCTGCCTTTCCTTTCAGTTTGACTAAAATCAAAGAAAGGGAAGGCTTATGTTTTACTTGCAGTGTCTCCCCAAACAAGAATCACTAGGTTCTAAGAGCCAAAGGCATTAAGCTATAAACGCTCTTGGGAGAAGAAAGACAACAGTGAAGTTAAAATAGTAATCAAAGTGATAACTGGTTCAAGCTGCTTACAGTTATTTGTTGCTAATTTTAATCAGTTTTCATGAAATTACTTACCTAAGTCCTCCTTCATCTCCCATTGTGACAGGACGCTGTATTGTTCTATGCCACCATTCTCTATCAAGAAATGGTTTAAGTTTTAAAAAGGAAAGAAGAGACCACAAGTCCTTTAAAGAATTTTGAATCGGAGTACCTAAAAATAACAGAAAACTGTTGTAACTCTATAGTATATCCATGTGACCCAATCAGAGGAAACAACCGTTGAAAATGGGCATTCTGCACCAGGCACACCCACTAACTATCAAGGTATAACTATAATCCATTGTTAAACATATACGCAACTTTAAAATACAGTTTTGCTCTAATTTTAGCTCTCACTTGCCATACTAACAAAGAAAAAGACCACAGGTCCAGTAAATTCAACTTTCTCCTTATCCAAGAACATTTATTTGATTTTAAATCAGCAGTATTAGCAAGAAGGAAAAATGAAACTGCCTGTATTCTCATTCTCTTGCCTGTATTCTAGTAGAGGTGTCACAAGTAGCAAACAGGCTTGGCTTCAAGATGAGAAACAGAGAAATCGAGACTCTGATTGGAGAATTAAAGTGTCTAATGAATCTCCAAAGTTTAAAAAAAAAGTCTAGGGGCACCTGGGTGGCTCAGTCATTAAGTGTCTGCCTTCGGCTCAGGTCATGATCCAGGGTCCTGGGATCGAGCCCCGCATCAGGCTCCCTGCTCGGTGGGAAGACTGCTTCTCCCTCTCCCACTGTCCCTGCTTGTATTCCCTCTCTCGCTGTCAAATAAATAAAATCTTTAAAAAAATAAATAAAAATAAAAATGAAAAAGTCTAGTGGTTGTTCCACAAATTGACTATAATTCAAATGTTGCCACAGCATGGGCAACTGTGAAAAACAACTCAAAATATTTTATTAAATGACTTCTTTGATTAATTATGGACAAATTTTATATCCCTGTGAAGTTTACAAAGTTACCTCACTAAAACTTAATGATATATGAGAATTAATTTTTTAAAAAATATAACCTTTTTACCTGTTAACACCCATCTTCTTTCTGCTTCTAAATCAAGTACAGCTTTTGTCTGCTGAGCATTTGGATTTCGGATGGCATGTCCTTCATCCAGGATCACTCTTAGCCACCTTATGCTATGTAAAGGACTATCACCTTTAGTCTGAAATAAATGTTTCATGTGAATTAAAAACACAGGAAAGTAAAATAGTACTTCCTATAATTTGGTAAATACAAGTTATTATTCTTTAATACCAATACTTACTCTGTGGTAGATACTGCTTTAAGCACTATATACATTAAGTTATTGAATGCCCAAAAGCTTATGAAGTATTATTATTTACTCATTTTACAAATGAGAAAACTGAAGCACCAAGACTGGAAGTATGTTGCTCAAAGTACCCCAGCTAAGAAATAGCAGAGCTACCATTTAAACCTAGGCAGTCTAGCTCTCTATTGAGACTTTGGTTCAATACACTGAGCTAATTCTGCCTCAGATCAAAACAGTGATGAAAGAAAAATTTTCAGTTGTAAGAATTATTTGAATACAATATAATTAGTTTCTTTTATGTTGAAGTTAATGTTCTTACTGGAAGATCGAAATTTTGACAATAAGGTTTTTTGAAAAACATTTTAACAATTGGAATTACAGGCAAACAAACAACAATTAAACTTCTAAATTAATTGGGAAACTCATGAACTTAAAAAATGCTTATTTTTGGGGCGCCTGGGTGGCTCAGGTCATGATCTCAGGGTTCTGGGATCGAGCCCCACATCGGGCTCCCTGCTCCGCGGGAAGCCTGCTTCTCCCTCTCCCACTCCCCCGCTTGTGTACCCTCTCTCGCTGTGTCTCTGTCAAATAAATAAATAAAATCTTTAAAAAAAAAAAAAAAAGCTTATTTTTAAGCTGAGATAATTATTAATCAAATCATACTTGATTTGATTTAGAAAATCTGATTTAGAAGATTTGATCAAGAAAATAATATTCTAGAATACTAGAAAAAACAAAATTCACTTATAAAGTGCTATATACACTTAGTTACAATTCCAATGTAAAACTGTAACTTCAAATGTCCTAAATGGAAAATATTCCTAATTGCTTGAAGAAAGTTCAACCTTTTTTTTGCAGAATATTAAAAGACAATTTCCTATTTTACTTCCTACATATTCTTAAGTATTTAGAAAGAAAGGAAGAGTATAAAGTCTGAATTTTAGAACACTTTAGAAACCTGAAGCATACTTCTTAAATTCAACTTCTGAAATATGAGTGTCAGCATACTTACTCCATAGTCATGAGTTAAAATGTTGTATGTAGTCAAAACAATATCCTGTTTTGAAAGCAAGGTTGGGTCTCTTATACGATCAGGACCATAATAAACATAAAAATTCAAATGCACATCTGATTTTATATGTTGTCCAAACTGGTCCTAGAAGAAAATTAGAAATATTTAAAATAATGAACAGATTAGTGTCACGTTTGATAAACTACTGTCCTGTACACAAATCAAACTACTAAAATTACATAAAATCAAATTTCCTGCAATCTAAACTAAAATAACAACAATGATAATAACAATACTATTATTTTATTGTCAGGAAAATGGACATATATGCAATAATAATGCATTATATAAATTTTGCTTGGCCCTACCAATGAGCAGCCACTTCACTTTTAGGAGGAAAAATTAACCAAATTTCTTTAAAACTGTAATTTTTAAAAAATTTAATATTTTAACAGAAAGGATCTTTAATGCTTCCAGTTAGTAAAGTTTGTAATATCAAAATTAAACCTTAGAAGAACAACCAATATTCTCAAGAATGTAGGCAGAGATTCAAGCATAGTATCCACTTTCATTCATTTATCATAAACCTACTATTTGCCAGTTCATCAACCAGAAATGTAGTAAAGCTAAAAAGAAAAATAAGACCGGGTCCTAGCCCTCACTGAGGACATGATCTGTTTAAAACACTTGACTTTTTCTCTCAAATCTGAGATTCTGAGCAGGAAAAAAAAATCATGGTTAGATTGGGGGAAAAAAAAAAAAAAGGATACCAGAAAAACAAAGCTGAGAATCTATTAGGTGAGAGATGATAAAGCGCTAAAGTATCAAGGTAAGAACAGAATGGGAAGGACAGGTGTAAAAGAAAGATACCAAGAAAAAGGGACTGATGGGACTTGAGGACTAATTAAATATGGGATATGGAAAAAAAAAAAGGGAGAAACAAAGAAGCCTCTGATACTTCAAGTGAGTGCCTAAAAGAACTGTATGATAAAGATATAAGGCAGTTGGTTGTTTTTTTTTTTTATAGATTTTATTTATTTATTTGACAGAGAGAGAGAGACAGCGAGAGCAGGAACACAAGCAGGGGGAGTGGGAGAGGGAGAAGCAGGCTTCCCGCCAAGCAGGGAGCCCGATGTGGGACTCGATCCCAGGACCCTGGGATCATGACCTGAGCCGAAGGCAGACGCTTAACGACTGAGCCACCCAGGCGCCCAAGATATAAGGAAGTTTAAAAAAAGAAGGGGGAAGTTTAAAAAAAGAAGGGGAAAGTGGGTATAAAAATGAGAAAAGAAATGGGGTGCCTGGGTGGCTCAGTCAGTTAAACGTTTGACTTCGGCTGGCTCAGGCCATGATCTCAGGGTCCTAGGATCAAGCCCCATGTTGGGGGTTTGTGCTCAACCGGGAATCATTCTCTCTCTCTCCCTCTCCCCCTCCCCCTCCTCTAGCTCGTGCTCTTGTTCTCTCAAATAAAATCTTAAAATGAGAAAGAAATCGTAAGTATTATTATTTTAGACATTTAAAATTCTTGGACACTACAGAATGACTGGACACATATATTAGGAATATTTACTTATTTATTTTTAAAGATTTGAGAGAGTGGGAATGTACAAGTGGGGGGATAGGCAGAGAGGGAGAGGGAAGGGAGAGGGAGAGAGAGAGAGAATGAATCCTAAGCAGGCTCTCCGCCAAGCGCAGAGCCAAACACGGCTCAATCCCAGGACCCGGAGATCATGACCTGACCAAAATCAAGAATTGGACACTCAACAGGAATGAGTCACCCAGGCACCCCTACTAGGAAAAATTAAATATTGATCTGTAATACAATGCAGAGATGGACTTTACAAAGTTATCAGCAGATAGTACATGAAGCTATAGGAATGAGTAAGATTTTCCAAGAACAGGCATAATGAGAAAAGGAGGTTAGGGGCAGAACCTACAGAATGGCAGTATTTAAACAGTGGGCCTGTTTTTATTGGGGTAATTTAAAATATTCCAGCAAAGAGAAAAATAAAAATAAAGAAAATGTGGCAGACTTTTGAAATTCTTGAATCTTGTTAAGTAAATGCAGATCTCATTAAAAATTTTCCTAATATTTCAAAAAAGATACCATGCCTTGGAGGGGGGAGGAGGCAGACTAAATAGAAACCATGGGAGAAAAATAGTGGTCAGAAAGTTGGGGAAGCAACAAAATTGGGGGGCAGGGGAAGAATAGCAAAATTTCCAGAAGGAATAAAAGGCTGATTTTTTAACTTGTAATTTATGTTCATTCCCACTCTTTACAGAAAGTTTTCAAGATGGCTTATAAAATAAAACATAACAAAATGCCATTACAAGAAAAATAAAAGTCAGGGCAGAGGAAAAGACAAAGGGAACTCACTGGACATGGCAATAATGGGGTCACTGAAGGCCTTCACAGTTTCTATAGAGGGTGGGAGCAAAAACCAGACTAGTATGGGCTAAAGAAGAGAATGATACCTGAAAGAGTAAAGGCAAAAATACTAAGAAAGGATAAAACATGAAAGAGTAAAGGTGAAAACACAGAGAATTTTATTAAGAAATCTGGTGGAAAAGGAAAAGCGAAAGAATTCAATATGAGAAAACTGAATCAATGGGCTGCCCTGAAGTGGAAGAGAACAAATTTGTGGCAGGATTAGACCTGAAATAGAAAAAAATTAACTTTCTAGAGAAAGAACGATAGTATTGAGTTTCTAGTCACTGTGCTTCAGTTGTGTGTGTGTGTGAATAAAATATGTGTTATTTCATTTTCTCTTGGGAAGATAACTTGTCCAAATATCCAGAATAAGTATGTGGTGGAAGTGGGATTGGTATCTTAAACCTTTAACTGGACTCTCCCCTATCTGAAGACAAAAAAAGGATGATAAGGTAGTTCTAGCCTGCTCATTAGGGTGCTATGTCATTTACTTGGAGGCTAGGAAGAGAGTAGGTTATTGAGAGATTGAAAAATTCTATTTTTTTAAATTTTTTAAGAGATTTTATTTTTATTTATTTGACAGAAAGAGAGACAGCCAGAGAGGGAACACAAGCAGGGGGAGCAGGAGAGGGAGAAGCAGGCTTCCCGCAGAGCGGGGAGCCTGATGCGGAGCCTGAGCCGAAGGTAGACACTTAACGACTGAGCCACCCAGGTGCCCCTCTAATTTTTTTTAAAAGATTTTATTTATGCATTTATTTGAGAGAGAGTGTGCATGTATGCATGAGCAGGGGGAGGGGCAGAGGGAAAAGCAGACTCCCCGGCTGAGCAGGGAGCCCGACTCGGGGCTCAATCCAGGACTCTAGGATCATAACCTGAGCCCAAGGCAGACGTTAAACCGACTGAGCTACCCAGTCACCACACAAAATTCTAATTCTTGACCAGGAATCCATATATGCCCAACCATTCCTCATTCCTTTAAAAATCAGTTTTTTCCAAAAAAAATAATAAAAAAATAAAAAATAAAAAAAAATAAAAATCAGTTTTTTCCATAATCTCATTAGGCAAGACTTTGCCAAGGTTTCCTCTCTGAAGTTTATATTATCTAAAATTTTGTTTTTCATATATAAAATTATAATGAAATACTGATGACCCATTTTTAAAATACATATCCCCAACCCAAGCTCTTAAAGAATCACAGTTCTACTGTTTATACCCCCATTAATACTTGTAAACCTCAGACTGAAACTCATTCTAGTACCCATGTATTGGCCTTCCCCAAATGCACTACATCTCAAAAGAAAGAGAATACTTTTGTTGGAATAAAAAAAAGAGCAAGAAGGAACTAACCCTCACTCTGGTCCTAAGAGGAAAAATGACACACTAATCAGAAGGTTTAATTTAAAAAAATATATATACCAAAAACTTAAAAAGATAAGAATCGAAGAAGGCAAGAGTACATAAAAGTCAAGAAGTAAAGAAGCATAGAATTTGACAATTAGAGAATAACTACTAATCTTTTCCAAAGCAATTTAGAGAACAAGTGGCAGAAGCCAGATTACAAGTAGTTAGTAAGTAAAATCACAAAGTGAAAATTAAACCCCAAAAGTTATGACAGTAAAGGAAAGGATAAGAGTAGCCAACTTAAAGGTGAGACATAATCAAGAGGAAGTATTTAAAAATGAAAAAGATCCAAGTATGTTTCATGAAAAAGCCAGTAGGAAAAGACTAACCAGGCAAAGAGAAAAATAACATAAAATGCAAAGGTGGGAGAGATGGAATCCTATGTACAGACTGAGGTAATGGTCTTACAAAGACTAGGACCTCTTCCACCTCGGAGATTAGAGGAGGAAAGGTCAGGAGAGATGCAATAACCTTGGACGTGGCAAGAACAGAAGTTCACATCCAGTGGTCTTTATGTTCACAATGCTTCTAATAGAGTAGTTATTTCATTGTAACATGCAGCTTGAAGCTCAAACTAGAAAGGAAACATAACCAAGCTGCTCCTTACAAATAATACATCAAGAGGTTCCATTCCAATGTAATGTTTTAGAATAGAAAAACAATCTGGAAGGGGGAAAAAAAAAAGACCAAATTTTTTGGTGGGTAACCTTAAAAGCAGAGGCAATAGAATCAGAATGTTGGAGACTATATCCTATCTCCATCATTTATTAGCTGGATGATCTTAAGCAAGTTACTTAATTTCTGTGTGTTTCAATTTGATCACCAAGAAAGTGAGAATAATGGTTGTGAGAACTAAATGAGAAAAATCTATGAAAAGAGCCTAGGGAAAAACTGAGCACATAGGAGCTCACTAAATGCTACAAGTTGTTAATATACACAGAAGTTAGTGTAGTTCTTAGAAAAGAGTTTTCAGTAATTCGTAAATGTAGCAGTCCTAAATTATGTATCTTTCCTACCTTGTGGGACAGAAATGGCAGAGAAAGAAGTACAAACCTAATCTTATAACAATTAATGATGTTTCTTTCTCTACTATAAATCTTCAAAAAATTACTTCAATTGAGTAAATAAAATCCCAATTCACCCAACAATTATTTTAACTTAAAGTGCTGACCAAGCATTATCTTTCCCAATGATGACTCTAATAATACTTTTTATCATACAAGACTAAAATATAAATCATGTCACATTTTTAAAAGGCTATGAAGAGGGGCGCCTGGGTGGCTCAGTTGGTTAAAGCGACTGCCTTCGGCTCAGGTCGTGATCCTGGAGTCCTGGGATCGAGTCCCGCTTTGGGCTCCCTGCTCAGCGGGGAGTCTGCTTCTCCCTCTGACTCTCCCCACTCTCATGCTCTCTCTATCTCATTCTCTCTCTCAAATAAATAAATAAAATCTTTAAAAAAAAAAAAAAAAAGGCTATGAAGACTTACAATCCAGTTGCTTAACACAGAAAGTGGGCAGATGATCAGTGTTGTTCTTGGTCTCTCTTCAACATCAGTTTTCTTTGAACCCTCCACTGCAGATGCTCCTGAAAGAGTGAATCAGTTGAGAGGCTTTAGTTTTCTTCTCATATATATGAAGTCAATAAAGAGATGACAATATGTGCCTTTATGAAAAGAGAAAATAGGAAGAACTAAAATGAAGTAGATAGACTGTTATTTCCAGCCATGATGAAGTAAAAGGAACTAGAGCTTACCCTGTCACTTTATTTTTTACCTTGTCACTTTTAAATCCACACAGTGATTACTTATGGGGGGAGGGAGAGAACTGTTATTGAGAGGGGACACAGAGAAAAAGTCTGGAATATCTCCTGATATGTATTTAAGTTATTCATAGTTACTCATTAAAATAACATTTGTTTTATGCAGTTTTTGGAAACTGTACTATAGTTAATATGGTAACCAGACTCCAAGATATCCACTTTCTGACAGTCACAACGTCATACAGTCTCCTCCCACAATCTACTAGGGTGACAAATAGGATATGGCAAAAATGGTGGTGTATCACTTCTAAGATTAAGTTATAAAGGATGCAGTTTCTGTCCTGGGTGCTCTCTCCCTCTCTCTGACCACTCCCTTTGGAGGAAGCCAGCTGCCATGTTGCAACAATACTCAAGCGGCCTATGAAAGGACATGCTATAATTTTATTTTCCATTCCCGTACTGGACAGTATTTACATTATTTCCAATATTTTTCTAAAATAACACAGCAGTGAAAACTACTTTTTCATAGCTACATATCTAGGTGATATATCTATCTTCATTATATTTGGCCTACTTGCTGCTCACCATGGTAATTTATACTCCCATCCATAGTGCGTAAAGAGTTCCTGTTGCTGTACAACCTTGCCTATACATGGCACCCTGTGAGATTTTTAAATGTTTGTAAATATAACAGGTGAAATGGTATCTCTCTGTTCCTTTAATATGATTTTTCCAGTGACTGAACCTGCACAGCTTTCCCTGTTTATTGGTTATGTTTTCTTTCCTTAAACTGTATAATTGTATTCTTAGTGGCTATTCTCCTACTGGACTGTCTTTTTCCAATTGATTTGTAGAGGTTCCTTTTTACACATTCTAAATACTAATCCTTTGTAAGTTACACTTACAAGAAATATCTTCTTCAATCTTATCATTTTTCACCTTGTTTATATTGCACTTTGATGCATGAGAATTTAAAATGTAGTAGAATTTCATCAATTTTTCCTTATGACTTCTTGTGTCAAATTTAAGAAAGCACTATGATTTGTCTCCACTCACTGATTTTTCTTTCTATTCTGCTTTTCTTCCAGAAATGTGCTTATTTTTTTTCACAGCTATGATTTTTTTAAATTTCTCTCTTCTATTATGGCTATGTGCCTGCAACAAGGCACTTTTTGAGAGTGAACTTAATTCTATCTGAATTCTAATTCTATCTCAAAAGAAAATTCCACATTTCTTAAAATTTCTAAAATTAGGGTCAAGAAGTATTTGAAATGCATATTATTTTCAACTCAATTAATTGTCTGATTCTTAGACCAAAAGTTAGCTCTTTTTTCATCATTCTGTGTTGGGTCAAATTTCATCTCCTTAAACAGGTCCCTTTCATCAATCAATATTTCACTATCCTTCTTTATTTTATTCACAATGTCTACTATTTAAAATTACCTGTTCACTTGTGTATGTTTTCCCATCATCAGATATAAGCTCCATGAAATTAGACTTCTGCCTAGTATATCCCCAACATATAAAATACAGGAGACTAAGTTACAGAGATACAGTAACTTGTCCCAGATCTCCTTAACCTTAGAGTTCAAACTCTTTCCTTCTCAAATATTTAGATTCTTATATAATGTTTTCCTCTGAACTACAAAATATAAAATTATAATAAAGATCACTAGCATTCATAAGTAAAAAACAAATTCTACTCATGCCAAGAACTGAATCTTTATTATAATTTAAATAAGTTCAAATTAAATTAGGTTTTAAAGAGCCATCAATTGCTCTGGACCTTCACTAGAAGAAAACATTTCTGCTATTCAGATGAGTAAAGGATCTCTTTTCCATATTTTTGACCTAACTAAAATAAACAGAATAAGAAAAGGTACTAGAAGAACACATAAACATGCACTTCCAAGAAAAATGGGATTATCTTTTTCTTTTCTCTACTTTCTAAACTTCTTGCACCATGTTTTCATAACTTTAAACATTAAAAATTTTTTACACTGAAAAACAAAAGCTAAAAAACCATGAGATTTACTGACCCTTTTTCAACATTCTCCTTTTTGTTGTAGGGGTAGATGAAATAAGTGCACATGCAAACTCTGCATCTTCTTTAACCTTAGAAGATCCTGCTAAAATAAAACCACAGAATCATTAAGATATCTGAAAACTAATTCTCTCCTATGCTTAGGTACAGGTACCTCCTGAGAATAGGAAATAAATACAACACTTCCATACTCCAAATCTTAAGAGTGTATATTATTCAATAAAAACAAAATATCTGGTGACCAAAACTGCCTGACACTAAGCATATAATTCCAGCTCAAAGAAGGAATATAGTCACTTGTCATGAAGTGTTACTTCTCTTGAGGAAGAGATGTGAAAGTAGGAGCAGCCACATGCAAAGTGATTCAGCTTCCAGGTGGAAGAGTATTCTCAAGGAAACAGGTGTTTGACTTCTAATGATGAGGCTGCCAAATTTTCATTATCAGTTGGTGGTAATGAGTAATTTTCCAAATGCAATACAATTTCTCAACTAATTAGGAATACAGTACCATCCAGTTTACAAGAAAAGAAAATAGTTATGTTTTAAAGATAAGGAAAAAGTAATGATACTGACTGGTTACTTTTACAGCTATATGACAATGCGAACAGTAATATTACCAAGATGGTGCTCCCACTCAACTTCTGTAATTGTAATTTGTACATATAAGATTTTATTGGAGTCCTTTAATAAGCAGTTAAAATTACTTTGTTTAAAGTTAGTTTAAATATTTCTTAGATTTTAATTTGAAACTAATCTTTCAATTTGCCTCATTCATTTACCACCCTTAATTAGCTCCAAATGTAAACAGCAGTCAAGTGTAAGACCTATTACTAAAGAATCCAAGCTAAAGAGATATAAACCTATGGAGTTTTACTTTATTTTTTTTATTTTTTTAAAAGATTTTATTTATTTATTTGACAGAGAGAGAGACAGCCAGAGAGTAAACACAAGCAGGGGGAGCAGGAGAGGGAGAAGCAGGCTTCCCGCCGAGCAGGGAGCCCAATGCAGGGCTCGATCCCAGGACCCTGGGATCATGACCTGAGCCGAAGGCAGACGCTTAACCGACTGAGCCACCCAAGCGCCCCTGGAGTTTTACTTTAAAATAATCCTTAAGTGTAGATTATGTATACTGAGATTTATATACGTACCTTTTACTCTTTTAGTCTCAGACTGTGCATTTTTCAGTTTGCCTACAACAAAACCAAATACAAAAATGGTCACACTGGGAAATTAGAATATAAGACACAGTATCAAATCAAGTCCATTTCATATTACCTTTCATTTTCTGTGGCAATTCACTTGCTTCATTTTCCTCTGAATCACTGCTTTCATTGTACTGGACTGCAGTTTTCCTTCTAAAATATACACAAATTTTTTATCAAACCAAAACAAAATGGGATATGAAAACACAGGTTTAATACATGCACTACATATGCTTCTGTGTTGCCTGGTTTTTGAAAAAATTTCAAGGAAAATTTGACAAGTGAAAGTAAATTTGCTAAAAGCATTTTGCTTTCATATGCAGATGCATTTACTATACAAAATACAGTACCACTATTATTAAATTTGAAAAGGTCAACCATCCTAAAATAATCATTTTTAATACTGAGCTTAATATCTGGCAATTCAAACAAAACACCTATATAAAACTAGAACTAAAAAGAAGTAACTCTTATCAAAATATAATGAAATGAGCAGCTAAGATGCAAAAATATAATTCTCTCACAATGAAAAATTTTATGTATTTTGTGTAGAAACAGTACATTACAGTGGTTAAGCACCTAAAAATAATGGACTTTGGAGTCAGACCACCTAGATTCAAATTTCCATTCCTCTACTTATTTGCTATGTGACTTTAGGGAAGTCACTTAATATTCTTCTATGCCTCAGTTTCCTCTTTTGGAAAACAGGAATAAAAATACAATTCACTTCCTAAGATGTGTTACTACATTCAATGCCCCTAAAATAGTACCTGTTGCACAGTAAACATACATGTATTAACTATCATATATGTGTTAGTTTTCCCCCCACATCCTCCTTACTATTTCCATGTCCTTTAATCTTATCTGGTCAACCTAACAGTGCTGTTCTCACGCTCATGGTCAGTTAAGAGTTGTAAGATTTGATATCTAGATGAGAAACAGGAGTCCTGGTTTTGTGCTCAGTTTAGATAGGTATTAATGATAGAGAACAATTAACAAAGCACCAGTTTTGAGATCTTTACTGAACTAGCTAATAGAGACTCAGATTTGTGATCACACCTGCAGATATTATGGTAGACAATACAACAAAAAGTCAAGTATTTAGATCTACTTCTGAGGGCAAATGAAATTTACGAAGTTAACAGATTCAAGTTAAATTAGAGGAGCATTATGTATTTTATTCAAATTCTCCCTCTAGTCTACATTAATATAATACTCTCTAAAATAACTTCATCATATCTTATTTCTAAAGGTGAAATGACAAAGAACTGAGATGAGCAAAGAGTGCTTCTATCAAATCATCTAATAGTTGTCAGTTTTCATCTCCTCAAAATATAAAGAAAACTTCTAAAATCAACAACAAAAAAAACTTGGGAGCTAGATCTTAGTTCCTATGTGAAAGAAATAGAAAAGTGGTAGAAAGGTAATTAATTATTAAAAACTACCAATTCCCTTTTATAGATCAGTATTACTTTTCTTCACCTATAAAATGAGAACACCTACCTGCCTAAATCAGTGATTTTGCAAGTTTCAAGTAAAAGAATGAATTTGAAAGAACTATATAACTGAGATAAATGGTCATATCTCTCTCCTACATATAAGAAAATGGAAAAAGAGTTTAAACAAACATTACACACAATCAAACCATAACAGAGTTTACCTTTTGGGGCGAGAGCTAGACAATTCTGACTTGGGATATTTATTCTTTCCCTTGACATCTGAAATACTGGGTTCTCCACTACATCTAGATCCTTTCATTTCAAAGAAAAGGACAAATATACAGAGTATTAGTAAATTACCTTGACTAAGAGTATCCTTCTTAAAACCTGGGTTTTCCAAATCAATAGTTCAACTTTTTTTAATATCTTCATTCTTTTCTTTTCAATCAGCCAGCTCATCTCTCTACCCACTCACCACAAAGGTCTATACCATACTGGATCCTTTACCTAGATTCTTAACTCCTTTGACTCCCAGATGATCTACTTCACAAAAAAAATCGAATGCTATCTTCTATCAACTCCTAATTTTCCTACCTTTCATTCCCTCAATTATCTATATTTTCCATCAACCTTACTTCCTTTCCTTCTAATGCTAATTCACTTATCTATTCTCTTGCTCTCACTGCCCCCACAGAGGCCTACAAATTCTTTCCATGGTACCCAAAAGCTATTCCTAGCCATGGATTTCTTTCTCAATGCTCCCCTGTGCAAAAAGCCCTTCAATTCTGCCTTCATTTCCAACTATTTTTCTATTTCTATTTCAAACTTAGCAAAATACATAATAGCACACAACTGTTATTTCCAATTCTTCACCTACTATTCTTATCTTAAAATATTTTCAGTTTTGCTCTGCTCTAACCAATCTTCAAAAACTAATTTTGTGAAGGTCATTAACTGCTAACCCAACTATGTAACTGCTAAATCCACAGTTTCTCCTCTAACTTCAGAATCTGGCTCTAACCTATCTTTCTACCCTTATCTGCTATTGTCCATGCACATTACATTGTAATTACCATAAACTACTCTGAGGTCTCAGAACAAAATACGCATTATGTTGCTATCGTTTTGTTTTTTTACTGCCCTTTCATGTGACTTTTTCTCAAACAAAAATGTTCTTGCCCAGCTTCTCTGACTGGTGTACAACCACCCAATTCCATCATGACCTCCTTGATGAAATTTTTCCTGATTACCAGTTCTCATGAGATTCTTAGAAAAAGAGATCTTAAAATTTTTACATGTTACAAAGCCAGAGCTCGAATTATGTCATCAAACTGGAAAAATTTAAATTAAATATGGGGTCATGTTCAAAAGTAAACTTTACCTTTGATTAGTCCATCTGCCTTTTCACTGGTATTGTTTCCTCCAAGTTTCATAGATTGATCGTTAACATTACACTCCTGGATGAAAAGGCATATTTCTTACATAGCACTGCTGTCAGTTTTAAATAAACTTAAAATGCATCCTTTATACTGCTTTACTTTACATAATAAAGATTACTTAGATTGGTACTCCATTCTGGAGCAATGCGGGGAGGTGCATTAAGTGAAGAGGAAAAATAAACAAACAGATTAAAAAATTTTCACAGGTATCTCAAAAGAGAAAACTAATCAGTCTTTATCTTTTCAAAAGGAATACAAATGGCAAAACTCAATTATAAATGGCATATAATTACTGTAAGAAACAACGAACATGAAATAGAAATTTACTTTAGAATTAAAAGGAATTCTCAAACTATAAGCTTTTAACCAAGAGTCCCTACTCAGTAAATAACTTATCTTTAATGAGGCTGCCATTGCCATCCTTGCTCTCTGGAATTCCCAGGATGGGTAGCTCCAATAGTACAGGGTCCAGAGTCCCTCCTATCATACTCTATTAGGGATTTTCTTGCCAACCCTGACTTCTTCTTTTTCCCTTCATGTATATCCCTTTGTTTCAAAATGAATCTATATATCTATATCTATCTATATATATACACACACACACGAATAATATACACGTGAATACCAAAACTTCTGTAAAAGTAAAAATTTACATTTCTTTGTAAAAAATGTTTACATGAGTCTAATAGGGCAGGGTTCCTCTAATCTTTAATTCTTAACTTCATTCTGTAGGTACGAATAACAAACGCCAATTGGGCTGAATTTAATTCTTCCCATTAAAAAAAAAAGTAGGTGATTTAGTCATATCGAGTAGAGATTAGGACTTGGGGGGCAGGAGTACAAAGTAATTTTTGCTGAGATTGGGATAAGAAAGGATAATTTGATTTTAGTATTAAAAAAGTACATTTGAAACATCTTATAAAATCCCACCAGTTAAGTTTTACTAAAAATGTAGGTGAAAAGATCCATCCCCTTCTAAAGGTATGAGTCTAACTAAGCTGAAAATTTTAAATGTAACGTATCTAAAAATATGTAACTAGGAGTTATTTTAGGTAATTTATTTGTATTTTCAGAGCTCAGTATATTTTATTTTTAAATTTTTTTAAATTTTTTATTGTTATGTTAATCCCCATACATTACATCATTAGTTTTAGATGTAGTGTTCCATGATTCATTGTTTGTGCATAACACCCAGTGCTCCATGCAGAACGTGCCCTCCTCAATACCCATCACCAGGCTAACCCATCCTCCCACCTCCCTCCCCTCTAGAACCCTCAGTTTGTTTTTCAGAGTCCATTGTCTCTCATGGTTCGTCTACCCCTCCAATTTCCCCCCCTTCATTCTTCCCCTCCTGCTACATTCTTCTTTTTTTTTTTTCTTTCTTAACATATATTGCATTATTTGTTTCAGAGGTACAGAATATTTTATTTTAATCAATGTCAAATATTTACATTATTTAAGACTGCATAGCCATTATAAAATTATTAAATACACTGCAGTCCAAAGTTGCCATTTTTATTATGGCAGTATTACACCTTTCCTTTTTTTTTTTTTTACAAGCCAAATGATTTTATTTTTTTCTCCAAGTTTTCATTTAAACTCTAGTTAGTTAACAGTATAATAAGTAGTTTCAGATGTAGAATTTAAGTGATTCATCACTTATATCCAATACCCAGAAGAAATTGATATTAAAAATGCTTTCCATCAAATGTTCTACCTTACTTCAATAATTAGTTCAACCATTTATATTAAACAACATGCAAAAAAGAACCTAATAGTTTATCCACAAATGATGTCCATTACATTACTCTTTTTTATGAAATGATTTTGCTTAGCAAGTTTTTTCTTCAGAGTTCAAAATTAAACCTTCTACAAAGTCCAACCTAAGTCATATTACACTCCAATCTAATGGAACTTAAATCAATGACATTTCACTCTGTAAGCTTGGAATATCTAAATCTATTTAAAACCGTGTAATATTTTTGTTGCAATAAATTCTTAGCTGGAAATCACATTTTCAGCCTCAATTTCAATAAATGTGACAAACCAGATATACTAACACCTTCCTGCTACCTAACACCTTAAATTCATGGCTGATTTTCGGGGGACAGAGTGTGGGGGAAGGCTTTCCTGATAACAGATAATTTTTTAAGCTGATAATTGCTACTGAAGCTGTAAGTAGTCTTAGGTGGTGGTGTTCTGTTTTAGTAACAAAATGTAGGAAGCACAGAATGTAAAGTATCAAACTACTCATGGTAAGGAATTGAATCTCAGATATTTGACAAGAGAGTTAAACTCCCAACAAAAGTACAAAGAAGGAAATGCAACGAAGGTGCAGAAATTAATAAAACAGACTCTTCATAAGCAGTGGCAGGAAACTGATACGCAGCCTCTTTGAAAACTAAAAAAATTAGAACAGCAGTACAGAAAAGTCCAGAGGTATTTTGCATATACTTTTTGCTCAGTTATTCCCTAATTTAAGTTTTTTGAATTTTAAGCTGAAAATGGAAAATAACTGCTTCATTCTAATAACATTTACTTTCCCCATAAAACTAATTTTTTTTAATTCTTAGAAATGGAACATAAATATATTATGTTTATATGCCATATGTAAAAATATATATAAATTAAATATCAAGAAGGTCACCCATGTTATCATCACTAGGACATAATTATCACTATGTATGACTACATTCAGACTCAGACATACATAAATACGCCTTTCCAAAATGAGACTTAATTCTATTCAAAATGTGTCCCTGGCCTTTTTTTTTAACTAAAAAATATCATAAAAATAAGTGTTCTTCAAAAATAGGATTTTATAGTTGCAAAATATTAAATTTTAAGGCTACATAATAACATAACTCTTACCTTACTGTGAGGAGTTTCTTTTCTGCCTTTAAATAATGCATAGGGGGAAAAGTTTGTACTTTTATCTCTGGAAAAAATGGATTTCTGATGACTTCCTTCCTTCCATTATTTTTTTTAAACAAATTAATTTTTTTAAGTAGACTCCACACCCAGTGTGGAGCCCAACACAGGGCTCATACTCACAACCCTGATATCAAGACCTGAGCTAAAATCAAGAGTCGGATGCTTAACCAACTAAGCCACCCAAGCGCCCCTCTGATAACTTCTTTAGTTTCTCTGAAGTGGCATTACTGAATCACAGATCATAAACACTTTTAAGATTCTTGATACATATTACCCAATTACCCTCAAGAATGTAGTACACAATTTTCACTCTTTCAGCAACACGTAAGAGAGGCCATTCAGCATTTCTCTAAAAACACTGCATGTATTTTATCAATTTTTTGGCAAATTATTTTTCAATGACAAAATTAAAATGAACCAGAGACTTTGGAGAAAACACACTAATACTTTACCTTCTTCAGCTGACTTTTTTTAATTCTTTCAACAGGAAGAGGTTTGCCATCATGGAAGTTGGTAAGAATTACTGCAATGGCTGTCAGAGTTTTGCCCTTTAAAGATGTTTTTAAAAGACAAATGGTCAGACTCCGAAACTCAACTGACCAGAGAACATTCCAAAACCAATTGTAAAATCAAATGGGCAAATATCATATAGCATTCAAGGCCACAGAAGCATACTATTATATTAAATAATCTATGTATTAATAAAAAGAATTCTGTTGATTAAGAAATGCTTTCGCACACTGTATTACTAAGAATTATTAAATGGTTTACTCCATAAAATACTATAAGCATCCGTGAGAAATATGATTCTACTGGAAGACTGCTGGTTATAAGATTTTATGTTTAACCCTGAACTAATAACTTTATCATCAAACTACAACTTGCTTGCCATGTAGTTCAGAGCTTATTTAAAATGATTAGTAATTCCAGTATGCACATGAGATAATCGATTATTTTATTAAATTTCATTTAAATATCACTGTAAAACTTAAAAGCTTTAACTTATCAACAAAGCATAAATGATGTATTTCTTGTGCATTTTTCTTAAATAGAAGCATGTAATTTTTCATTACTTTCCATAGGCGAATTTATAATTAGCAACACAGAAATAACTCTTTGGCAATTTTAAAACAGTTAAAGCAGCAGTTTCCTAAGTGTAGCCCACAGGTCCTAGAGTTTCCCAGGACCCTCTCAGGAGTATGTACAAACCTATTTTCATAATACTGCTAAGGACTAAGCAGCTGGCAGTACATCATACTAGTGGTCATTGTATTCTTAGCTGCCAAATACTTTAAAAAAAAAAAAAGCTAGTTTTAAGAATATTTTATAAGAATATTCTTGATGAAGCAGGACACATGAATTTTATTAAATCTTGCCTCAAGTACACACGCAAATATTCTAAGTATAACAAGAAGGGAAGAACACATAAAAATACTTTTGTTGCACACCAAAATATGACGGTTATCTAGAGAAAAATGACTTGCGAGACTGAGGTTACAAGCTCAACTATCACCATGCATCATCATTTTTTCATGCATCACTATTTTTACTTGAAAGAATGACCAACAACCAGTTATTCATGACTGAGTGGCAGACTTTTTTGAAAAATGAACAAAGTACAGCTATTTTCAAGGGAAAATAATTGACAGATTTGTTGTAAATGATAAAATCTGAACTTTCAAGCAAAAATTAAGAATGTTGGAAAACTTGTATCTGACACCATGAGCACAGCAGCTTCCCAAAATGCAAATGCCTACTAAAATTAGCAGTAATATCAAAGAATATAAACTTTTGATACTATATAATGAAATGCATCAACATCTGGCAGATCTGTGTAACTCAATGAACCAATATTTTCCAAATAAGCAATGCCTGATGTTATGAAATCATGCATGAGCGCAATATCCATTCAGTGTGCAAGCCCACCAATGGATTTTAATGCAACAGAGTACAAAAGCTCAGATACAATTTTTAAGTTCGACATTATAACTGTTAACCTTTAATAAACTAGTACTTGCTTAATTTTGTTGTTGTATCAAAGAATTATACAGTTATCTAAAAAGACTACTTTTAGAGGCGCCTAGGTGGCTCAGTTGGTTAAGCGACTGCCTTCGGCTCAGGTCATGGTCCTGGAGTCCCGGGATCGAGTCCCACATCGGGCTCCCTGCTCAGCAGGGAGTCTGCTTCTCCCTCTGACCCTCCTCCCTCTCGTGCTCTCTCTCACTCTCTCGCAAATAAAATAAAAATAAAAATTAAAAAAATAAAAAGACTACTTTTAAAATACTCCTCCCATTTCCCAACTACATATCTGTGTGAGGACTAATCCTTATGTACCTATACCAAAACACCTTATCACAACACACTGAATGAAAAAGCAGTTATGAGAACTCAGAACTCATCTCTTAGGCCAAACATTATAGAGATTTGCAAAAATGTAAAACAATGCCAGTCTTATCAAAATTACTTTTGTTTTGGAATAGTCCCTTTTCATTTAAAAATATGCTATGTATGTTAATAAGTAATGAGTTTATTATTTTTAAATTACTAACTTAAAAAATTTTGTTTTAATATCTAATACTATAAATATTGATACAACCCACAAATACAAAAAGCTCTTTGGGATTGTCAAAAATTTATAAAGAGTATAAGGGTTATGGAGACTAAAAAGTATAAAAACTGCTGGTATAAGGAATCATAAATGTATATTTAATACTCTGTATATCACAATACTGTGACAGAATACAATTTCATGTAACATTGTTGTCTCTTCCTTCTTTTTTTAAAGAAAACCCATGAAAGATAAGCTACCTTGAATTTCAAAAGAAAACTGAGAAATACGTTTATACATTATTGCTAATTAACTTAATTGTACCTTAACCAAATAAACCGAAACAAAAAAAACATAGCCTCATTTTAAGTGCAAGACACAGAGAAAACTGTTCTATACCGAAAGTGAAATCTAGTTCCACACCAGCACCAACATATTCCTATCTCTTTCTACTTCGAAATTACTTTCTATAAAATTATAATTACAAAATAAAATTTTATTAACTCAAGAAAAAAAATAATTACCAAACCCATATCATCAGCTAAAATTCCTCCATGGACATTTTCTGGTCGGTCCTTCTCAGAAAAATTTGTTATTGTGTTATAGTATAAGTCACTTCGCTGTTCCCAAAATGGTGGAAGGTCTTTACTGTTTTCCCGTGAAACCATCCAAGCTAGAGCTTGTTTTTGATGTGGAAGCAATGGTGTTTCAACAGCCTATAAATAAAAGGAATGTCTTAAATAGAAATTAAACCAGTCCTTTTTCTCCATGCAGATTCTGGAAAACAGTTCATATTATGCTAAAAACTGTACAGATTAACAGTGTATTTTAAAATTCCAAATTGTTTTAAATAAAAAATATTGGGGGTGCCTGAGTGGCTCAGCTGATTAAGTGTCTGACTTGATTTTGGCTCAGGTCATGATCCTGGCGTCGTGGGCTTAAGCCCCCATAGGGCTCCGCACTCAGAGTCGGCTTGAGATTCTCTCTCCCTCTGCCCCTTCCCCCGTCTCGCTCTCTCCCTTTCTAAATAAGTCAAATATTTTTAAAAATTAAATAAATAAATAAATAGGAAATATTGGCTCAGTACCTCAGCTGGTTCCATTTCATGAGTTTTATCATCTTCTTTTAAATCTTCAAACAATTTGTCAAATTCTGTTTTAAGCTACAACAAATAGCAACAAGAAACATCATGAAACAAACCAATTAAAATAATTTCACTTAATTCAGGGTTTTCAAATCATTTAATTAACAAAAAGATTTGAATACCAAAAGTTACCTAACATATTCTTTGAGTTGCTACATTGCTTACTGAAGGCAGAATGAATAGGTGCTTTAGGTGTAAGAGGTTGTGTTACAATCAAAATACGGAAGAGATTAAATCTAGAGTTTGTCACAGCTGTCACAAATCTATATATAACACTGGGCAAGAGACTTAACCTTTATGGCCTATATCTTATTCTTATAAAATGAAAGGGATAATTTAGAGTGTCTCTAAGGTTCCTTCTACCATTGAAGTTCTATGATTCTATTAGTTGTATTCAAAACATTTTGTGAGATCCTACCAGGTCCATTTATTTGACTTTTTTTTAATGTCAATGACACTTCATTTACTATTACTGCAAACAACTTGTTAGGTGCTACAAAACATTAATAGATGATTTTAATCTTATGCTAATTTAGTTGGTTCTTTAAACTGATCTAATTCTATAGCAACATGTATGTGTTATAATTACTTTTATAAATTAGCACACGAATACAAAGCAGTAGCTCAGAAGAAATCAGGCTAAATCAAAAAAGTTAGAGAGGTAACCTGGGGTTTGCCCACCAAACACAGGCTCAAGCCTTACTAATAACGAGCAGGTAAAATATGGTAACTACAATTAGAAGACAAAAAGGCTAACAGAGATTCTCAGGGTCCTGGGATCAAGCCCCATGTGGGGTTCCCTGCTCAGCAGGGAGTCTGCTTCTCTCTCTCCTTCAGCCCCTCCCACCCGCTCTTGCTTGCTCTCGCTTGCTCTCTCAAAATCTTTAAAAAAAAGTTTTTCATATATATTCTACAGTGTGTTTCATAACTTAACATACCTGAAGATCACAAGTACTAGCACATACATATTTATCTTATTCTTTTAAACATCAATCTTCAACATTTAAAATTCACTTTTAGATTACAAAATAAAAAAGAAGCATACCTGCTCAGTTGTCATCTGTACTGCAGCATGAACTGGCATACTATAGCTTGGTCCAGCTCTTCCAGAGCCCCAACTACTTTCTAAACTGAATCCTAAAGCTGTAATTTACAAAATGAAAAGAATAAAATCACCAAATGAATTATCTTTTAGTAACTTTTAGTTGTGTTCTAAATATATTTAAAAAATTTTTTAAAAACTAATAGTCATTAAAAAAATACATTATTAAAATAATGCCACATTTTTTAACAAACTCTTGCCAAATAAATAATACTTCTTCATTCCCTATTGGGAGATTCTTTTTGTCTATAATTTATCAGACGAAGTTTAAAATCAGGGATTTTAAACCAGATATTAACACTGGGGAAAATTAGGGAGGAAATACAGGACCTCTTTGTATGTATGTGTGCATGTGCATGTTCTCTCACACACAAACACATGCCCCCTCCTATGAATCTATAATTATTTCAAAATAAAGAGAAAAAAAAATCAGGGATTTCCTTAAAAAGATTCCTAAGAAAAGTTACAACTCAGAGCCTTCAACACAAATTAGCCAAACAAACTCAAATTATTTCTCAAGAGAAGAAATGTTTTATAATTCCTGCATCTTACAGTAGCAAAATAATAGGAGCTTAAACTCTAAACTTACTTTTTGGTGCAGGACCCAATTTAAATCCATGTTTCTTCAACTGATCTAAAACCGCTTTTCTATTTTCTTCTTTTCCCCAAAAAGTCATATGGAGAGGCATGGTAAAAGCATTGTTTGCACCAAAAGGAACAACCCTATTATATTTGAGGAAAAAAAAAAAAGAAAATTAGAACTGTTATTTTTTACTTCCATTAAGAATACGACTATTAAATATTGTAAGCATCACTGGGGTGCCTGGGTGGCTCAGTTGTTAAGCATCTGCCTTCGGCTCAGGTCATGATCCCAGGGTCCTGGGATCGAGCCCCACATCGGGCTCCCTGCTCCACGCTTCCCCTCTCCCACTCCCCCTGCTTGTGTTCCTTCTCTCGCAGTGTCTCTGCCAAATAAATAAAATCTTTAAAAAAATAAAATAAAATAAAATAAAAAAATATTGTAAGCATCACATTCAAATTTTGCAAGGAAGTGAAATAAGGAACTATTGGGCAAACTAGAAAAACAGAAAAAGTACAGGGAATAGGATCAACAACAATCAGTTTCTGTTCCTCTGTTTTTGGAACAGAAAGCCAGAAGAAACTGAAAAGATGGAATAAAGCCGGGTAGCCTATAACTGAGATTAATAAGATAGGTACAAATAGTAAGTTTAATTGAAAGGGAAGAGCTTTCACTAACAGAACCACTGATGGTAGCAACCCATTCTGGGAGAATGGGGAATGATTTGCAAGAACTACATCTGACCCTTAACAACACAGGGTTTTGGGACACTGACCCCCTATGCAGTTAAAAATCCACATATAACTTTTGATACCCTAAAAACTTAACTACTAATAGCCTGTTGTTGACCAGAAGCCTTACCAATAACATAGTCAATTAACACATATTTTGTAGGTTATATGCATGATAGATTGTGTTCTTAAAGCTAAAAAAAAATTAACAAAATCATAAAGAAGACAGAATACATTCACAGTAGTGTACTGCATTTATTTTAAAAAATCTGCATTTAAGTGGACCCGTACAGGTCAAACCCATGTTCAAGGGTCAACTATATTTATGATCCAGGATTCACTAAAAATTTATTCTCAATATCCAAAAACTTTAATGAACTGAGAACGGAGAAAACAAGTGAAGTAAGAAGACATTACTGAGCATTTGTCATCCAACCTCACCTTTTCATATTCTAAACATCCCATACTTAAATTCAGATCACAGACTAAACGCCTGAAAGAGAAAAAATGGTAACCAAGGAGACTGGGAGTTTTAAAAAAAAGGAAGAGGTGGTAGAACTGGGAGAATACAGGCCTTGCCTAAAGCAGCAGCTGCTACTCTGCTCCAGTCAACTGATGTTCTGTGCAAATGAAGGTCAGATCTTCCATTTGTCAAGAGAAATATTCATAAATAATTTTCAATTAGGGAAAAAATTAACCTATATAAAATGCAGAATATCCAGATATTTGAATATTGGAAATAAATGAAAAATTATAAAACACTATGTAGGCAAAATGAAACTCACCTACATATGATCACAGGCTACTAGCTTACAACCTTTGATTTAAACAAACACTTCCAAACTCCCAAATCTATGCACTAAAAGGTTTGGACACATGGTATGGATTTCCTAATATTTGAGCCAAAATCTATTATTTTCCATGGTAATAATTTAGTAGGAAAGTAAGGGAATAGTTGTTTCATGGCTGGGGTAGTAGAGGCAGATGGGAAAAGAATTAACACATACTAAAGGCATAGTGATAAAAGTTGTCAGGGCAACTATATAGCCTCTTAACAAATTCAAAGATCACAACTTATAATTATTAAAACTAAACTCTGAAAGTACATTACCCTTCAATCTGTGCCAATTTGTTGTCCATGATATAGGCCAAAGCAGCTGCAAGATCTTTCTTTAAATGGCCAACCTGATTTCCATTCACATTGTTTACTTTAATTGCATTCTTATCATAGGGGTTATTGGGCTCTCGTTGTAACGCAACCATTTCATTATTATTAACCTAATAAAATAATAAACAGATAATATTATAAATAATAAACATACAATAGGAGCTTTCTTCATTAAACTTTATCTGGGCTTTCCATTTATTTTTTTAATACTTACTTAATAACAGCATATAAGAAATGTAGATTTTCTTAGACTCATATTTGTATAGTAATATAAAAAATATATTTTATAATGTTTTTTACAGTATTTTTTAAACTTACATTCACTGGGAAGTTAACAAATCCTTGATATCTGAAAGATACAATCAAAACTAAATAAAAGTTTCACACTAAAATTTTCAACATAACTTCCGAAAACAGGTGATCTTTATTGAGTGCTTATTATGTGCCATTGTTCTATGTACATTACCTAGATCTGACTTTTCAAATATTCACAACTCTATCAGTAGGTACTATCATTACCCCCATTTTACTGATGAAGACACTAAAGCACAGAAAAGTTAAGTAACTTGACCAAGGTCATAAAGCTATTAAGTAGCAGAACTAGAATTTAAATCCAGGCAGGCTGGTTCCTAAGGCTGATTTCTCCAGGCTCTAAAAGGGGAAAAAGATATTAATTATAAGTCAAAATGGAATGAAATTAAGAAAATATATCCAACCTTCAATTCATGCCATTCTGATTCTACTAGATTAAAAGTTGCCTGAGGGTGATGTCACTGAAAATAGAAGACTTAAAGGACTTCTGAAAATTCTCTCTTCCATAATGGCAATGAAAAAAATGGCAGAAATTGTCAGAATCAACTTTTCCAGACATCTGGAAACCAACCAAAGAATTGCAGAAACCTGGAGGGTGTTAGTTCAAACAAAACAAAACAAAACAGCTAAACATCAGTGTCCTAGTCCCATCTCCAACTCTCAGCTGCATGATAGCCTTTAAAAATAACCTGCTAAAATTCTTGGTGCAGTCTAGTAGTCACCAAAGGGAGTGCAATGGAACAGAATCTTTCAAAGATTCATTCCTAAAGAATTGTCATTATTTGACCTGTATGATGGTTCTCCAGAATATCCCCACTTGCAAAGTGATTTCTATTTGATCTCTGAGCTCATCCAATACAAAAAAACCCTCCTTGGGTGGGTGTTTGTTAGAAACAATTTTACAGGCAACGGGTAATAGCTGGGGCAAACAATACAATAACCAAAAGGATTAAAAGGAAAGCTGGGGACTAAGATGTCCACTAAGGCTTTGAAAAGCTCCAATATATTCTGGGAACGTAAAAGGCCATATTCAAGCAGAGGGCTGTATGCATGCCCGGGGCTGTGCATATGATCAGGAAAAGACCTAAGAAGACCGTAAGCTCACACCTCTGGCTAAACTTGAGGCTCTGAACTAGCAGGACATTAAGGTTAAGGAAGACTGTCAACTGAAGGAGTGCCCCAAGTGCATACAGATCCCCACAGTAAAGACTGATAGATTTACTGGTTCTGGTTTAATCATAGGCTGACCATTAAGCTAACCAAGTACAGACATCAGTAGATTTTACAGGGTTAATTCAGGAAAATCACTAAACAAGCAACAATTCCAAAATCAGCAACAACAAACAACCCTGGAGAGGGAGAAGAATCTAATTTTTACAGTTGCCACATTATTTAAAATGTCTACTTTTCAACAATAACAACAAAAGAGACATGCAAAGAAATGAGAAAGTATGGTTCACTCATAGGAAAAAAACTATCAACTGTCCCTGAGGAAGCACAGATGTTTGACCTACTAGGAAAAAAATTTAAATTTTAAGTATGTTCAAAAACCTAAAGCAAACCATGTCTAAAAAACTAAAGGAAAACATAAAAACTATGTCTCACCAAATACAAAGTCTGTTGTCAAAAGTACAGTAAAGTAAAAAAAAAATTCACTAGAGAGGCTCCACAGCAGATTATGTGAAGGCAGAAGTTATCAATGAAGATGAAGACATTAGATGGGAGTCTAAGAACAGTTACAGAGTCTGAGAAATATATAGAAAAAAGAATGAAGAAACATGAACAGGCGTCAGAGATCTGTGGGACGATAGCAACCATATCTAAGATACACATCAGTCTCAGAACGGGAGGAGAACAAAGGGTAGAAAGGATATTTGAAGAAATAATAGCTGAAAACTCCCCAAATTTGATGAAAAACATTAATCTACATATCTTAGAAACTCAACAAACTCCAAATAAACTAAACTTAAAGAGATCTAAACCCAGACACATCATAATCAAGCTGTGGAAAAAAAATGTTGAAAGCAACAAGAGGAGCAACTCCTTATTTATAGGAGGATCCTCAATAAGATTAACATGATTTCTCATTAGACAGCATAGAGGCCAAAAGGTAGTGGAATAACTTTTCAAAGTGCTTCAAACAAAACTAAAGCCAAGAACTCTATATCTGATAAAATTACCCTTCAAAAGTATAGGAGAAATTAAGACATTCCAGTTAAACAATGAGAAATCACCACCAAGACCTGTCCTATATTAGAGAGAGAACTACAGGCTGAAATCAAAGGACTAGACAATAACGTGAATCTACACAAAGAAATAAGGACTACAGGTAAAGGTAATTAGATAGGTAAATATAAAAAGTATAATTTTTTTTGGTTGTAACTTTTTTCTACCTGAATAAAAGTGCATAAAACAATTATAAATCTGTGTTGATGAGCATACACTGTAAATAAAGATGTAATTTGTATGTTAACAGCACAAAGGAATGGGGGAAGAGGGAAATGGAGCTATCTACAAGCAAAATTTTTGTATGCTATTGAAATTAAGTTGGCACTAATCCAAACTAGATTCTTATGAATTGAGTTATTAATTGTAATTCCCCAGAGCAACTAAGGAAACAACTCAAAATATATAGTAAAAGAAATGAGGAAATTAAAATGGCACACTAGAAAATATTAACGCAAAAGATGGCAGTAATGAAGGTTAGACCCAAGGGCCACATATTGTATGGTTCCATTCTATGCAATGTGTAGAGTAGGCACATCCACAGAAATAGAAAATAAATGAGTAGATATCAGGGACTGAGGAGACAGAGTAATAGCAAGTGATTTCTAAAGCGTACAGGGTTCTTTCTGGTGTGACGAAACGTTCTGGAACCAAACAGTGGGGAAGGTTGCACAACCTTGTGAATAAAAACCACTCAACTGTACTTTAAAAATGGTGAATTTTGGGACACCGGGTTCGCTCAGTTGGTTAAGTGTCTGCCGTCAGCTCAGGTCATGATCCCAGCATCCTGGTATAGAGTCCTGCATCAGGCTCCTGGCTCAGCAGGGAGCCTGCTTCTCCCTCTGTCTGCCACTCCCCCTGCTTGTGTGTGCACACTCACGGCCCCTCCCCCTGCTTGTGTGTGCACGCTCGCGTGCTCTCGCTCTCTCTGACAAATAAATTTTGAAAAATCTCTAAAAAATAAAAATGGTGGGGCGCCTGGGTAGCTCAGTCGTTAGGCGTCTGCCTTTGGCTCGGGTCATGATCTCAGGGTCCTGGGATCGAGCCCCGCATCGGGCTCCCTGCTCTGCAGGAGGCCTGCTTCTCCCTCTCCCACTCTCCCTGCTTGTGTTCCCTCTCTCGCTGTGTCTCTTGCTGTCAAATGGATAAAAAAAAATCTTTAAAAAAAATTAAAAAAAATAAAAAAAATAAAAATGAATTTTATGGTAGTGAATTATCACTTTTTAAATTGCCTGAAAAAGACAAAGGAATGCTGCTTCAAACCACCACCACCATCTGTCTACTTTTTCAGGATTCTCTATAGCCTGGGGCGCCTGGGTAGCTCAGTTGGTTAAGCAACTGCCTTCGGCTCAGGTCATGATCCTGGAGTCCCGGGATCGAGTCCCGCATCGGGCTCCCTGCTCGGCGGGGAGCCTGCTTCTCCCTCTGACCCTCCCCCCTCTCATGTGCTCTCTGTCTCTCTCATTCTCTCTAAATAAATAAATAAATAAAATCTTTAAAAAAAAAAAAAAAAGATTCTCTATAGCCTGACCAGTCAGATTATCAGACAGATATTCCTCTCTAGCCCCTTGGAGAGATATTCATAAAGCACAGCTCTGTTCTCTCCCAGTCCCATCCTTTCTGCCAATGCCTGTAAGCATGATCTTTTTTTAAACTAAATTATGCAAATCCCAAGAAATACATAACCCCAAAAAGTTAGGTAAAAAAACTTACTTTTTTTAGATTTCATCTCAAACAAAATTAGCTAATTTTCTTTTATTGTAATAAATCATCACTTATTAAAAGTAGGTAACTGTGATTTACTACAGATGATAGCTAATTACTGATAATAGATAGTAGATAATAATTACTGATAGAAGTTAAAATAGAATACATATAGACCAAAATGCTAGAGACTATAAAAACAAAGAAAACAAGGTCTGAACACCAAGACAGAAAAGGATGTATTAAAAAATATTAAAAACAAAAAAAAGAGAGAGAATTACAACTAATTATAACAATCTATTTTTTTAAGATTTTATTTATCTGACAGAGAGAGACACGGCGAGAGAGGGAACACAAGCAGGGGCAGTGGGAGAGGGAGAACCAGGCTTCCCGCTGAGCTGGAGCCCGATGTGGGGCTCAATCCCAGGACCCTGGGATCATGACCTGAGCCGAAGGCAGACACTTAATGACTGAGCCACCCAGGTGCCCCAAATAAATAAAATCTTTAAAAATAAAATAAATAGGGGTGCCTGGGTGACTCAGTCACTAAGTGTCTGCCTTCGGCTCAGGTCATGATCCCAGGGTCCTGGGATCGAGCCCCACATCGGGCTCCCTCCTCCGTGGGAAGCCTGCTTCTCCCTCTCCCACTCCCCCGCTTGTGTTCCCTCTCTCGCTGTGTCTCTGTCAAATAAATAAATAAAATCTTTTAAAAAATAAAAATAAATTAAATAATCTTTAAAAAATTTAGCAATGCCAACTTTATATATCAAAACTTAGAGGAGATATAGCGAATACAGTACTTTGAAGAATGTTTAAGATTAAAAGCTATTATTATTAAGATTAAAATTAAGCATTCAAATCAGAAATCTAAAAATAAAATAAAATAAACTTAGGGAACTTGGATAACAGAACATAAAACAGAAAACAATGAAGAAAAATAACCATAAGAAAAATCCAAGAAAGGTTGCTTGAAAAGATGAAACATAAATCTCTACCAAGGCTAATTGATAAAAACTAGACACAAATATATAACACAGAGAATGAACACTTAAAATATTTTCAAGTATAAATGTTACTAAGCACAACTCTGTAGCATAAATTTGAAAATTTAAATAGATGCTTTTCTTTAAAAATATAAATTGCCAAAATTGACTCAATAAGTATTTGAATTATGCTGAGTTTGAATGAAGCTAGAATTAAAGAGTACATTAATGTATGACTTAATGCATATAAAGCTCTGGAACAGGCTAAACTGATACCAAGAGAAATTAGGTTGTAGGTGTTAGGGCAGGTCCAGCAGAAAGGACTACAACGAAACACAACAGAATTTTCAGGGGTGATAGAAATAATCAGTATCTTGATTAGAATGGTGATTATCATGTATTTATCTTTATCAAAACTCTTGGAATCATATACTTAGAAATGTGTATTTTCTAAAAAAAAAAAAAAGGCATGGGGGGGTGCCTGGGTGGCTCAGTCATTAAGTGTCTGCCTTCGGCTGGGTCATGATCCCAGAAGCCTGGGATCAAGCCCTGCATCGGGCTCCCTGCTCCGTAGGAAGCCTGCTTCTCCCTCTCCCACGCTCCCTGCTTGTGTTCCCTCTCTCACTGTGTCTCTGTCAAATAAATAAATAAAATCTTAAAAAAAAAAAAATGTGTATTTTCTCATGTAAATCACATCTCAATAAAACTGGAAAAAGTTGAAAATAGTAAGTATGCAAAGATTAATACCTCAATTTTTATATTTTCATAATAGTGATCAACCTCAAAACGTCCATCAATAAGGAAATTAAAAATACAATATAGGGCGCCTGGGTGGCTCAGTTGGTTAAGCGACTGCCTTCGGCTCAGGTCATGATCCTGGAGTCCTGGGATCGAGTCCCACATCAGGCTCCCTGCTCAGCAGGGAGTCTGCTTCCCCCTCTGCCCTCTTCCCTCTCGTGCTCTCTGTCTCTCATTCTCTCCCTCTCAAATAAATAAATAAAATCTTTAAAAAAAAAAAAATACAATATAGATTTGTACTGACATGAAAAGATAGTCCTAATATTTTACCAGGAGAAAAAAGGGTGATCACTATAATAGACATAATAACGATCTCAATTTTTAATACATAATGTGATTTCAATTTACATGCATATGCCCACAGAGTAAAGTGTGAAAAAATAAAATGAATAACTTATGGTCCAGGATGATAAACTACAGGGAGATTTAATGGTTTTTCTTTTAGCCATTTTAAAATAATGAATATGTATTACTTATAAAATAAATAATACATATTTTAAAAATAAAAAAGTGATTACTTTTAATGGGCTCAACATTTTTATTAGCTTACTAGTGTCATAGAAATTATTCTAAGCTCAACAAATAGTAAATGTTCTAAGATCAAAAACCATAATCTAGTATTTCACAATGGCTTAAAATAATTTAGAAAACAATCTAAGTTTTGAAAAAATAGCACAAATCAGAAACAGGCAAGCTCAGAGACAGAGACAGATAAAAGAACTAAAGAAGAGAGATGGATAGGAGATAAGAACCAATAGATTTCAGGAAAAAATTAGAAATGAAAAACTATTTCAGAATTAAAAACCAGAAAGAACACAAAGTTCCACAGACCTTGTGGAAAACATGGTAAGGGAAATAAATGATGAAAAATTAAGAAATAAAGAAGTATGATAGAAAGGATTTCAGAGAAAATAATAGGCATATACACAGGCATAGATACATGCAGAGGAGATCTAATAGATAGATGGTAGAATGGAGTCCCTGAAAAACAAAGCAAGCATTTAAAACTGTAATTAAAGAAAAATTTTCTGAAATAGAAGAAAATGAAGTTACAGGGCAATCATAAGACATACCCCAATAAAACTACTAGATTTTCAAGATAAGGAAAAATACCCTTTAGTTATGGAGGCAAAAATTCCCAATTCACTTATATGGGAGAGAAATCATATTGTCATCAGAATTCTCACCAACATTTTATGCAACATCAAAATATAGAGAGAAAATACAGGCTAAGGACTTTATATTTAGCCAAACTGTCCTTCAATATAAATGTCACAATTAGAAACATACAGAAACTCAGGAAATCCTCTTTCCTAAGAAATCTCCTAGACAACACATTTCAGACAATTACAAAATAATCTAAGAAGCTCCAATATAAAGAAAATATAGGAGGGGTGCCTAGGTGGGGTGGCTCTGTCAGTTAAGTGTCTCAGGGTTGTGAGATCCAGCCCTTTGTGGGGCTCCACACTTGAATCTGCTTAAGATTCTCTCTCTTCCTCTCCTTCTGCCCCTCCCTGCTCATGCTCTGGTTTGCTCTCCAAACAAAAAGAACTATAAAAAGACATTTTTTTTTTTTAAAGATTTTATTTATTTATTTGACAGAGAGAGACACAGCGAGAGAGGGAACACAAGCAGGGGGAGTGGGAGAGGGAGAAGCAGACTCCCCGCCGAGCAGGGAGCCCGATGCGGGACTCGATCCCAGGACCCTGGGATCATGACCTGAGCTGAAGGCAGTCGCTTAACCAACTGAGCCACCCAGGTGCCCAAAAAGACATTTTTAAACAATTAAGAAAACTGATTATGGATTAGTTATTAGATGTAATAAGGAATTACTAATTTTCTTAAGTATGAAAATGACAAGGTCTGAATTTTTTTAGAGACATACTGAATTATATGGATGTAAACTGAAACAGTAGAGGGGCGCCTGGGTGGCTCAGTCGTTAAGTCTGCCTTCAGCTCAGGCCATGATCCCAGAGTCCTGGGATCAAGCCCCACATCGGGCTCCCTGCTCTGCGGGAAGCCTGCTTCTCTCTCTCCCACTCCCCCTGCTTGTGTTCCCTCTCTTGCTCTGTCTCTCTCTCTGTCAAATAAATAAATAAAATCTTAAGGAAAAAAACAAAACAAAACAAAAAAAACCTGAAACAGTAGAGGTTTTTTTTGTTCTAAAGGACAAAAGGAAAAGTGATGAAAAAAATGTGAGAAAATTTGTTAACCGCTGAATCACAGGTATATGGGAGTTTGTTTTATTATTCTACTTTTATGCATGCTTAAAATATTTCATAATAAAGACTAAAACTAGTGACACATCAGCCAAATAACAGAGAAACATACTACATAACCATAACAAAGACAACTTCTCACCAGATATAAAGTCATATATTATCTGTCTCTCACACATACACACAATGCAAACAGATACAGAAAGACAGATGTAGGGAGAAAAATTGGTAGACAGATAGTCTTACTGCAGAAAGGAAAAAAAAAAAGGACCTAAAAATAGACAATTCCCTTATCTAGTAGGAATTAATCTTCCTAAATTAAAAATATTGCAGTACAGAAATGCGCTAAGGGACAGAAGAGGAGAAAGAAAAGAACGGACTTGGAAGTTATTCTACAAATACACCCCTAGTATCTGCTTTCTGGGCCAATCATCTAACCTTCCTAAGCTTCAGTTCTTCAGTGATAAAAAGGGGATAATAGATGTTCTATCTACCTTCAAGTCATTATAGCCATCAAATGAAACCATACAGGAAAAAGTGCTTTATATATTACAAGCAGAATATAAATACAGAAGAAAATTGGCCATTAAATATTTGTTATCTTACCCAGATACATTCTACTTAAAGTAAAATAAGTATTAATTGTACATATCACCTTCAAATTCTTATTTTCTGGGTTAACAAGATAAATATATTTCAACTTAATATCTAATATTATTATACTCACTACTCCTGTGTAATAGCGTAGTCCAACTACATGACCTCTCAAAGTTCCAAATAAAACTGAATCTAGCTCTTCATCACTAGTTAGGAAGTCGTCTGGAGGTATAATATCTTGGAATTCAAAACGGGGAAAGAAAGTTGGATATGAGAGGCGTGGAAAATTTCCATGGGCTCCGTATTGGACAGTCTGCAAGTACTTCCAAACAGGATCTCTATTAAAAAAGAAAAAGCACAGGAAAATGATACAATATTTAACCAAAGACCATATTATATTTATAGGCCAACTGTTTTCTCATTTTATTTCAACATGTTAAATCTTTAGTGGGAACTGCTGTATAAAGATTGACAGAGTGTTACTATGGGTAAAGCAGGAATTGGAGTGAGTGGGGAAGGTTTCCAGGAACCCTAACCTGTTCAGTAATGCCTCTTCTACCTACCGAGTACTCAAAATGAAAACTCCAACAAGGGCTCACAAATCTTTTCCCTAGTGATGATCATCTATTTAAATTGAGATGTATATGATGTAACTCTAATTACACACCAAATTTCAATAAGAATTGAACTAGAAACGACTGGCAAATATGGAACCATTATTATATGTGAAGCCATTTATACGGTTACAGATAATACAACCAGCATCCAGTTTTAATTCTCTCCAAACAGAACCCTTATCAGGCATCTAAATCATGCCATCATGGGAAGTTGACCTCAAGTCTCCCATTCCCGTTGGTTTAAGGGTACCCTCAATCCTTTCATGGATAACTGTTCCAGGAACAGGCATGTACACCAATCTGGAAAATGAAAAATAAGGGGAAGTTCGCGGAGGGGCTTCCTAAAGTTTCCACTCTCCTAAGAACAGATGGAAGCTATTTCCCCGCGTTTTCCTTGTACGCCGCGCATACCTCTTTGGCTCCACTGCAAATACATATTTCTATGTCTGTGCATGCACATAAACTGTGAGCTACTTGGGGACAAGGGCTTTCTTAATTGGCCCTTTATTCCGAGCACACCGTCTAGCGCACAGTGAGCATCTAACGTGTGTTCGTTGAATAAAGCTCAGATCAGGATCCCGGCTAAAGAGTGGAGCTTGGAACCCTAGGCCCCCCACAGCCCCTGAGAGAGATTTCTCCAAGGCCCCGGCATGAGGCTCGCCTGAGGAGCCTCCCCTCGCCAGCCAAGGCTATGCATTTATTTCTCCCGCGGCGATATGAGCCACCAGCAGGACGAATACAAGCTGCACCGAGAACGCGAGGAGAACTCGAAGGGAACGCGGGGAAGGTCAGGTTCATCTGGGGACGCCGACAGGCCGTTACCCCTGCGCCCCACCCCCTCGCCCCCTTCACCTCTTGAACATCCACGACATGGCGCTGAGCGGGTAACGAACGGAACGCTTGTGCGCCCCAGATAGCTCTCGAGCCGGCTCAATACGCCTCCCTCCAGGCCCTACAGCCGAGAAGCACAGAGTAGGTTCCGAGCGCCGGAGGAAAAGCGCTCCGAGGGAAGTGAGACGCCGCGAGTCTAATCCGACGTCGACGCAGTCGCCTTCTAGCAACAATCTGAGAGACCAGTGACGCTTTGTGACTGACACTGTCAAAGCCCAATCGCGAGGAAGGAGCCTACGGAAACGAACCAATCAGAGCATGGAAGGGAGGGCAACTCCGCCCCACGCAGGGATTCAAAGACTGTAGGGGGTCCCGGCTGCAGGGGCGGTTCCATCCGGGTTCTTCCCCGCCCCCGAGGCGAGCGCGCGGGAAAGCCACGCGGCCCCAGGAGTACGAGTGGCATGCTGGTGGTGTCTGCGTTATCGGCTTGATTCCCAGCTTCAAACAGAGAGACGACTCTCTTTTCCACTGTTTGCCCCAGGCCCTAAGTCTCAGCCCCATTCTTCAGGCCTTACTTCATCCTGCCTCATCCCTACCTCATCTGATGTGACCTGTAACAGGATCTTCCACTGAATAAGCTCCGCGATATTACGAGCCCCGGAGCTACCAACAAGTTACTTTCTTTCATTTCCTGGGGTGAATCTCGGGTGGATGCCTTCAAACTGTTCATCTTAAGGGTCACTAGCGAATCTATGAGACACAACGAATTCAGAAGTGTTTAATTGGAATTTAGGTTTACAGAGTTCCCCCCTCCATTTTCTTTTTTAAGGAAAATTTTCATTTCTAGCAGTTGGTGATTGCTGGGAGTAGTGAGCACGACCAGCTTTACCTGAGGCATGTGGCTGCCCATGTGAATAGGTGGGAAGAAGCTTGTTTTCCTCGGGGACCATAGGAGGAACAGAGCTCCACAGTTGGCTTTTGAGTCTGAGGAGAATCAGAGAACTGTACTTTGGGTACAGTGGGCTGGCTGCAACCAAGGGGCTGGCAAGGCTGAGCTCTGCACCTTGGGAGCCCAGAAGAAATTAAGTCAGCTGACCTTTAAACTGGTGCAGCAGCAGCACCAGAGTAAAGAAGCTGGTGGTGGTTTTGAACCGCACTAAGTCTCCGTGTAACTGTCAAAGGAGAATTGTAGGATCAAAGAGGAAATGTATTTGTGAACGTGGTCAATATTGACACTTGCCCTTCATAGAGTGCTCCATTTTACATTTCCTTCAGCAGAGTATGAAGAGTAGTCAATAAGACAGTTTTTTCAAGAGGCCTTTGCTCATTTTCTTAAGCTATCATCTGTAAGCATGAACCAGCAATGGAAAGAGAAATTGAATTTGCAGCAATTTATTACTTCATTTCACTAAACAGAAAGAAGATGATGAGGAAGATGAAAACAGTGGCATTTCAAATTATTTTAATTTACTTTCTTCTGGAAGTATTAGACAAATGGCAATATAGTTCAATTTTTGGTGTGCCAGAGTCTAAATAAGTTCTTGGAAAATACGCCAGAAAATGCTCAGACTGAAAATGTTGTATGTGTAAAATCAGTGAAGAAGCCATGATCGTTAGACTGAAAGATGAAATTGCAAATATGAAAATACAGGTAAGCCTGACTCCTTAAGATCTGTAATGATTGCCCCATTGTTAAAGAATGCAGATTAAGGTAAAAAAATTGCTATTTAAAGTCAACTTTTTTGTCCACTTTGTCACTATTTTACATCTCAGATCTAGCAGTTGAACTTGAACACTCTTTCACTTAGTCATAGCACAAAGAGGACGGTGAGGAAGATAAGAGCCAGATTCCATAGAAATTTATGGTCTATGGCAGAGTTTGTGTTTTATTTTAAATGCAGTAGACTCTCATTAAGGGTGAGAATAACAAAGTGAGTTAGGCTTTAAAAAATTCATCTGGCAGCTCTATGGAGTTTTTAGAGAAAAAACAGAAGTAGACTACTTAGTTGATAATTAGGAAACAATTGTGTCCAGCTAAGAGATGATGGTGGCTTGGAATGGGGAGATGATGAAGCTAAGAGAACAAACAGGGTGTGCTGATGGATTTGGGTATGGATGCCGAGAGAGGGGAAGGAATAAAAAATTCCTCCAGCCACTCACCTCCCAGTCACAAACACGCTTTCTCATCATCCCCCCTTTATGCACATTAATCATGTCACTCTCCTGTTTGATGCTGTGAACTTGAAATCAAAGAACGGCAGGTGTGGCTCTTTATAATCTGTCCCCTACCTCCCACTCCTATCACTTCCCAACCCAGCCTGCCTATAATGCCCTTCACTAACTTCTCTAAAAATTAGGAATATTTTCATACAGAACCACAAGGCCATTCTCACACCCAACAAAATTAATAATAAATCAATCTTTGGTGTCTTCTAATAACTTGTAATAACATAATCAAATTTTTACAATTGCCTACAAAAAATGTTTTTTTATACTTTGTTAATAATATAGAATTTTGAAACCCTTGGCAAAGAAAATAACTTTAAGAATCTGAATTTCCAAAAGTCTGACTGTAATACATAAACTTCTAAGTTTATGTCATAACTAATAGGTTCTGGAAGAATGTATGATATTGTGTGTTTACTTGTTTGCTTGCTTTATTCACCCATAAGGAGATAGAGACAAAGTTCAATGGAAGAGGAGAATTTTCAGGAATGACATATTAGAGTTCACAGAGTAAATCTCTTAAGTGGATCTCAGGGAAAAGGCCTGAATGCCATCACCCTAGGCTAAGCACCACAAAGGGAAGGATAATAGCCCAGTAATTTCTGGGGATCCCATTAAAAAAGAAAGCTATGCTTCATTTTCCAGAGTGTAGCCTCAAGGTTCTGCAGATCTTAAGAGTCTTAAGAGATCAGAAATGTGCCAGGGCAATAAAAGAGTAAAAGCTAATAAGGTAGCTCCGTTAAGGAGCTCAAGGGCAGCCTTTCAAAATCTTATCATAATTCCCAGTGAGCCTCCAGCACTGGGAAGGCTCAGTAGTCGTGCCTGCTGAAGGTGAACGGAGACCAAACATAGCCTACAGGGTAAGAGAAAGGGGACTGAATCTGAAACTTGTATTTAATTGACTTTAAATCTTAAAATGCCTGAGCTACCTGGAAGTCACTAAATTAAGTTACCTCCCATTAGGCAAACCGAAGGTATAAGATAAATTAAGTTCAATTAAAAAAATACCAAGCTTTATCTTTGCCAGTGGAGTCAGTGATTTAAATTAATACGTACTACACATCCATATACACATACCTCTCAGTGAATTTACACTTATGTATTTATAGCAGATACCACTAGCTGGTTGAATTAAGGGATTTTTATTTTCTTCCTTTTACTTACATGCATGTAAAATGTTCTCTGTATTGAACATGTATTGCTTTTCTGCCACAAGAAAATAATAAAAGATATAAACCAAATTATAGTAAAGAAATTATGAAGTTTTTCAACTTTGTTTTTAATTAATGTTAGACTTATAGAAAAGTTGAAAAATTACTACAGAAAGTTCCCTCATATCTCTTATCCCATTTTAACATACATAATCACAGTATAATGATCAAAATCAAAAAATTAACACTGACACAATACTCTTTCTGAACTTTTTTTTTTTTAAATAAGAAGGCAGAGGAAATGATGGAAGATAAAATCTTTTGTAACTTAGTTATTTACAACAGAATTTTCTCAGACTTAATCAGGACCCCAACAGATTCTGGGGCAGATTTCTGGGTATAACAGCTGGTAGGGCAGAGGAAGTAATATAAAATGAATGCCAAGTAAAAGTCTTAATAATATAATGAATATCAAATGCCTGCCTTTGAATAATAAATGCTTATTGTCATTACTATTATTATAATAGAATTATTATCCAATGAGTCCGCTAGCACTTAACAAGAAATATAGTTGATTGAAGCTTATTTCCTGGTGCTGAGCAGCTGGGTTATTCCTAAATACCAGAATAACTGTTTCCAGAAGCCATTTTCGTAGGTGTGTGTCCTTGATCATACTGAATTGTTTCATCAAGAATCAGGAGACACTCTGATGCCAACTCCCATTCTGAGAAATCTGTGGTGTTCCAGATTACAGAGGACTTTCCCAGGAGATAGTAGTTTCCTCCTCCTTCAGGCCTTGACTCACTAAGTGCTCCTACTCGGCAGAAGACCAGAATTGCTGAAGAATCAGGCCTGCCTGGGATCTGTCCCTTCCTTTGTGTCCTGCACAGGATGCTTCTCCTAACTTCAGGAAAGCACAACTCTGAGCCATGGAATTATTTAGGGTTCTTGTCATGGCCATGGTGAAAGTTCTTATTTTAATGAATACTGCAAGGATTGGTGAATGTTTTTCTGCCTTCTTTATGGCTAAAAAATTAAAAGACCAAAACTTCAACTCTAAATACACTTTGGACATTATCAAAAACACTTTTTAAATGTGGGAAACTTTATTGTATTAGCAAATCGGTTTAAATCATCAGTCATTATCACAATTCACCAAACCATTGCATCCTACAACCATAGGATTATAGTTTGCTAACCCAGAATTAAGGTTTAACTTACCATTTCCAAGTCCTTTAGAAAGTTAAAAAAAACTGCAAAATGTCAAACACATTTCTCAAATTTGAAGAAAAAGAGTATTTGAATAGATTTTTAGAGGAATTTAATCGCCTGACCTAATAGAATTAGAAATCCTAAGAGACTCAAGTTCATAAACAGATGAAATTTTAGGGTCAAAATATATTAATATCCTGCTTGAATTGCTAATTTTGTAATATTTACAAATAAAATTTCCATTTCTCAAGTATTTTTAGATAAGGTGTTGGGGTCAAAAAGAAAGACAAATGTACCCCCAGGTGAACATTAAAGCATTGATGACCTAGGTTAGCATACTAAAGTCAACACAGATGGCTGTAAATATTCAGAAAATTGAGCTTCTCAGTAAACATCAATAGTTGTCTACATTATAAATTTGTGAAAAAGATAACTAAAAGGACAAGACACATATTTTTACCCATAAAATTAATATAGATTTTTAAAAAGGATGAGACACAAAGCTAGCCTGGTGTCTAAGATGTGCTTTTTCAAGATACTTCTGCTAAGAAATAAATCACTATATTGTTTAAAATTACTATTTATTTATTTATTTATTTTATTTTTTAAAAGATTTTTATTTATTTATTTGACAGAGAGAGAGATAGCGAGAGCAGGAACACAAGCAGGGGGAGTGGGAGAGGGAGAAGCAGGCTTCCTGCCGAGCAAGGAGCCCGATATGGGACTCGATCCCAGGACCCTGGGATCATGACCTGAGCCGAAGGCAGACGCTTAACGACTGAGCCACCCAGGCGCCCTAAAACTACTATTTATTTAAAAGAAAATTTGAGTTTAGGAAAGAAGTAGCAATAACAGATACATATATTTAAAAAATTTTTTTTGACTGTTGTAAATTGTTTATTTATTTATTTTAAAGATGTTATTTATTTGACAGAGAGAGACACAGCGAGAGAGGGAACACAAGCAGGGGGAGTGGGAGAGGGAGAAGCAGGCTTCCCGCCGAGCAGGGAGCCCAATGTGGGGCTCGATCCCAGGACCCTGAGATCATGACCTGAGCCGAAGGCAGTCGCTTAACGACTGAGCCATCCAGGCGCCCCTGTTTATTTATTAAGTAAGAATTTTACAAACATTACTTCTATTAGCAGTAACAGTGGAGTTGGAGAGTACTGGCCTGTAACTTGTGACCCTTTCCCAGGCCACGCCTCCTGGGGCCTGCAGATTTCAATTCTCAAATCTCCCTGTGCTTGAGGGCTGGTTTGGTGATCTACTGGGTGTCAGGATTTCTTCTGATAGCCTTATGTAATGGATCAATGAAGATAACCTCAAAGAATATGTATGTGGAATCTTCACCAACCCAGTAAGAATTCAGGATTTTCAGAGCTCAACAGTGGTGTCCAGCTCCCTCCTAGGCAACAGATTGAAGGCTTGGGGCAAACTTTAGCTGGTTAACACCATGATGGACAGGCTTGAAATAGGTAGCACACTGAGGAATTGGGCGTTTGCAGTCACGACCGTGCACATGAATCTGATATACGACATAACCTTTCTTGGTCTTGTATCCCAGTCTGTGCACTTTATCAGGCTAGGTTGGGTGGGGTACTCTGGGGAGTGCAGAGAGTTGGCAGTACTGCAAGCAGTGCACTCTGAGAATAAAGCCCATTACATCTGACTGCTTCTTCCTCCATAGCCCCAGGATGTACTTGTAAGCGCCCACCTTCACTGACTTTTGAGCTAAATTGCTGCCACCAGATGGAAAGGAAAGAGCCTTTCTCCCACAAACCCTTTTGGGTTCTTCTTAAAAAATTTTTTCGTACTAAGTATTAAATAGGATAGTTCTCAGTCTTTTCCCAAGAATCCCTTTGTTATTGAAAGATCGCCTAGAACTTTATTCAGGTTTTTAATCAAGAGTTTTTAACTAGCTTTTAACAAACTTGAAATTATATATGTTGAGTAAAAATAATTTTTAAAAGCTTTTTTAAACCTATACATTTTTATTTGAGGAGATATGTTTAGTCTTTTTTTTACACCAAAAATAGGTGGATAAATATTATTATCTTTGCCAGGGGTTCCTGGCAAAAGCTGGGAATTACAGAGGTTTATGTGCTAGACACTTGTATATACATGTGCAAAAATGAATACTACATGATTATTAAGAATAAAAGAGCGGGGGATGGGGGGCTGGCGCCTGGGTGGCTCAGTCAGTTAAGCATCTGCCTTTGGTCATGATCCTGCGGTCCTGGGATCCAGCCCCACTTTGGGCTCCCTGATCAATGGGGAGCCTGCTTCTCCCTCTCCCTCTGCTGCTCCCCCTGCTCGTGCTCTCTCACTCTCTCTCTACCTCAAATAAATAAATAAAATATTAAAAATAAAAAAGAATAAAAGGGTCACCTGGATGACTCAGTCGGTTAAGCATCCAACTTGATCTCAGCTCAGGTCTTGATCTCAGGGTTGTGAGTTCAAGCCCTGCATTGGATTCCACAGTGGGCGTGGGCCTACTTAAAAAAGAAAAAAGAATAAGAGATAACTAATATATGGTCTCTAAATGCACAAAAGAAAATACTGCATGTCTTGCATGGTTTTTAAAGCAGCAAGGTAAACAAGATATACTAAACTGCAAGGGAAATTAACAAAGCAGAGTAATGGAGATAAAAATACTGTGCTCTGGGAACTAGGAAAGGGTGTTCAGAGGCTTCATGAACTAGGAAGCCCCTAAGCTGGAAGAAAATGAAAATTTCATTTTTTAAAAAAGATTTATTTAACAAGAGAGAGCACACGCACAAGAGCAGGGGGGGAGGGGGAGAGGGACAGAGAATCCTCAAGCTGGCTCCCCACTGAGTGCACAGCCCAACACAGGGCTCGATCCCAGGACCCTAGGATCATGACCTGAGCCAGACACTTAACCAACTGAGCCACCCAGGCACCCTGGGGAATGACAATTTTAATGGGTGTGTTGCAAAGGAGCCTTTAAAGCTAGAGAAAACAACAACAACAACAAAATACCAAGTCAGAGAAGCCACCCATTTAAACTATGATGAAGTGCTTATTGTGGGTAAAAGAATGTCTAAGAGACTGTATAAAACAGAGAAATGAATATCTCATCCAACTAAATCCCCAAAGAATGCTGTTCTGTATTTCTCAATATCAATTTAATATAGAATTTGGTGTGGACTACAAAAATAAGAGAGTAAATATTTTCCTAAACACTAAGACTTCACATGTTTTTATTGATGTTAATTAGCCAAGGGATTGTCCTGTTGTCTCCCACCCACCCAGAGAATTCCTTGCAATCAGTGCCACACTCAGCAAGAATCTTCCTTAATGGATATTATCTCTGTCCAAAACAAACTATAGATCTTTCTCAACTTACGGGGTTATATCCTGATAAACCCATCCTATGCTGAAAATATCTTAAGTTGAAAATGCATTTAATACACTTAACCTACAGAACATCATCACTTAGCCTAGCCTACCTTAAACATGCTCAGAAGATTTGTTGGTCCACAGTGGGGCTGCCTCATCTAAAACAAAGCCCATTTTATACTAAAGTGTGGATCATCTCATATAATATATAGAATACTGTACTGAAAGTGAGAAACAGAACAGCTGTAAATCATTATCAGTTGATTACCCTTGTGACCTCGTGGCTGATTGGGAACTGTGGCTCACTGCCACTCACTGCTGTTGCCCAGTATCATGAAGAGAGTATCATACTGTGTATCACTAGCCCAGAAAAAGATCCAAATTCAAAATTTAGAGTGCAGTTTCTTTTTTTTTTTTTTTAAGATTTTATTTATTTATTTGAGAGAGAGAATGAGATGGAGCATGAGAGGGGGGAGGGTCAGAGGGAGAAGCAGACTCCCTGCCGAGCAGGGAGCCCGATGCGGGACTCGATCCAGGGACTCCAGGACCATGACCTGAGCTGAAAGCAGTCGCTCAACCGACTGAGCCACCCAGGCGTCCCTAAACAATTACATTTTTTTTTTAAAGATTTATTTATTTATTTATTTATTTATTTTATTTATTTATTTTTTAAAGATTTTATTTATTTATTTGAGAGAGAGAGAATGAGAGACAGAGAGCATGAGAGGGAGGAGGGTCAGAGGGAGAAGCAGACTCCCTGCCGAGCAGGGAGCCGGATGTGGGACTCGATCCAGGGACTCCAGGATCATGACCTGAGCCGAAGGCAGTCGCTTAACCAACTGAGCCACCCAGGCGCCCTAGAGTGCAGTTTCTACTGAATGTATACTGCTTTTGCACCACAGTAAAGAGAAAAAATCATTATGTCAAACTATTGTAAGTCAGGGATTGTCTATAAAACTGTAACAGTACAAAACAAAACAAACACAAATCCAAAACAAAACTAAGAGATCATCACCGGTCTCTTTAACCCCTCATAATTGACCTGTGCCCCAGAAGATTTCCTCCCTAACCCCCTCCACATAAACAACACACAAACACTAAAAGTCCACATCAACCTAAAAATCTTACCGTACTACTACTGTAAAACCAGATGCTGTTCTCCTGCTTCTACACATTTACAAACTATTCTCATTCAGAGAGCTAGGGAATCATTATAAATATTATCGCTTTGGATTTCTATCCCTGAGGTAGTTCAAAGTCCCAAAACGAACACAATAAAATTACATGTTTTCCTTCATTACTAAGGATTAATTATCCCAAAGGCCTACCATCTAAATGCTCATTTCCTGATTCCAAGACAAGTGTAATGCTCTTCCTCACATCATACAATTTAAGCTAACAACTGAAAATATACACGAAGACATTAAAAGTCACACAAAAATCAATAGTGAAAAAAACCAAAACGCAAAAAAAAAAAAAACAAAAACAAAAAAAACCATACGTAGCATCACACTAACAGGTTAAACTTAGCTAAAGACACAAAAATTTACTTTAGTAAAACGACGGGCATCTTAGGAAGTATTTGAGAAATTAACAGTTTATTAAAATAGGGTAAAAATTTCAGGTGGGAGCAGAAAACTAAAATCACGTTATGTTCTACCAGAAGCCTTGGCCCTGACCGTACTCCTTGCCGGGCCCCTGCCTTACAGTCAGTCCTTCCCGTTTCATCTCCAACTTCGGTCGCTCTGGGAAACCTTCCTCACCCACTCGTTTCTGCTCAACACAGCAATTAAAAATACACGCGCTTTTACTCATGCTATTTTGTCAGTTTGCCGGTTAGCCCTTCCCAGACTGTGAGCTCTGGAATGAAAAAACCTTATCCTGTAGTAAGGTCAGCTAGAACCTCGATCAAAAGAAGCAGCGGGACGAACAGCCGCCGCGCCCGCGCGCCTTCAAGCTCCACCCCTAGGGAACACCCACCACGTGCCTATTTCGCGCGAGAGCAAGCACCAAGGTCCAGAGCGCAATGCGCAGGCGGAATTGGGCGTGCGTGTTTGGAGACCAAAAACTACTAATCCCAGAATCCTCTGGGAATGCATCCTCCTTATCCAGGTTCCCAGAAAGCCCCGCAGGGTTTCAGTCGGTGTTCGGAAGCTTTTCTTTCATCACAATACAAAGGGCGGGATTAACCGGTATGTTTCTTCTGGCGCGGGAGCCGCCGAGGCAATACCTAGCTTTCCCGGGATGGGGATGGCGTCAGCGAACCCTTTTAGGCTTGTCACATTTTGTTAGACCATGGTGTCAGTAGAAGTTCCAAAAAATCGAGATTCTGGAAGGAGTGCAAGAGAGCGGGGGGACAGCTGCGCCCGACCCCGCTTTGTGCCAAGCAAGGGCAGATGGCTTAGGACCCCTAGGTCTTCTCCAACTCACACTGGCCGGGATGGTATCTTGGTCCCCAGAAACCCCGTGTCCTAGGAGTCACACTGTGGTGGCCACCAGGCGTCAGCTGCAGAAGTCTTGGTAGGGGCAGTGGAGCCGCTGGCTGGTCTCCGTCTCCGTCTCCGTCTCCGTCTCCGTCTCCAGGGAAACTACCTAAACGGACCCAGACCTCCCTTCTCCCCTGTTCCTCATCTTCAGTTTCACTCCATTTCTGCTTCAGAGACTCAACTCTGCCAGTTTACGTGCAAGGATCCACACCACGCCTTCTCCCCACCCCCAGTCCCTAAATCGTCAGCCTCTACCCTCCAACACTGATATCCTACTTTTCTTTCAGACCCTACAGTCCCATACTTTTTGCTAGTATTGTAGCATCATTTATTGTTAGCTCACATTGAGCGTGTACATCTCTAGTGCCCTCTTAGGCTGAGGCTCTAGGTTAGCCAGGGGCTTTCAGAAGCGTGCCCGGTGAGAACAGTTCTGTCCTTGATCTTCAATTTCCCCACTTGATATGAAGCCCCTTGGATTCAGGACAGAGAGAAGAGATGTATCAAGATGAATCATCTCCTACTGATGATGGCAAACTTTACATTATGCCCTATTCTCATTTGTAAAATGGAGGTAGTTACCCTTAAGCAGAAGGCTCAGTCAGTTGCCAGAAGTGCAACCTTTGCCCTCTACCCCAAAGGAGAAACAAAACCCTAGGCCATAGAAGAAAGAGATCATTACTCTTCCGGTGGTGCTCACACTGGGAAGTTGTGAAGATGAGGCCACTCTGGGGAGGATACCTTTGAGAGGAAGGGGAAGCTGGAGGACCAATTACATTTCAATTTCACAGCTATCAATGATTCTTGTGTGCTCTTGGTTACCTTACTCCCTAGACCCAAATTTCCCTTTCTAGATATATGTGTATGTGGTAGAGGGGCACAGAGGTGGGGGATAGTCTTCATTGACACCGTTTCCCTGTATTTAAAGCATTTTTATCCCAAGTAGATTAATTTAGGTTCCAATCACACCACCAGAGGGCACTATTGACTGTCTGAAGAGCATTTTCGTTTACAACTTCAAAAGCCCTGTTAACTGTTGTCATAGTTTTTACACACGTTACTTAGAAAAATGAAACAAGGTCCCAGATAAAGGCATTGATTTATTTAGCACCCCAAAGTCAGAAGGAAAACCAGCCTGTTAAGCCAGAGGTTGCCAACTTTGTTTCAAACTGGAGTCTTTAAAAGATACTGATTCCTGGGGTGCCTGGGTGGCTCAGTCTGTTAAGCATCTGCCTTTGGCTCAGGTCATGATCCCAGAGTCCAAGTTGGGCTCCTTGCTCAACAGGGAGCCTGCTTCTCCCTCTCCTCCCCACTTGTGCTCTCTCTCACTATCTCTGTCTCTCTCTCTCTCTCAAATAAATAAGTAAATAAAATCTTAAAAAAAAAAAGTAAAAAATACTGATTCCTGGTCCCTGTCTCCAAACATTCTAATTTCACTGATAAGGGGCCCAATATGGGCATCAGTACTTTTAAAAGCTCCCCAGTGATTCTAATGTGCAGTAAAATTTGGGAACTGTGGCCTTAAGTTCTCTGCTCAGTTTTAAGAAAGGAGTGTGAGCCTGATCTAAACTTTATATGTTATCAACTTCAGGGAGAAAAGCAGGAGTCCTCAGGGAAGCAACTCCAGGAATGCACTTGATGCAGCTCCAACTGGAAACAATGCTAGCCTCTCTGTGCTATTTAGTATTCCCAGGAACAAGAGCCTTACTGGAGTGACCCAGGAAATTAAGTTGAAAATTGATAATAATAGCAGCTTTCACTTACTAAGCTTTTATAATATGCCAAGCATGTTTTACCCTTAACAGGCTTTAGCTCATTTAATCTTGAGAATAAAAAGCTGGAAGCTATCATTATTTCCATTTTATACATGGGGAAACTGAGTCACAGAATGGTTAAATAATTTGCCGAGGATCACACAATACAGCTAGTAAATTGCAAAAGCCAGGGTTCAAAACCAGATAGTCTGTCTGCAAGAGTACAAACTCTTAACCACCATGCTATTCTACTTCCTAATCCACAAATAGTGAATTTTTTCCTTTTCTCCCCACTTGGTCTATATTCCCTCCATTAGTGTTCACATCCATTTTCACTCCTCCTTCATTCTCTACTCTCATCTCCAAGGCCTACATGACCATTGTTCATTTTCAAATTACTCAAGTTTCTAGCCCCACATAACACTGTGTACTCTGGGGAGATACTAGGATATAAAATTTTCTCACTATGTGGCAGGCCCTTCAATAAAAACTTTATATGTATTATCTCATATGAGGCTTATAATAACAGTGTTGCAGTTGAAGAAATCAGCTTGGTGAGGTAAAATAACTTGTTCAGCTCTTTGGCTTGGTTTCAGGATGTTTGCCCTGACTTTACTCAGGGCATTTCCATCTGTCTTCCCAGGGTCCCAGTAAGTATTGATCAAAAAGAGGAAAAAAGGGAGGAAAGGAAGAAAGAAAGGAAAGAAGGAAGGAGGGAAAGAGGGAAAAAAGGGGGAAGAGATTTCTCTATTAGAGATATTATTAATATTATAGAACAGGTCCAAATTCCATTAGTCTGAACTTGAGTGAAGAGGTGGTTTTCCTAACGTCATTCCACCAGGATAGAATTCTGAAGCACCATTATGTGGGATTTCCCTTTGGCTTGGGCTGGTATCTTTTTCTGGGTATGTATCTTGTGTTCCTAGCTAAGGAGCAAGCTCTATGTTTCACACTCCCTCACTTCACTCAGCACATTGGCTCGTATGTAGTAGAAGCAAAGAATCAACAGGTGCTTTTAGATATGGATGACGCCTCATCTTGCCCACTCCCCTCAGTCTGCACATGTGGAAACTCAGGTCTAGGGAGATTGAGTGTTGGCACCAAGACCACAGTTAGTTGTAAAGTTGGGATTAGCATTGACTATCAGCTGAATGCTCTTGGCACTCTTCCAAACTCAATAAATATTTGATTTTTAAATTGATGTATTTTAATTTCAAAATGACGTGTATTGTGATTGGTACATTATATATGTAGAGACGTGGAACTATTTCATGAGGTAGTTACCACTGTAAATAATTTTTTGGTTGTAATAAGATTTCAGATTCATGCAGCCATGAATGAATAAAATAGTTTACTGAAAAAAATAGTTTACTGAATGGTTCTCAAAGTTTGGTTCAGTAGCATTAACATTGCCTAGGAATTTGTTAGAAATGCGGTTTCTCTGGCTCTATTATAGACTTACTGAATTGGAAAGTGGAGGTGAAGCACAGCAAAAAGTGTTTTCACAAGCCCTCCAGGAATATCTGACGCATAGTCAGGTTTGTGAACCGCTCGTGTAGTGTGAAGTGTCTGTTTGGTTTAAGAAATATATAACCATAAGGGATTCTTTTTTTTTTTTAGATTTTATTTATTCATTTGAGACACAGAGATAGAGAGAGAGAGAGCATGAGCAGGGGGAGAGGGAGAAGCAGGCTCCCCGCTGAGCTAGGAGCCCAATGTGGGGCTCGATGTGGGGCTCGATGTGGGGCTCGATGTGGGGCTCGATGTGGGGCTCGATGTGGGGCTTGATGTGGGGCTTGATCCCAGGACCCTGGGATCATGACCTGAGCCGAAGGCAGACGCTTAACCATCTGAGCCACCCAGGCGCCCCAAGCATAAGGGATTCTTAATCTTAGGAAAGAAACTGAGGGTTGCTGGAGGGGAGGGGGTTGGGAGATGGGGTGGCTGGGTGATGGACATTGGGGAGGGTATGTGTTGTGGTGAGCACTGGGTATTGTGTAAGACTGATGAATCACAGACCTATACCCCTGAAACAAATAATACATTTATGTTAATTAATTGAATTTAAATAAAAAAAGAAATATATAACCAATGAAAAGTCTCTAAAGATTTTGTATAATGGGTTTTTTTTTTTTAATCAGATATCCTGTTTATATATTACCTTGATTAGGACTTGTCTGGCCCAGATATAAGAAAATGGTCACTGAAAGTATTTTGTCAACAACCCAGTTTTTACCATAAAATTATTCTCTAGAATAAATTGTTCTGAAAAGATACAGGATTAGACTCTCGTGACAAAAGCAGTGCAAAGCCAGTAATTGCAAGTTTATGTGTTTAACAGGTACATCTTCCTAAAAAATTAATAAAGGTAGTTCATAGAAAATTCTGTTCATAGTTCATAGAAAAATAATGTTAACTCATGAAATAGGTATATATATACTAGGTATAGTTAATTTATATATGTTTGCTTGTGTGGAGAAAAAGGGAATATGTACTTAGAATGTTTAAATCTGAGAGCTCTGTGATTATTTAGGAAACAGTTTTCATACAATTTCAGCAATAACCGGGGCGCCTGGGTGGCTCAGTCGTTGGGCGTCTGCCTTCGGCTCAGGTCATGATTCCAGGTCCTGGGATCGAGCCCTGCATCAGGCTCCCTGCTCCGCGGGAAGTCTGCTTCTCCCTCTCCCACTCCCCCTGCTTGTGTTCCCTCTCTCGCTGTGTCTCTCTCTCTGTCAAATAAATAAAATAAAATCTTTAAAAAAAAAAAAACAAAAAACAATTTCAGCAATAACCTAGATCAGTAGAGGATGCTACCAATTCTTCCAAGCTAGGAGTCATTTTATATAAGGAAATTCCAGAAGGGGACACTTTTGAATAAGATAGAAACTGAGTGAGCTAGGCATAACCCAGCCTGGAAGTCACCAGAAATGTAAATTGTCCCTTTGAGCAAAGGAGGCATCTATTCCATTAGCCCTGCTTTATTGAGTGAAAAGGTAGGGAAGGAAAGATGTGTTTGTGTGTGCATGTGTGCACATGTGTATGGCATTGGGTATAAGGAGAAATTTACTTTCTTTAAGTCCTCTGTAGCCCAGAGGACTATTCTGAGAAATTTGTGAGAAACTATAACCTTTGGCATTTACCCATTTTGTTATTTACTGTTATTGCCTGTTTGCTTTGTTTTCCTAGCATTAGTTTGGAGCAAATATATTCCAAATTCAGAGTACCTGAAGATCGATTTTTGGAGTAGTCCTGTGGGAGAAGGAATCCCCAGGCCTAGAGTGGGTAGGGATGGGAGCTCCCGAAGGGAAGGGTAGGACAACACTGGTCTGGCTGGGCCTCAGGGAAGGCATTGGCATGAACAAACCAAAGGGCCCATGCGGATGTCCTCTTGTGGCCGTGCATGACATTAGGAAAATGGGCGTAAAGGTTGGCTTTGGTGGCAACTTGGACATACAAGCAGTTGCTCCTTGGCATTCTAAACTAAGTATCATTCACCCTTTCTTTAAAGCCCACGACTAGTTCTGGATACCAGCATACTTTGGGTTGCTGTAGAAATCCACATGTTCTGCTTTAATAACTTTTAGTATTTTACACTTCTAGAATGGCTTGCCCACCCTGCCTTTTGCCCTAATGAATTGGGCTCTTTAAGTAAAAACCCACAAAAAGACATGAGGTGATATATCAGTAAGAAATTCTGAGCTGGGATACTTTGTCTCTTTAGATAAGTTTTCCTGAGTGAAGATTCTACTGCACATTCATGTTTTTAAAACATGAACAGTATTTTTTGACTTCTATATTTTTAAATTGAAGGAATAAAATAACTATTAAAATAAAATGTCCCATTTAAGCAAAACAATGTGAAAGACCCTACACGTTTTTTCAGTGAGGAATTGGAACTTAGAAGAGATGAGATCTTAGAGGAGATCTCATCCTCTGCTCTCTCTCTCTCTTCTAAAACAAACAAACAAACAAAATATGTCTTCTAGAGTTACATTTGTGATTATTACTCTTGCTTTCAAAAGCAAACCCATAAAGAAGAAAAGTGAGTCTACATGGTCTGGAGGGTACGTTACACAGAATGTCAGGGAAGTAATATTAGAGAGGACCTAAAAAGAAGCAAGATGGTAAGTTATGGGAAGATCTGGGAACCAATTCCAGGCACAGGGAACAGCAAGTGCTAAAATCCTAAGAGAATGAGCAGGGGATTTTTAGAGAACACAGAAGGCTTCTGTGTCTATGGCACAATGAAAGAGAGTGGTAGGAAATGAAGTTGGAGAGAGATAATGAGGTTGACCAGATAATATAGGGCCTTGCAGGCCAAACCAGGAAATTTTAGTTTTGATCTGAATATCATGGAAAGCCATTGGAATGTTTTGAGTATGAAAGTGACACTGTCTGCTTCTCTTTCTCTCCCTTACTAAAAAGCATTTAGGGGCGCCTGGGTGGCTCAGTTGGTTAAGCGACTGCCTTCGGCTCAGGTCATGATCCTGGAGTCCCGGGATCGAGTCCCGCATCAGGCTCCCTGCTCAGCGGGGAGTCTGCTTCTCCCTCTGACCCTCCTCCCTCTCCTGCTCTCTGTCTCTCATTCTCTCTCTCTCAAATAAATAAATAAAATCTTTAAAAAAAAAAAAGCATTTAGAATTTTTAAATATTTTCCTGAACATAGCAAATATCTTAGAACACATTATTTACCATTGAACTCCAGTCCACATCACTCTTATTTTAGATTCTTTTTTTTGATTACATATTTTATTTTATTTTTTTCTTAGCTTATTTTACTTAAATTCAATTAGTTAACAATAGTGTATCATTAGTTTCAGATTTAGAGTTCAGTTATTCTCTTATTTTAAATTCTTAAATACATATGAAGTAACTTCTGTATAATTGAGGTTCATACAATGAGCTTTACTTTGCAATTAGCTAATTAGCAATATGATTTGGGGTAAGTAGTCTTATAGTCTTTAAAAAAAATTCCACATATTTAAAGTACAGAGTCTGATAAGCTATGACATATGTATTCACCCATAAACCCATTACAAAAATCAAGATAATGGGCATCTGGGTGGCTCAGTTGGTTAAGCGACTGCCTTCGGCTCAGGTCATGATCCTGGAGCCCCAGGATCGAGTCCCTCATCGGGCTCCCTGCTCAGCAGGGAGTCTGCTTCTCCCTCTGACCCACCCCCCCAGTGCGCTCTCTCTCTCAAATAAATAAATAAAATCTTTAAAAAAATCAAGATAATGGACATATCCATCATTCCCAAAGTTTACTCGTGCTTTTTTTTAATCTGTCATATCTCTGCCCCTCACTCAGACCCAGGCAAACACTATTATCTGTTACTATAGTTTGTATTTTCTAGAATTTTATATAAATAGAATCATTTATATAACTAGTACATTCTATTTTTGTCTGGCTTCTTTGATTCAGCATAATTATTTTGAGATCGTTCCATGTCGTTTTATGTATCAATATTTCATTCCTTTTTATTGCTGAGTAGTATTTCATTGTATGGATAAAACAAAATTTGTTTATCCATTTATCTGTTGATGGATATTTGGGTTGTTTTCGGTTTTTGATGGGTACACAAAAAGCTGCCATGAGAATGTATGTACAAGTCCTTTTAAGGATACATGCCTCGGTTCTCTTGGGTAAACACCTAGGTGTAGAATGGTTGGAACATATGGTTGGTGTATGTCTAACTTTCTAAGAGACTGCCAAACTGTTTCAAAAGTTCAGCCACATCAGTTGCTCCATATCCTAACACTTGTTATGATCAGTCTTTTAAATTTTTATTAATACAATAAATGTATAATGATCTCTAATGGTAGTTTTGACTTGCATTTCCCTGAGGACTTATGCTGCTGAGCACCTATTGGAATCTTAATGCCCAATGTGATGGTGTTAAAAGGTAGGGCCTTTGGGAGGTGATTAGGTCACCCTCATGAATGGGATTAGTGCTCTTATATAAGAGATCCCACAGAGTTCCCTAGCCCCTTCCAGCAAGTGAGAACACAGTAAGAAATCAGCGGTCTTCAACCTCGAAGAGGACCCTAACCCTACTATATGCTGGCACCTTGATCTCAGAATTCCCCAATTCCAGAACTGTGAGAAAAAAACATTCTGTTGTTTATAAGCTGCCTAGTCTGTGGTATTTTGTTATAACAGCCCAAATGGATTATGACAGTGGCTATCCACAAGCCAAAGAAAGAGGCCTTAGGAAAAACCAGAACTGCAGACACACTTCTGACCTCCAGAACTGTGAAAAAAAAAAAATCTGTTTAAGCAATCCATTCTGCGCTATTTTATTATGGCTACCCTAGCAGACTAACACAGCCTCCCATAAGGAAATTAGGGTGTGCCTACGGCTGGCCCTGCATTTGTAACAGGAATATAAGCAGGCAACTCCTCTTTATGGCTACTGACATACATGGAAACCAGGGACATCCTCCTCCTTCCCTTGGTTAGCATGTCTATTACCTAAGAATCTTTTTTTTTTTTTTTAAAGATTTTATTTATTTATTCGTGAGAGACAGAGCGAGAGAGAAAGGCAGAGGGAGAAGCAGGCTCCCAAGGAGCAGGGAGCCTGATGTGGGACTCGATCCCAGGACCCTGAGATCATGACCTGAGCCAAAGGCAGACGTTTAACCATCTGAGCCACCCAGGTGCCCTATTACCTAAGAATCTTAAAGGAGGGCCGCCTGGGTGTCTCTGTCGTTAAGCGTCTGCCTTCGGCTCAGGTCATGATCCCAGGGTCCTGAGGTTGAGCCCTGCATCGGGCTCCCTGCTCTGCAGGAAGCCTGCTTCTCCCTCTCCCACTCCCCCTTCTTATGTTCTCTCTCTCTTGCTGTCTCTCTGTCGAATAAATAAATAAAATCTTAAAAAAAAAAAAAAAGAATCTTAAAGGAGCCAGGCTTATTTAAGGGAGAGGTGGCCTATCTCTACAAGGGACTGGGGTTCCAGGCTGTGAACAAATATCACTGGTTTCTCCAAAATAGACATTTTCAATGTAGGGTGAAATTACAATAAAATTGTAAGTTTAGTCTTGAAATTTTAATTTAATACTGGAATTTTAATTTTCAGTCTTGAGGGAGGAAATAAAAAAAGGACACATATGGCATATATTTGTGGAGAAAGGGGTGTTCATGAGTGTTGTATCTGAATGAGTTAGTTGTAAGCAGTTGTTAGGCTCTTTGTTTTTTATATGAGTTTTCAACCCTATTGCTGACATCTTTGTCCAGTTCTTGGCCTCACTTAGTTTGGTGAATAGTTGTATCCCAAAAGTCCCTATTGGTTGGGTTAGGTGAAGGACAGTAGAATACTACTTAAGGGGTACTTTATTCATTTAGATGGCAAAGGAAATGGAGGTAGGTTTAACTTCAAACCAATTTCACCTAATTTGTAAATTCTTCTAAGAAATGATTCATGAGGGTGAGAACTAGAAACCGACCAAAGGAAAATTTGCTCTTTCCGGGCGCCTGAGTGGTTCAGACCGTTAAGCCTCTGCCTTCGGCTGAGGTCATGATCCCAGAGTCCTGGGCTCAAGCTCCACGTAGGGCTCCCTGCTCAGGGGGAAGCCTGCTTCTCCCTCTTCCTCTGCTGCTGCTCCCCTTGCTTCTGCTCTCTCTGTCAAATAAATAAACAAAATCTTTAAAAAAATTTGCTCTTTCTTTTTAGTTTTGTCCCTACACAAGTAAGGGGACACCGAAAGTAAGAGAACATGCCACAAGTCATACTTACATGTTATTTTCTGGATAAATTGTAAAGAGTAGCTCTAATGCTCATGTGGGTTTTTTTGTTTTGTTTTGTTTTTAAATTGGGATTGTAACCATGAGCTCCACCTTGAGACATCAGGAATAGATAGATACAGGATGCAGATTAGTCTTAGGAGCACTGGACTGAGAGCTAGTGGATTTCACCCCTAGTCATTCCATCCTCTGGGGCTCAAACTAATTTTTTGTCAAATACCTGGAGTTCACTAGGTTATGTCCACGGTTCTTCAGCATTATATATATATATAATATTATATATATATAAATAAAATTTCCTTCCTTCCTTCCCTCCTTCCTTTTTGCTAAGCATATTCTAAGTGTTGTTATTTCCAATGAAATCATTCTAGAATTTCCAATATTTTGGAACAACTCTTCAGTGTGTTCAGCCCGGTGTGGAGCCGTGTGCACTGCACTTCAGCTTTCGCAGCCCTATCCTCCTGAAGCTCAGAGCTATCGGGAAGACTAAGTGATGCCCCTGAAGTAAGTACAAAATGGTACAAGACAGCAGATAATCAAATGTTGAGACGTATTCAAGGGCCTAAACATCTCGTCTAGCCCAAAGCAGTAACGTGAAATGACGGGGGAAAAAAGGACACAGCGGTCTTTGCGCCGGTCAACCGCGGAGCGCGGAGGTGTGGCCAGCCCGGGTCGGCCGGGTCCAAGGCCCCAGACGAGAGGCCCGCGGGGCGCAGGCGCACGGGGCGGAGGCGACGGCTCCCGGACCCCAGCCTCGCCCCGTAACAGCCTCTTTAAGAAGGGGAGCCGCGGGCGGCCCCGGTGACGCTCACGTGACTCGGCTCTGTGCAACTGCTGGCGGAAGTGGTCCAGCCTCTGCGACCCGAGCGGGGTCTCTGGGCGCCCCGCGGGGCGTGCAGGCCTGAGCGGGCGCCGCCGGGCTGCCCCGGAGCCGGTGGTCAGGATGGTGCAGCTATACAACCTGCACCCGTTCGGGTCGCAGCAGGTGGTGCCCTGCAAGTTGGAGCCCGAGCGGTTCTGCGGCGGAGGACGCGACGCGCTCTTCGTGGCGGCAGGCTGCAAGGTGGAGGCGTTCGCCGTGACCGGACAGGAGCTGTGCCAGCCGAGGTGCGCCTTCTCCACGCTAGGCAGGGTGCTGTGCCTGGCCTACAGCGAGGCGGGTGAGTAGCAGCGAGGCCAGGGGGAGCCTGGATCCCGGCGTGGGGCCTCCTTCCTAGAGGACTGAGCGTCCCCGGCGGCACTGTGCGTGGGGAAGAGACTTCCCAGAATTTGCTGGATGGCCTCGCGGGGTCTGGCTGCTGATTACTGAGGGAGAGCAGAGCTGTGCGGTTGTCGTGGCAACCGCAGGTGCGCGCTTGCTTCAAGGGGGCGGGGGACGCCGTCTGCTCTTGCTTACCTCGTTCGCTCACCAGAAAGGCCTGTGGGTGGGTGGCTGGGTTCCACTCAGCCCAGACACTTAAAAACAAAAAAAATACAACCGCAAAAAACCCAAACTCAAAAGCATAGAAAATCTCAAACACATGCAAAAGCAGGGAGAATAGTATCCTGAACCCCAGGTACTGCCCGCTTCAACAATCACGCCAACTCATGGCCAGTCCTTTTACATCTATACATTTACCCACTTGCCGGTTTTTGAAAGCTCACATTATATGCTGGTTTTTAAATCTATGCAAGTGGAACTCAAGTCAGAAACTCCTCCTTCCCACCCAAAACAGCACAGCAGCATCCACTACCCTTTTTCCAAGAAATGTGAAGCAGTACAAGGAGGTACTACTATGTGGGTGTATCTCTATTTTAGAAAAACCCAACATTTAAAAATAGATGGTACTTAAGATTACAGGAGGATTTTCCATAGGCTTCTTTTAACTGCTTAATAATGCACTTAAAGTTTGATTCCTGCTTCTCAAGAGGGGTATAAAGGTATAAATTGCAGTATTTATGGTAGAAAGGCCCATGGCTCAGGGGCTTACTAATGAAGTAGAGAGCCCGAACTTGGAGGATTGGGGATCTCTTTCTGCTACTGGTTGGGTGTGAGTTTATAGAAACTTTTGGATCCCAGGCTCTTTCTCTCTCTCTCTCTTTTTTTTTTTTAAGTTGAAATTACTAGATCAGTGATTTCCAGGCACTGGGGTTTTGTGGCTCCATGATGGGGCTATCATCATACTTAGTATCTGACTATTCATTTTGTCCAGTAAAAATATATATTTTTAAAAATGAAAAGCCCTACTATTTACTGTAACCATAAGAGAAAAAAGCACTTAGCCCTGACCATTGGATATCTTTGCTTTATGAGCAACTTACTATGCTGTTATTTTTTCTTTTTGACTCGTGAAGACATCAACAGAAGCTTGCATTGGTTCACAGATAATATTTGAAAACCACTCATTAGATCTATATGTTCTCTTTCAGCAGAAGATTCTGATTTTGGAATTTAGTAGAAATACTTCTCAATCATTTTTCAATATTGGTGGTTTTCCCCATCCCACTCGCCCCCCTTTTAAACATGGAAGTTCTTACCTTCAAGAGCTCTACTGAGTGGCAAACTCACCAGTCTCAAGGTGTGATGTGTGTGCGTGTGTGTGTCTGTGTGTGTGTGTGAGAGAGAGAGAGGCAGAGACAGAGAGACAGACATATTTACGTGATCTGCCCCCATTCTTCCAAATGGACATTTATTCTAGAATTGAAAGTGGCAGGCATCATGTAAACCTCTAGTTTTCTTCCCTGTCAGTAGTGGTGATTCTTGGGATCTTTGATGTCACTACTTGTGCTTCAGAATCACCTGGGGGAGCTTGAAAATATGCTGATGCCTGGACCACAACCTCAGAGAAACTGTCAGTTTCCTGGGCTATGCCCCAGCATTGGGGTGAGTCTGATATTTAACCAAGATTCAGAACTACTGGACCTCGTGCCATACTGGCTGCTGTAGGCATTGAGTAGCATGGTAACCTTATTAATGAGGCCTTGAAAAACAAAGACTTTTTATAACCCAGTTTTATAATCCAACTTTCCTAAAGAAAGTTCAGGAGTCATGTGGTATGGCATTAGCCTGGGTCAGATAGCTCAAAGGAAACTTTCAGTCCTCAGCTTGAAGACTGGGTACAATCCCTGGGTACAGCTTCTATTAACCCACACATAGTTGACTCCTAGCTATGCTGATATCCAGATAGCTTCTCTTCCATTTCTCAGCTTTTTCCTTTTGGTCTCTTTCCTCCCATTCACAGTAATTTAGACATGGGGATTCCTGCTCTAAGTGCCTCCTGTCTTTCTCTGTAGCAAATCTCCTCCTGTCAGAAACAAAATGAATCTTGTATCAGCCATTTCTATTCATTATAAGTGCTTTGCAGGTCTCTTACCCAAGTAGAAAACATTTTCTTTTCTTCTTTTTTTTAAAGATTTTATTTATTTATTTGAGAGAGAGAGATTGAGAGAACAAGTGGGAGGAGGGGCAGAGGGAGAAGCTGACTCCCTGCAGAGCAGGGAGCCGGATGCTGGATTCAATCCCAGGACCCTGGGATCATGACTTGAGCTGAAGGCAGATGCTTAACAACTGAGCCACCCAGGTGCCCAACATTTTCACTTTTTTAATCTCTAATTAGCAAGATGCTATTCTCCCTTTATAAAATTTGGGGGTGTTAGGGAGAAAGTAGGTAGAAATTTTGAAGGACAGAGGGCCCTAACATCATCATCGGTAATGGAAATTTAATTTAGGCTTTGTGTGTGAAGTGAAGAAAAGGAGACAGGAGAATTTATTGCTCTCAATGGAGAAAGACCTGGTGGCCAGGGTTGAGTGCTGTGTGGGGAGCTCTGGTGCAGGACATTTGTTTATGGGGTGTCTGAAAGTGGTGGGGCAGGGAGGACAAGACCACATGGCTCTCATTGCCTGTTCTTTAGCACAGGTGTATTAAATGAGTCTGTCTATTACATACCCCCCAAACCTTACCATCTCTTCACTTTTCCAGAGCCATAAAACATATTTTGATGCATCGTATATTATTTCAGCCTTCTGATGTCAATTTTGTCATAGGAGCAGCCTTTTCCTTAATCATGTATTAGTATTAACCAGGTTTATGATCTTCTTATATAAAAGGAAGTTTATTATTTTAAACAATCAATAATCTCAGCTTAAGAATAAATATGAGAATGATTTTTTAATTTACTTAATGAAGACAGAAGCTGTTGTAAAGTAAGTAGAGTAAAGCTCTGACCATATACATAATGCCTAAAAAAGTTTATAAGTCAGTCAGAGGAAGACAGATACCATATGATTTTTTGTATGTAAAATCTAAAACAAAACAAAACAAAACAAATCAAAACAAAAACCAAAAAAAACCCCAAAACTAATTGGTGGTGGCGTGGGGGCAGTGGGAGAAATAGGTGAACTGTTTTTTTTTGTTGTTTGTTTGTTTAAATAAATTAAATTTTTTAAAAAGTTTAGTTTCTTTCATAAAGAGCTATTAACCTCCACAGAATCCTCCAGACTTACATCTCCTTTTTAACATTTTGAGAAATAGCATAATTGGGGAATGAGCATCGACTTTTGAGCTAACCAGATCCAGGTTTAAGTCCCAGCTCTAGCTTGTTGGCTGTGTTGCCTTAGGCAAGTTACCTAGCTTATCTGAGCCTGTTTCCTGATCTGTAAAATGGAGAATGAGATAATATCTTAAAGGTTTGTTGAGAGGATTAACTGAGAGAACTCTAAATCTCTGATCATAATGCTTGTCAGGTAAACACATTTACTTAGCAAGTTCTAGTTCATCATTATAAAACTAATCTGAAAACATACAAGACAATATGGGCACTATCTACAGTTTGCAGATTATGTATAAATGATAAATAGACTTTATCGGTGAAATAGGTATATGTTTATAAACGTCTGAATAAAACAATTTTATTTAACCAAACAAATATTCTTAGTTTTAAAATTCATTTACTAATTTGAATATGGCACCAAAGCATGGGCAACAAAAGAGTAAAGTAAATTGGATGTCATCAAAATTAAAAACCTTCATGCATCTATAAAAGACACTAACAACAGATTGAAAAGGCAATCCACAGAATGGGAGAAAATACTTGCAAAGCATATATCCAATACGGGATTAATACCCAGAATATATAAAGAACTCCTATAACTTAACAACAACAAAAGCCACTTCAAAAATGGACAAATAGGCATTTCTTCACATGGCCAACAAGCACATGAAAAGATGCTTAACATCATTAATGACCAGGGAAATGCAAACCAAACCCATAATGAGATACCATTTCATACCTATTAGGATGGCTATTATTTAAAGAAGAAAGAAAATAGCAAATGTTGGTGAGAATGTGGAGAGATTGGAACTCCTGCACACTGCAGGAATGGAAAATGGTAGAGCTGCTGTGGAAAACAGTATGGTGTTCCTCAAAAAATTAATTACCATATGATCCAGCAATTTCACTCTTGGAAGTATATAAACAAAGTAGTTGAAAGCAGGGACTTGTGTAGATATTTGTACATCAATGTTCATAGCATTTTTAAATGAGAGCCAAGAAGTGGAAGCACCCCAAAGGTCCATCAACTGAAGAAAAGATAAACAAAATGTGGCATATGCATATCTGTACCTGCATGTTCATTGCAAAATTATTTGTAATAGCCAAGACATGGAAACAACCTAAATGTCCTTAAACAGATGAATAAATAAAATGTGGTACTTACATAAAATCGAATATTATTCAGTCTTAAAAAGAAAGGGAATTCTGGCACACATTACAACACAAATGAACCTTGAAGACATTGTGCTAAGTGAAATAAGGCAGACACAAAAGGACGAATATTGTATGATTCAGTTTACATGAGGTATCTAGAGTGGGCGAATTCATAGAGACAGAAAGAAAGTAGAATGGTCATTGCCAGAGTCTGGGGGTGGGGGAGATGAGGCGTTATTGTTTAAGGGTTTTGAGGAAGATGAAAAAGTTCTAGAGAGGGATGATGGTGATTGGGGCACAACAATGTGAATATACTTCATACCATTGAACTGTATACTCAGAAATGATGAAAGTGGTAAGTTTTACGGTATGTATATTTTACCATAATAAAAATTTGAAAAAAATAATTTACTGAGGAAATTCTAGGAAGATGGAGGCTACAAGGCATCTTTTGACGCAACTCCATCCAAACTGCTTCTCTGGAACAGATGAGCACATTTATGGAGCCTGGAGGGTACGGTTAGGCATTCTGTGAAGATATCCAGGGAATGAACAGGTGCAAGCTCCGTTTCTGTGGTATCAAAGGGACCGGCATCAAGAGAAGGCTTGCCTTTCTGGAAGGCTGGCTAATTTTGGACACGGAGGGAACCATAAGTGAAATCAAACGTCAAAGAATAGACTACCAAAAACAATTTGTTATTCATGACCAACCAAAGATCAATATCACTTTTACCCAGAGAGCAGCTATTTCTTAGTAAGAAAAACAAATCAAACATCCTAATAAAGTAGGTAACTTGCAGAAGAGAAATCATACGTGACTGATAAACATAGCAGAAGATGGCCAGCTTTAGAAATGGTCTGGAAAATATACATTATAATAACCATAAGAGTCCTGGTTTCCCCATCACGCTGAGTCAGTGCTAGTGAGGATATAGGGAAACGGGCATGTTCAAACAGTGCTGCTGGCAACACGAGTTCCTATTATGTAATTGTGATAGAATCTGGCAATATCTTAAGATTTAAAACGTATCTGTCCTTTGGCCCAACATTCTTACTTTTGGGAATCTATGCGATTGAAACAAACCCGTAGGAAATAAATATATAGGTATAGGCCTATTTGTTACAGTATGAAGTATAGTGGCAGAAAAGCTTGAATATATATCAATAGGGGAACTGTTGAATGAATTATGGCACATGTATACACAGGATATACAGATAATTTTCAATAAAACGACGTTAGATACCCATGTATTGACGTGGCGAGTTAAGATTTATTGGTAATTTTTAGAAGTTGTAGATTGTTAAATATATTCAGTGAGATTCCATTTTGGTGAAAAAAAAAAAAAAGACAAAACACTAGTCTATGGTCTATGTTTATATGAGAGAAAAGTATAGAAGGACACGTACCAAGCTATGTGTGTTACCACTGGCTAGGACTGCAGGGAAAAGATTATGCTTTCTATTTGCCATCTCTTCACTGCTTTGATTTCTCACAACAGAGAGTAACTATAAAATTACTTTATAATTTAAACAATATAATAAAATAAACAAGGGAAAATTAACTTGGATTTAAGTTTTGTTTAATATGTATAGCTTTATCCTACTTCTCAGAGTTGACATGAAGGTGTGACTTGTGGGAAGAGGGATTTCAGAGCTACATGAAACACTCAGCTAATATAAGGAATAAAATGTACAATTTCTGTGTAAACTGCATGAATAATTAGTGGATTATCTTAAGACATAATGGCGAGAGATTTATTTCAGAATCTAAATGCATAATGTCAGTTAAAAATACACCTAAGATCCTATTAATTAGGGTTTTGTTCTCGTCAATCTTTAATTCAACCATTCACATTAGGGTTCACTAATAGTTCCTTTTCATGGCACAAAGTAAGTGGTTGTTTCTAATTACAAATTCTAAGTATAATCTTATTTCCATCTCAGGAGACTATTTGGCAGCAATTGAAGAGAAAAACAAAGCTACGTTTTTACGTGCATATGTGAACTGGAGAAGTAAAAGGACTGAAAACTGTCGCGTGTGTATCCGAATGGTTGGACATAATGTGGAGGCACCCTTCAGTGACACCTACAAAGACCAGATGTCTATTATTGAAATGCCGCTTTCTGAGGCCCCCTTGTGCATCTCCTGTTGCCCAGTAAAAGGAGACCTTCTTGTTGGTTGCACCAATAAGTTAGTCTTGTTTAGTTTGAAGTATCAGATCATTAATGAAGAATTCTCAATATTGGACTTTGAACGTTCTTTAATTATACACATAGATAATATCATTCCTGTTGAAATTTCTTTTTGCGTTGGTTATGTTGCTCTCATGTCAGACTTAGAAGTCTTAATCCTAAAACTGGAGTCAGACCCTAAAAATGGAGAGAGTGTCAACCACCAGCCACATAAGACCGACAATCCAATGAAACAGACAGAAGGTAAATAATGAATTTAGCTTGCTTTCTTATCTTAGGTGTAGAGAAAACCCTTACTTCTGGCAATCTCTGAAGGGTGCTAATATATATATACATATATATATGTATATATATATATATATAAACAATCACCAAGCCACATTGTTTATAGATTCAGTTATACCTGATACATGGGATTTGGATTTATGATCTGGCTGCCCATATCTTACTCTGTAGCATGTCAGTGTGTTTCAGCATATACTTGTCAATAGAAATAATGGGAGAGCTAGGAGGAGTTTCTGGCCCCAGTTCTCATAAGTTGAATGGCCTTGGGTTAGGAATACCATCTCTGAGTTTCAATTTCCTCGTGTGTAAAATTGGGATAATATCCTGTTGTACTTTATCAGTTGTGAGGAATAAATGAGGAAGTGCTAAGGCTTTTCAAAACCATAGTGCCGGGGCGCCTGGGTGGCTCAGTTGGTTAAGCGACTGCCTTCGGCTCAGGTCATGATCCTGGAATCCCTGGATCGAGTCCCGCATCAGGCTCCCTGCTCAGCGGGGAGTCTGCTTCTCCCTCTGACTCTCCCCCCTCTCATGTGCTCTCTCTCATTCTCTCTCTCTCAAATAAATAAATAAAATCTTTAAAAAAAAAATAGTGCCTTGCAAATATGTAAGATGCCTGTGTGTATGAATAAATAAAATTACTATATGTCTATTTAATTGGTCTGGGATGTTGTGAAATTTAATTTTCATTCAAGTAGTACTTGGAGTTATTAAACTCTTTTCTCAAATTTTATTTTTTAAGATGTCAGTCATGAAACTTTGCAGCTTGAGTCAGATGACTTTGTTATCTGTCAAAAGCCCATGGAACTTCTTGGTGAAAAAAGTAGCCAATCTGGAGTATCCGTTACACTGGAGTCAACGGGATTAGCTGATGAAAAAACAAAATATTACCACGTTCAGCACCTGCTCTATAAGTATTACAAAGCTTTTCATTCACCAGCATTTAATATATATTTGCCCGCTTAGAAGTACATGGAAATTAGATCTCTTCCTCTTTCTCTTTTTAAACTCGCAGACGTTTTGCTCCTGATATTTCGTTCTGTGTCTTTTCTGATGACATCAAGTTACATTCACTTCAGCTGCTACCTATTTACCAAACAGGTAAGAAAGTATGGTATTGCTACAGTGCAGAGGTGAAAAGGCTCTGGGCTGGGAGGGGAGACCGATGTGGGTAATACTTTAGGTTCTTCTACTGAGTCTCCCTGTGACCCTGGACAATTTCCTTAGCAAATAATGCTAAATAGTGCTCCTGTGAGCACTCGCAAGAGAAGTTGTGTCTGCTAGGAGAAGCCATGGAGAGGATGTGACAGACAAAACACATTTCCCCTTTCGAAATAATTACTTGGCCTGAAAAGGGAAATTAGAGACTTGTCCTAGCTGGGTTTTTTTAGCTGGGTATGTGGCAAAGCTTCATATGATGGCCTTGCAAGCAAGGTGGGAAAATGAATGGGAAATTCATTCAGAGCAGTGGTTTTCAACCTTGTTGCACATTGGGCTTACTTGGATGCTTTAAAAAATACTGATGCCCAGGCTCTACATACTATGGTGCCGGGCATCAGTAGTTTTTCAAAAGCTCCCCTGGAACCTAAATGACAGCCAAGACTGAGAATTTGCCATTGGGTTTTGTACTTAGTCCTGGCGTGCCTACCATCTTTAGATGTTGCCTAGAGACAATATAAATATTATTCCAATTAAATGTGTTTAATAAACCTCCCTTATTTTTTTCTTTCTTAGTGAACATTTATTGACTACCTACTATGTTGGGTATTGTGCTGAATACTAGGGAACCAATAATGAGCAAAAGTAGGCAAAGTACTTGCACTCATGGAGCTTATTGTCTTGAGGGGGGAAGCAGACATTAACCGAATAATCACTTGATTATTATCAAGGAGTATACAATTACACACCAAAATGAGCACTCTGTGGGAAAAGAACCCTACCTTGAGAGCCTATAACAAAGATATTAACCTCATTTAGGGGTGAAGAAAGGCTTCCTAGGAAAGAGGATCTGAAGAGTGAATCAGGATTGATTTGGAAATATGGTTGGTGCAGAGGAAGCAGCAAAGGCATTGTGGTAGAGGGAGAATCTTATATTTGAGGAACTGAGAGAAGCAAGACCGAGAGGTAGAGCAAGGCAGAGAGGGTCGTGAGACAACGCTGGAGACCAGAGAGGGCCCAGAGCCATGTTAGGGGGACAACTATCTAATGGCGTCTCCCTTTCTCTCTCTTTTCTTTGCAATAGCAAGAAGCTGGACTAATACCGTAGAATTTCCCATAATCTGAATTTTGCTAATTGAGTCCCCACAGTGTCATTTAACATGTTCCTATATCCCCTGTATTTCCCTGTGATTTGGTGGTTTGATCTAAAGCTGTACTGTTCACTGTGGTAGCCAATAGCCACTTGCTACTGCTCAGCACTTGAAATGTGACTAATCTAAATGGAAATACACTGTTAAATGTAAAAGTCACACCATATCTTGAAGAGTTACTACTGAAATACATATATATATATATATATATAATATCTCAATTTTTTTGTTGACTGCTTGTTGAAATAGCAATAGGGATATATTGGGTTAATATAATATACTATGAAAATTTTGCCTGTTTCTGTTTACTTTTAAAATGTTATTACTAGAAAACTTTAAATTACATATGTGGCTCATGTTATATCTCTATCGACAATGCTGGTCTAGACTAAATCTTGATTAGATGATGGTGGTGGTGATGATTATGAAGATGATGATTTGGTAGTACAAGTAATGCTGACTTCTGTTGGAAGGTACATGGAATCTGGTTGACTCTGTGATGATTATTACATAGATCTGTTAATTTATTAGGGGGTGCAAAATGGTGATATTTTAATTATATCACTCCCTTTTCATATCTTGCTGGCATTCCTCTATAAATAACAGCTTTTCCATGGGGTGCCTGGGTGGCTCAGTCGTTAAGCGTCTACCTTTGGCTCAGGTCATGATCCCGGGGTCCTGGGATCGAGCCCCACATCGGGCTCCCTTCTCAGTGGGGAGCCTGTTTCTCCCTCTGCCTGCTCTGCCTGCTTGTGCTCTCTATGTCAAATAAATAAATAAAAAATCTTAAAAAAAATAAAGAACAGCTTTTTCTAAACAACACTTTGGTTATCCACACTGAGAGACTTTTTTGCTTAGAAAAGTTAAGATAACAGTTTCCTTTACTGGTTTCATGGGTTTCCCCCCCTTTTTTTTCATGCAGGTTCCCTTACTTCTGGTAGAAAAAAATTGTCTCAGGAAAAAGAGTTGCTGAGTCTCTTCTGTTTTTTCTCATTACCTCTTGTGGGCTATCTGTACATGGTTGTCAAATCTGTTGAATTAATGTCAGTTTACCAGTATCCTGAGAAGTCTCAGCAGGCGGTGCTCACACCACAATTTTTACATGTCATCGCAAGGTATGTTACAGTGTTACTTGCTGGACTTTGAGTCACTTATTCTTCTGCAAATCCTTGGGGTGCTTCTTAAATCTTTAAATGAGAATTGTGTGGGGGCACCTGGGTGGCTCAGTTGGTTAAGCGTCTGCCTTCGGCTCAGGTCATGATCCCAGGGTCCTGGGATCCAGTCCAGCATTGGGCTCCCTGCTCAGCAGGGAGCCTGCTTCTCCCTCTGCCTGCCGCTCCCCCTGTTTGTGTGCTCTCTCTCTCTCTGATAGATAGATAGATAAATAAATAAATAAATAAATAAATAAATAAATAAATAAAATCTTAAAAAAAAATCAGCGAGAATTGTGTGAACCAGTATATAGTATTGTAAATTAATGGTGTAAATTTGTCTTTTGATGGCCCATACCTACCTTTTCAATGTCAAAGATTTAGATTCTGGTTTTGCCTTTGTTTTATTTTCTTAGATTGGATAGGGGTCTTTGTGAGGAAAAATTTTCATAGGGAATTTTAATGAAAAGTCAGTGGGGCCAGTCAGGACATCTCTGGATTTCTTTTTAGATTTCCTAATTTTTTTCTGTGCTGTCCTATCCTTTCTATATGAGTTGAGTTATTTCATAATGGTTTAGAACTGTGAAGGAGCCAGAAAGACTACCCTCTGATTAGTACAAATGGGGAAATAATCCAGAGGTTGGCACTGGCAAGGTCATGTGCCTGGTTGGTGGCAGATGCCTTTTGAATTGCCTTACCCTAATACGCTAGCATGTAACTTGGGTTCCTGAGCAGGCTTTTAATCTCATTTCCTTTTATCTCAGCAGTAACTGATGCTTCTGGTTCTATTTCCTGTTGTTTTGAGCTTAGATTATGTGCAAGCCACTGCACTGAGCCCTCTGACCAAGCAACCATGAATAAGGTACACCACCTGCTTTCTAAAGCAACAGCGTGAAAGAAGGCCAGAGACACATACGTGGGGCACAAACACCGGGGGATTTGTGAAAAATAACTTTAGATTTTGTGAAAGTGGTGTAGGTACTGCGAGGAGGGAAATTACTTCTGGCTGAGTCATACAGGAAAGTTTTTTGTGCTTGAAGTGAGAAAAGCTAGTTAGAATCTACAGATGTAGATTAGAAGAGAAGGGCATTATAGATATGGGGAAGACTATAAACAAAGGCTATGTCTAGTTTTGTAGGAGCATCTAATAATTAATTGCATAGGACAGTGATTTTTAATTTTTTTCAACTGAGTGGTAGTATCAGAAGCTACAGCAGGTGCTGGAGTATATTCAGACAGCACAGAACTCACTGAAGGTTCTGCGACTCACTCATAGTGTGGTTGCTGCCCTCTCCCCTCATTGTCTGGTGTAAGGAGAAATGCCATTGTGTGTTTCCTAAGTGAACATTGTGGAAGTAGCTAGTCTCAATTTCCAACGTGTTGCGCATAGTGATGTTCTTTAACCAGGAAGAAGCTGAAATGCAGTGGTGCAAATAATGGTCAAGAGAGAGCTCAGGGCTTTGAAAATTAAGGACTTCTTTAAGCTTTTGATCAATAAAGTGATGTGATAAGAGCACTGCTTTAAGAAAATTAGTGGTGGCTGTTATGCAGGATGGATTGAACACAGGTAAATAAGCTACTGAAATGATTCGGGGAAGGATAATCAGGGGCTGTAGCAGTGAGAGGACAAGGAAGAATGCATGGGAGAGGCTTTGGCAAGAGAATGACAAGCCTTGGTGTCTGTTGGGATGGTGGGAATGCAGGAGGCATGAAAAACCTCACCAGAGTGTTGAGGCTGCTCTTACGAAAGAGTGGAGGCGGGTGAAGTGTGGGGCAAAAAGGAAGTTTGGTTTAGGCACTTGAGTTTGAGGCGCTTAGAGAGTATCAGGGGGAAATGTTAAGTAGGCTTTTGGACACAGAACTGAAGATTAGAAAGGAAAGGAAAATGTAGATGTTTTTTTTTATCAAAAAAGAGCTGTCGAAGTAGGGAGCATGGCCCCCAGAGTGTGCAGCAGAGAAAAGTAGTTGGAAAACTAAACTCTGGTGAAGGTCATGTTTAGGAAGGGAGAGAAAGAACAGAAGGATTTTCAAGAATTGAAAGAACCTAGGGAACTACAGCATCTTAGAAACCAAGGAAAAGGGGCGCCTGGGTGGCTCAGTCGTTAAGCGTCTGCCTTCAGTTCAGGTCATGATCCCAGGGTCCTGGGATCGAGTCCCTTCCCGCATCCAGGCTCCCAGCTCAGTGGGGAGTCTGCTCCTCCCTCTCCCACTCCCCCTGCTTGTGTTCCTGTTCTTACTATCTCTCTCTGTCAAATAAATAAATAAAGTCTAAAAAAAAAAAAAAGAAAAAGAAAAAGAAACAAAGGAAAAACTAAAGGGAGAAAGAATAAAATATTAATTTCTTTTTTTTTTTTAAGATTTTATTTATTTATTTGACAGAGAGACACACAGCGAGAGAGGGAACACAAGCAGGGGGAGTGTCAGGCAGAGGGAGAGGGAGAAGCAGGCTTCCCGCGGATCAGGGAGCCCAATGCAGGGCTCGATCCCAGGACCCTGGGATCATGACCTGAACCAAAGGCAGACGCTTAATGACTGAGCCACCCAGGCGCCCCTAAAATATTAATTTCTGTTCCAAAATATTGATGCAAAAGACTATTAATCTTTATCTGGTTGCATAAAGGACACTGAGAATTTAGTGTCTCTCTTAAATATGTCATGAATTAGTTTGGAATGTAGAGTCCTGAAAACACAGTTATGGGAATTTGAAGGGACTTAAAATGTGTGGGTTTTGCCTGTCTCCAGATAAGAAATTACTGAAGTTTTTCTTAATATCAGCACCAAAATACATTCTGACATCACTAACTTGACTGTGGAAGCACTAGACGTTAGAATAGCAGTTGTTATATGTAAATTCAGATTCTTAATAAGGATCCCCACCCCTATTTTTAAAATCCTATATTTGTTGAACTTTTTACATATTATTTTACCCAGTAAATACATGTTTTAGAAATAGGTGGGGGCCATAAGTTTGTCTTGAAAAGTTTCTTGAAACCTGGTATGTTTTTAAAAAAAAGCAATAGAAAAAAATTTTTAAAGAATCTAAGAACAATATAAAATCATATAAAATGTCATCCTTATAGAAATACGTAAATGGGAAAGCCCCCCCATAATCCTACTCCTCAGAGTCAACCATGTCAACAATTGGTGTATATTCGGGGCACCTGGGTGACTCATTCGGTTAAGGGTCTGCCTTAGGCTCAGGTCATGATCCCAGGATTCTGGGATCCCAGCCAGAGAGTCTGCTTCTCTCTCTCTGTCTGCCGCTCCCCCTGCTCATGCTCTCTCTCTCTAAAATGAATAAATAAAATCTTAAAAAAAAAACAGTTGGTGTATATTCATCCAACTTTTTTAAAAAACAGTACATTTACTACTATGATTTGTTTTTCACAGAAGTGGATCATATGATGTCCACTGTTCAGCAACTTGCTGCTTCACTTAGCAGCATATCCTGGACATCTTCCCATGCCAACACATTTCAGTTCATTTTATTCTTTTCTTATACTACTGCTTAGTATTCCAGCAATAGCCAACAGCTGGATTACTATAGGTGGAAGGGATTCAGAGGACCAACCTTTTTATCTCTGAAACCTAACAGTCATTTATCTTTATGGTCACAGCTACTCTCACCTCTCCTTCTGACCCCACCACAGGTGCTTTTTTGCTTCTCACTATCTCAAAGTCCCTTCTATTCATTTTACTTCCTGGTGCTAACTCTATTCTCTAGATTTCTAAGTGGTGGTGCTACTCTTCCAGCGATTATCACGATTCCAGAGGTCATTTGTGGAAATGGACTTGTGGAAATTGACAGATAGCAATGGGCTGAGGCTGCAGTGGAAGCCTCACAAAACAGAGGGAGAATGCCCTGAGTGATACCTCTTACCCTACATTGTGCAAAATCTCCCAACTGTGAAAATGTCAGAATGCCTTCCTTATAAAGAAGTATTTCTCCTATTTTAAAAAAATATTTTATTTATTTATTTATTTGAGAGAGAGCACGAGTGCGCATGCACAAGTGGGGGGAGGAGCGGAGGGAGAGGGAGAAGCAGGCTCCCTGCTGAGCAGGGAGCCTGACGAGGGGGCTTGATCCCAGTGTCCTGGGATCATGACCTGAGCTGAAGGCAGGTTCTTAACTGACTGAGCCACCCAGGTGCCCCAAGAACTATTTCTTCTATTATAAGATCAATGCTAGGTTTGCTTTATTTCAACATAGTTCATTTTTAATTCTCTTGCTTTTTAATTTGTTTTTAAAAATTATTCCTGTGGGAAAAAAATAAAAATTATTTATTCCTGTGAATCCACTACAAGATGGGTTTTGTAAGTTAACTGTTTTTAATGTCAGTGTTGGAGTGTTGACTTATCCACTAGTCACCAGGCCTCCACTGTGCACTGACTGTGGGGTCTCTAGGTCATTTTACAGTGCAGAAGCAGCCTGGGGTTGTGTAAAGAGCCAGAGGAGTGTGAGGAGTAAGAAGACCTAGGATCTAATTTGGCTCCATCCTCCAGAGATGTCTTAGACCAGTCATAAGACTTCCATGCCCTCATCTTTAAAACAAGCTTCTGGAGTAGATAATTCTCAAGATTCCTTCAGATAGTCTGTAATTTTCTGTTCTACCATTGGATATGTGTTTGCATAACCTAAGTGTGTTGTAATCTAGGCTCAATTACATCCTGAGATGAGTGGGATAGAGATAGTAGGAAACTTGGGTTCTAATCTTGGCTTTGATGATCACCTCTTTGTACCTTGGCCAGATCCTAGGAACATCATTTTGTCTGTGAGATATTGACCCAGACCCATGGTTCTTAACTAGGAGTGTACAGCAGAGCCACACATGGAGCTTTGCAGAAATATACATTCTAGATTCAGCTCTTAAAGGTTATGATTCAGTATGGGTGAGGTGGGGACCGGTTGTATATATATTTTTTTAAAGATTTTATTTATTTATTCATGAGAGACAGAGAGAGAGAGAAAGAGAGGCAGAGGGAGAAGCAGGCTCCCAAGGAGCAGGGAGCCCGATGTGGGACTCGATCCCAGGACCCTGGGATCATGACCTGAGCCAAAGGCAGACGCTTAACCATCTGAGGCACCCAGGCGCCCCCCGGTTGTATATTTTTACAAACACGCCACGGGGATTCTGAGGTGCTCTCCTTGTTAAGAAGCAGACTAATCATCAGCATTTGACAAATACTTGAGTCTTCCCTCCCCACCATTGCTGTGCCTCTGTGAAATCCTCCCCGCTATGGGCATGTTGGTTATTGGCCTCTGCTTTGCTCAGTGGTGTCTCTCCTCTTCCTTAGCAACAACCTACAGTGTTTCACAGTGCGGTGCAGTGCGGCGGCAGCTCGTGAGGAGGACCCATACGTGGACACCACCCTGAAGGTTAGAACTGGTTTATGATGACAACAAAATCTTAAGCTCAGAAAGGGATACATGAATGCTTGCAGATTTGCTCTTGGGTCTAAGTTGGTGAACATTAAAGGTCTTAAGATCTTATTTCTCAAAATAGAACTTTTGGATGTAAAATAGTAAACATTCTGTGATTCATGGTTTAGATGACAATTTTTAAGATTACTTTGAAAACATTTCACTCAGAATTTAGGTGTAGTGCGTAGTTTTTACAATTTGGTAAAGAATATGTGTAGTGTAGGGTCGCCTGGGTGGCTCTGTCGTTAAGCATCTGCGTTTGGCTCAGGTCATGAACCCGGGGTCCTGGGGTTGAGCCACATGTCGGGCTCCCTGCTCAGTGGGGAGTCTGCTTCTCCCTCTCCCTCTAACCCTCCCTCCTACTGGTGCTCTTGCTCTCTCTGATGAATAAATAAAAAATCTTAAAAAAAAGAATATGTGTAGGGCGCCTGGGTGGCTCAGTCGTTAAGCGTCTGCCTTCGACTCAGGTCATGATCCCAGGGTCCTGGGATCGAGTCCCACATCGGGCTCCCCGCTGTGCGGGAAGCCTGCTTTCCCTCTCCCACTCCCCCTGCTTGTGTTCCCTCTCTTGCTGTGTCTCTCTCTGTCAAATAAATAAATAAAATCTTTGAAAAAAGAAAAAGAATATGTGTAGTGTAACTTCAGAGAGAGTACTTTACAATTATAGTATACTACAATTTTATTCTTTTTTAATGGAAATACTGGTGGCACTTGCATATAGCTATTAACAAAGCCATACAGAAATCAGTGTGTTCAAGAACACAAGTGCATGAAAATGATTTATTTATATTTTTTTGTTTTGTTTTATCAGATATGTCTATAATGTATTTCTGTAGTCTTAATCTAAGAGTTAATGGATGTGGTAGGTTATTAACCTCATTTTCAGTGGGAAGTAATATGCTTATTCTCTGAAAAGCTCTTGACCACAAAATAACCATAGGCAGTTTTATGATGAAATTCTATATTTTCTGATCTTGAATTTCTGTTCTCAGAAATATACTGATTCTTTGTGTGATATTCATCATATGCTATTCCACTTCTCAGGTATAAACTACTTGAATGGATGTTTGTTATAAAGCTACATGCGGCAGGAAACTCCCAAATTATGATGGCCTATATATTTTTTTGTAAATATTTATTTGAGAGACAGTGAGTGAGAGAGAGCATGTGATCAGGGGCAGAGACAGAGAGAGAGAGAGGGAGAAGTGGGGCTCGATCCCAGGGCCCTGGGATCATGACCTGAGCCAAAAGCAGACACTTAACTGACTGAGCCACCCAGGCGCCCCATGATGGCCTATATTTTATAAGTTAGTTTATGTCTGTCTAGCACCTAGAACACCTTTTCCTGGAAAAGTAAGTGTTCACTACTGATGGTTATGTTAATAAGCCAGCACTTTGTAGTGCTTAATGTGTCTGAAGTCCTCTTCCACTATCACCGTCACCCAAATTGTGACATGTGATAGCGTTTTCCGTGATCTGAGTTCTCAGTAACTCTTTCATGCAGTGGCCTGCCTGTAGCTTTCTATTGCTGACCAGGCATACTGCCTACCTTCAGCCTCTGAAGAAACCCGACTTACAGCTTCCCCATGCCTTTCTATCTGTGTTATCTGTGTTTAAGGTACACATATAGCCTTTTCTTTCTTTTTTTTTTTTTTTAATATTTTATTTATTTATTTGACAGAGAGAGACACAGTGAGAGAGGGAACATAAGCAGTGGGAGTGGGAGAGGGAGAAGCAGGCTTCCCTCGGAGCAGGGAGCCTGATGTGGGGCTCGATCCCAGGACGCTGGGATCATGACCTGAGTCGAAGGCAGACACCTAACGACTGAGCCACCCAGGCGCCCCCATACATAGATTTTCAAGAGCGTATTTTAGAAATAAAGGTTATTTCCCTAGTAAAAATGGAAAGCCAACAGATTTTTTGTCCTTCTCTCATTCTCCCCACACCTTGCTTTGCTTTTTTTTTTTTCTGTTTTTCAAACCTCAGAAAGACAGGCTTACATAGGTGGTGATGCGGGAGTGAGGGGTACATAATAGATTGAGGTAGGTTCAAGCTGCATTTGAAATTAAATCATGTTGTAGGTCTTCTCAGAGTCTCCTAAAACCAGAGGGAAGGAACAAGGAAGAGAGGAAGGGAGATAAGAAGAGAGATGGGCAGCTAGCTGGTGGGGGATGCTGCCCTTGAGGCCAGTCCTCCTGAAGGTGGCAAAGGGAAGGACAGTGATGATCACACTTCATGGCTCCCCCTTTCCTGGGACTCTACCATTCTGAAATCCTAGATACCACCTGAACCAGCACACGTTTAGCCCTCTTGCTGACTCAGACTTTGGGAGCCATGGCATCTGAGAAAGATTTCACAACCTCAGAATGTGGCCCAAAGTGTACATCTTACCGCCCTTTCCTCTGAGATTCTGGCTCCTCAGCACTAGCTAAGACCATCTTATCTATTCTTAGGAATGAAAAAAATAGATGATGTTGCCCCAATCTCTTTGTACAAAAGGACAATGAAGGTAACTTCAGAACCCAAATAGTGTTAATGGAAGAGAGGCCTGACAGCATCATTTTGTGAGCTTTCAGAAACAGCTCTTCTCTTACCTTTATCCATTCTACTTGATTAATGCTCCCTTACAGGGACAGGAGCCTGGCTCCTGGGCCAGGATTTCCTCCCCTTTACCTGACACACCCAGCCGGTCATCCATTCCAGGCAATGTTTCCACCCAAGGAGCTAACAGTCAGGGGCCATCTGAACATGCAAGCATTTCTCTTCCCTGTACACCCATCCACTAAGAAACCATTTATGTTCTCTCTGTGCCATAGAATGACCTTTTATAGTGTCTGATTTTTCCTAGAAACCACATTGGGCTATATTCCTGAGTCAGCCGATTGTTAGTGGGGATTTCTCTAGGTGCAGGTTACCAGCCCACAGGTGTGATCCAAGAGCCACTCTCTAAGCCACACAGGAGTTCCCACAGCTGCCAGGGGCTCAAGAGCACCTGCTATTTGCATTCACTCAGTCAGCAAATACTGAGTGGCTCTTCGGCAGGCACATATGTAACAGGTAGTTGGTTACATAACTTTAAGACAGGAAAACCTCCTGCTCTGATAAGATTAGGAATTCAGATTGTTTTTTTGGAGGGGGGGTGGACAGGGGAGCAGGACAAATAAACAGACTGGTTTTTGAAGGTTAAAGTTCATGTACATTTATTCCTTGGTTAAATTTGTGATTTTTCCTTTACTAGGCTTGCCCACCTGTCAGTATGGATGTCTGTGCTTTAAGAATACAGCTTTTCATAGGCTTGAAATCCATTTGTCACTTTAAAAACCACCTGATACTTTTGACCAAGGCAGACCCTGAGGCCATTCCAGAGAGAAGAGAATCACCCAAGAGGCTTCTGTAAGCATCCCCACACTTCCACACATTCCTGCCAATGTTTCTGGAAAGAACTGTTACTGGTATATTTTGTGTGTGTCGTAGTTTATCTTTTTAAAAATCAAGACAAAACTTTGAATGATTAGATGGTTTGTCTATGTTTTTTTTTTTTTTTTCCAGAGAAGGAAAAGAAAGTTCTAGTGGTCTCCATACTATCCTTTATATTAACCTTGGAATTTTAGAAGAAAGTGGATTATAAAGTAGTTCCAATAAAAATCTGTGTAATTTTAGATAAGTTAAAGGACATGCTCTTCAGTGTAATTAATAGGAAAGACAGAGCCTCTAATGCTAATCCAAACTACAAGGCTCTTTACTACTTTTTTCTTTTTTTCTTTGACCTTTCAGTGGTTACATTTTTATCCAATTATTATTTTCTGGTATTTCAATTCAAAAGAAATTAATAATGCGTTTCTTACCTAAAAGCACATTCATGATATATAGATATGTGCTGATCGATCTTAAAATAAAATTGCATTTTGATAACACTAATCTCTGGGTGACTCTTGGATTTTCTGCTTCTACATTGTTTGGAATAGAACACTTAGTGCCAGACTAGTTATGCTTCTGTTCAGCATTTTTTGTTCTGTGAACTTATGAGTAGGAATTAAACGATGATGATGATGATGATGATGATGATGATGATGATTTGTATGTTCTCCTATGAATAATTTAATCAGGAAAGAAATCCGTCTGGGGGAAGAGAAGCAGATAGTGTACAGATGGTCCCATACTTATGTTAGTTTGACTTACAAGTTTTCGATTTTACAATGGTGTTGAAGGCAGTACCCATTCACTAGAAACTGTATTTCGGATTTTGAATTTGTCATATCACATGTGGTATGGTATTTTTTGGTGATGCTACACAGTGGCAGCCACATGATCACGAGGGTGAACAACCAATACATTTACATCCATACTGTACCCATAGTCATTCTGTTTTTCACTCTGTACAGTATTCAATAAATTACATCAGATATTCAACACTTTATTATAAAATAGGCTTTGTGTTAGATGATTGCTACTGTAAGTGTTCTGAGCAAGTTTAAGGTAGGCTAGGCTAAGCTCTAATGTTTGGGAGGTTAGGTGTATCTGATTTATGGTATTTCCAATTTTTCATGGGTTTATTGGGAGGTAGGCTCATCGTAAGTCAAGGAAGAGCTGTATTTCTAGTCAAACTCGTTTTTATTTTTAACATAAGTTTTTGCTTTTTCAAATTTTTTGTGCCTGTGCTTTGTCCCACCAACAGGAATAATCAGAGGTTGATTTGGGTAACTGGTCACTCAGAGCGTGCACGGGATGGTCTGAGACTGACTAATTCTGAAAGCTTTCTGGCAAGAGGAAGAACAATTTGCAATCTTGCAAATTATTGACATTTTTTTGTAATTGGACATTTTAAAAAATTCTATTTTTAAGTGATTTAAAAAAAAATCCTAACCTATTTGAAAGTTTCTTTGGTCAGAGGTCTACATTTTAAAAAGATTGTATACTAAAGAAAATGCATCACATAGTGAAAGCAAGAGAAAAAAGAGTGCTTGAACCCATGGTTATATGTGTCTTGCGCGCTTTCCCAGCAGCCCTGAGTGTTTTGCCTCGTGTTCTATTGCAGCTTCTGCTTAGATTGGTAACATAGGCGTGTTGGACTCCTGAAGGCCATGTGCAAGAGAGATACTGGGCACAGACACTCTCACAGCCAAGTCTTTCTACCTTTTGAGGGGTCTTGCCTGTTCTTTGAGCATTTTGCCCATTTAAGAATTCTTGTGGAGTAAATTGGAAGCAATTGGTTTGTCAGTACATGAGAGCTGTCGAATTTTAAATGCTGTAGGCCTGTGTAGCATTGTGAACTAATGTTGTATAAAAATCCACTGTACAGCTAATCACTGAAGAAAATACTAAATGAAAATGATTGCATAAATCTTTTTAGGTATCCAATATTTACCATTTAAGATTGCCATTTATTAATTCTGTGTCTTATCCTGTAATTCTTATCTTTTGTTTTGCTTTTAGTTCTAGAAAAGGAACCAGTGGTAAGCTTAAAACACCTCCTGTAGCTGAGGCTGGGTGGAATTTGTATATTGTGGATACGATCTCACCAGTGCAACTGTACAAAGAAATGGTACTCCTTTCAGACTTCCAATTCTTATTTGTAGAAATTTAGAGTCAAAGCAATGCCCCAATATTGATTCTAATCATCACACATTCAGAGTGCCACAGCCAACCAACTTTCAAGCTCCCGTCTGGCAGTAGAGTGTGGATCTTTAGTCACCTTCTCGTTTTCACAGCTCCTGACATTTGAGGAGCCAGTAGAAATCCCCTTCACTAAAATAAGACTTCCTTATTCATACCCATCCTCCAAAGAGGATCAATTAACCAGTCTAAGCATAAATAGCCTTTGACCTTTACTTTGAACCCTAGGAAAGAGAACCAGGAAATGGAGCTGAAAGAAATCTTAGATCATTTATCCCCATCTCACTCTTTGAAATATTAGTTGATTGTCTTAGGACCTTTGTACCTGCAGCATTATCTGTTGGGTAGTAGCCCAGAGGGGGGCACCCTTCTTCCTTTTTCTTTTTTTTTTTTTAGATTTTATTTATTTGAGAGAGACAGAGATAGTGAGATAGAGAGCACAAGTGGAGAGGAGAGGGAGAAGCAGGCTCCCCACAGAGCAGGGAGCCCGATGCGGGACTCGATCCCAGGACCCTGAGATCATGACCTGAGCCGAAGGCAGACGCTCAACTGACTGAGCCACCCAGGCGCCCCCTTCTTCCTTTTTTAAGAGTGACAGCTGCCAACTCATTACTCGCAATTTTTTTTTAACTCTTTTATTTGAAATAATTTAAAACTTACAGAGAAGTTGCAAGGATAAGAATAGTAGAAATAAAACTCTGTATATTCTCCACACAGATTCACCCATAGTCAACATTTTACCCCTTTTGCTTCTCTCTTTCTCTCTCTTTTTTGTGCTTTTGCACTTTCTAAACACACACACACACACACACACACTCCCCCCCCCCGCCCCCCCAGCCCACACACCACTATCCATTGGAAGGTAATTTGCATGCATCAGAGCCTAATGCCCCTAAATACTTCACTGTATGTTTCCTAAGAATCCGAGTATTTGTTTATCACTTATTCAGTTATCACTGAAGTACCGTCAAATGCTTAATAAATTTAACAGGACACATATTCCAATGTTGCAGTTGACTCAATTATGACCTACTAGTATCTCCCTTCGCCAGTACAGGGGCCAGTCTAACATCAGGTAGGGCATTTAATTATCACGTCTCTTTGGCCTCCTTTAATCCAGAATAACTTCATAGCCTTTATTTTTTATGGCATAGACATTTTTGAAAATAAATTTTTGCCCCTCCACCTTTTAAAATTTTTTATTATTTATTTTCTTCTTGTTTAGATTCAGGTTATGTATGCTCATTCTCAGCCAGGACATTACATAGGTAACGTTGTGTCTTTCTCAGGGTGTTACATCAGGAGGCACATGATATCTGTGCCCCTCAGTGGTGATGTTAATTTTGATCATCAGGTCAAGGTTTTGCCTGATTTGTCCCTGGCATTTTAATGCTGATAATTATATTGGCTTTGCCCTGTCCTTTTAATCTTGCTTAATTGAAAGTCTTAAAACTTCATCTAGATGATTTGCTTGCTGGAATCTGAAAATACTGATGGGCTCAGATTAGCTAGTGATAATTTTAATAAGCCCACTGTGGGTTATAGAAATAGGCCAAGTAGAACCTAAATTTACTGACTGAAACTACAATAAAGGAAGCATACTCAGTCTGAATTTAAGATTTAAATCATAGAACTGAAAAAAGTTAACTGTTTCACATATGTTTGTTAGCCTTATTGAACTATGAACAAATTATTGCTAAGTTAACAGTGTTATTAGTATTACAATGTTATTTGTACCTTCTCTAGTGATTAGCACTGTTTAACAAGGGGATGTTTACAATCACATATGTATTAAGCTGGCTCATGGATTGTGGGGGAAAAAAACACCTCAGCTAGGCCCTATCAGAATGGTAAATAACCACTTTTTAGTTTTTTAGGATTTAATGTGTTTAAATATGAACTCTACTAACAAAATACATAGATATTCTTAAGAACCAGGAAACTTTTGGGTGTTTTTCTGCAGCAATATTAGCTGTTGGCCTTTTTTGTTTCAGGTAGACTACAGTAATACCTACAAGACTGCAAAAACCCAGAGCTGCATCCACCTTCTTAGCGAGGCTCATCTGTTATTGAGGGCTGCCTTGATGGATGCCAATCAGTTGGAACCTGGAGAAAAAGCAGAGCTTTTGGAAGCATTTAAAGAAAGCTGTGGGCACCTTGGAGACTGCTACAGCAGGTTGGTGATGCTTCTTGGAAACTTGTTAGAGAAGCCATCTTGAAATTTGGGTGTAGGTACTAGCTTTTCCATCTCTGGTAGCTACCTGATGAATGGGGGAATGAATGAGGGGAGGAGATTCATTTATTCATTTATCCCATCAGCATTTGTTGAGCACATACTGTGTGCCAGGTACTGTGCTAAGCTTAGAGTCACAAAGATGAACATGACTGTTTCCTGCCTTCAAAAGGAGTTACAATTTATTAGATGAACAATGAATCTCCAGTTTATGAGTCTTCTTTCACTTAATTTAGCAATTAAATTTCTTTCGGGCCTTCTGGGCCTGCTCATGACCATGAAAATCCCAGAGACAGCTGTTATTACTAGTTTATTGCCTGTTAGCCTTCAGAGAGAGATACCATTTGGATGGTCTGTGATTTTAATCTTAGTAGTCAGTGCTTTTATGATTTCAGAAAAGGACTGGGATGAATAGTGGTTTTACTTTTAGAGATGGTCTTTATAGATTTTTTTGTGTATGATTATTTCAAAGGCTTACTCGACCCACGGGAATGATTATAAATTAATAAAACAGACCTTTCGTGCCTATCAACACCATTATTTTAGAGCCACTTTAAAAATCCTAAAATTCACTTAATGAATTATTTTTTATTTTTATTATGAGCAGACAAAAAGAAACTGTATTAATTAGAATGACTTTACAGAATAAAACTTAGAACTTGTTCCAACTGCTAATGGCAGTAGAAGAGTATTTTGAGATTTATGTCATCCGGAAAGCATTATCTGTTTTATTATCAAATGTGTTAGGCATCCAGGCTTAAAAATGACAAATTTGAGGTTTTTTTACTTCCTTCCCTTTAGGCTTGACACCCAGCATTCCCACCTCGCCTTGCCATACTATAAGATGTCTGGTTTGTCTATGGCTGAAGTTCTAACCCGAGCAGACTGGGTACTAGAGGATGGATCACAGAAATACGAGAGGGGATTAATCTTTTACATTAATCATTCACTTTATGAAAACCTGGATGAAGAATTAAGTGAAGTTAATATAGTTTTCTATTTACTTATATCAACCTTCTTAACTTTTCATGTTAGCAATTTATTTTATGCGATACTGTTTTAGAAGTCAGGTTCCAAATATTTTTCTTTGGAATTATTTTCTTCTTTTCCTAAAAAGGTAATGAATGTGTCCTTTTCTTCATTAATAATCCTAGAATTATAGCTTGGAAAATAACTTATAATCACCTTCTCCTACTTTCTCATTATATAGATGGAGGACTGTGGTCCATTGTGGTTGAGTGACCTGCCCAGTGTGACAGGAGCATATCTTTAGAAGAACGACACACACCCCGGGGCCTTCCCCTCCTTCTCATCTGCAGCCCTTTGCACAACCCTAGTTCTCCCAAATTCCAAGTGTCCAAAGCTTCACTTATGAAATCCTGACCCAGCAACCTTGAGACATTGCTAAGGCTTATTTTTAGCCCCTCATGTATTTTTAAAAAGAATTGAGTGCAAATATGCAAAGCTGGACATTGGGAGACCAAATGTTTTAAGGTTTTGAGAGAAATGAAATATTTTTGTATACATTACCTCATTAAGTATATCTTGTACTAAGCTGTAATTTTTAAATGGACTTTTAAGTGTAATTTAATCAAATCTTTAATTTCTTCTTTTGAACTCTTGTTAAAATTAGAAATGCTAGCCACGACTCGGTACATATTTTCGCTGCTTTTTCTTCATTATACCTCAGCAAAGAGATCACTTCAGCTCATCTCAGGTCTCCCACATTATCACCGTGAACGCTGTCTTTTTTAATCTAAAATGTCATACTTATAATTTTGTCTCATTTGGAAGTTTATATCTTTTATATCTCTTTTTTTTGTTTTTGCTGATTTTGTTGCTTTCTGTTGGTTAACCAGCCTTTTATTTCTTATTCATGTTCACTAAAGGAATTAGCAGCAAAAGTGGTCCAAATGTTCCACGTGGCTGAGCCAAAGCAACTGCCGCATATTCTCTGTAGTCCTTCTATGAAGAATATTAATCCTTTAACTGCCATGAGCTACCTAAGCAAGCTGGATACTTCTGGGTTTTCATCGATCTTAGTGACATTGACCAAAGCAGCAATGGCTCTGAAAATGGGAGATCTTGACATGCACAGAAATGAAATGAAAAGCCATCCAGAGGTATGGTGCCCTGCCTGGTATTAGCAGCAGGCTGAAACAGGACCTGGTAGTCCTACATTGTTTAGCTTTCTTTTGGCTTCTGTCTAGTTCATTTCTTCTTAGTCATAAAGGAAAATAGACTTAATGTTAGAAAAGAAGTGACCCAAAGTGGGAGTGTTTGGGCTTTGGATCTGGTAAATGAAAAAGAAATGAGAATGACCAGTGGTAGCAATGGGTATCCAAAGACCTCTCAACTTTGCGTCAGGTACTTTTAGAACATAGTACTTGGTACTAAAGAATATATAGGCTCTGTCCTGAGCTGACAGGCTGATCTAGCATGAGGGATATGGTATGTCCACTGAAACAGAACAGAGTGATGTGTGTTCAAGTACAGCAAGTGGGATGTTAACCATGAGCCTTAGGAGTCTAGTAGTGGAGGAAATGGCCTGCACTTGGGAAAATCACAAATTACGTTATAGAAGATTAGTATTTGAATGATATATCAAAGAAAAGGTAGCTTTTCTTTCGAAGAGAGCCCATATAGAGTCATGAACCAAAGATGTTAATCATTAGGGGAGGAAATTAAAAGGTAATGTTAATTGAGCACCTATTATGTCCCAGGTCTATTCTAAGCCCCTTATATATGCTATCTTACTTAATTCTTGCAACAATGTTATAAGTTAGATGCTTTTATTATACCTGTTATAAAGATGAAGGAACTAAGACAAAGAGGATAAATGAGTTGTCCAAGATCACATAGCTGGTGAGTGTTCGAGCCAGGGTTTGGAGCAGGCAATATGACTTCTGATCCTGTGCTCCTATTCTGTTGTTTTGTTGCCTGTGGTCAAATGCCCACAGTATGACACTAGTTTCTAAAACAAGAGAGCAGAAGTGTTTTATCATTGTACAAATGACATGTTTTGTTAGATGAAGAGAGCGAGTCAACATTGAGGTCTATTTTGCCTTGAAGAGTACAGTTTTAGAAAGATGAATTTTCTTTTTTTTTTTTTTTAAAGATTTTATTTATTTATTTGAGACAGAGAGAATGAGAGAGAGAGAGCACATGAGAGGGGGGAGGGTCAGAGGCAGAAGCAGGCTCCCTGCCGAGCAGGGAGCCCGATGCGGGACTCGATCCCGGGACTCCAGGATCATGACCTGAGCCGAAGGCAGTCGCTTAACCAACTGAGCCACCCAGGCGCCCAGAAAGATGAATTTTCTTAAGATATATTCTTTTTATATTCTTATGGTATGTTATTTTTAAACAAGTAGACTTAAATATAAAGCTCTCTACAAAAACAGGATATCCTGATGCTTAATTAAATATTAATAACTTCTTCAAAGACAGTTAACAATGATGTCCCTCTTAGAGTGAGAACTTTGTAGTTAAAGAAAAATTGAGATTGAGTATTAAAAGTTCACCCATGAACCTTGAGTGCACTGGCATGTATTTTCAAGATGAATGCAATGTACGTTTTGATCCTAAATTTCTTGTTTATCTGAAGATGAAGTTGGTATGTGGCTTCATTCTGGAACCTCGACTACTGATTCAACAGAGAAAGGGACACATTGTTCCAACTGAGCTTGCAGCATGCTTGAAGGACACTCAGCCTGGACTGCTTGTGGCTTCAGTTCTGGGCTTGCAGAAGAACAACAAAATTGGAATTGAAGAAGCAGATTCCTTCTTTAAGGTTTGTCACTTTCAAAATGCAGTGGTTCTGGGTAGGCTGATAAAACTGGTGGGGGGACAGGAAGCAGAATAAGAGACTGCGTTTTCATTTGTTTATTGAAAAAAAAAAGACATGTAACACATTTATAAAAGTATACATTAAAAGGATGTATCTAGAAAAATTCCACTCATGCAATCTAGAATCTGTTTTCTGTTCAAATATCTCAATCTACTTTGCCATGGCATGAATGCTAATGACAAATTATTCAATGCATGGCCCACATGATGGAGTGCTACTCAGACTAGCTATAACTTGATCGATAATATATTTATCTGGGATATGGGGGCTTGTTTCACTGTTTTCAAGGTGCTTTGTGGTAAGGACGAAGATACCATTCCTCAGCTCTTGGTAGACCTTTGGGAAGCTCAGCTCGTAGCAGGTCTTCCAGATGTGGTTCTCCAGGAACTCTTTTTTAAGCTCACATCGCAGTACATCTGGAGATTATCCAAGAGGCAGCCCCCTGACACCATACCATTGCGAACATCAGAGGATCTGGTGAGAGAATAGAATAATATATTAAATTAAACTTATACACTGCACATTATAGTAGTGTACCTTGTGATTTTTTTTTTTTAAAGATTTTGATTTATTTGACAGAGAAACAGCGAGAGAGGGAACACAAGCAGGGGGAGTGGGAGAGGGAGAAGCAGGCTTCCCGCAGAGCAGAGCCCGATGTGGGGCTCGATCCCAGGACCCTGGGATCATGACCTGAGCTGAAGGCAGACGCTTAACGACTGAGCCACCCAGGTGCTCCTACCTTGTGATTTTTAATGGCTTAGAATCAAACCTAATTTATATTACCAGATATGTTATAAGCAGGAATGAAAAATACACTTAAATCTTGTCCATGAGTAAAGTTTCTTGCATTTTAAATAAATTTGTTTTGTAAGGACTGCCCCCTACTGCTCCTATATTACTTATTTGCAGTGGTACCTCAGTAGACAAAGCATAGAGGAGGGGCTTTCCCCCCAAACATGTCTGCACTCCCTCAGGGGATTGTTCCAAAGTAGAACACAAGACACATTTGCAGACTCCTTGGTAGGAGAGGAACTGCAGAAGGCTTGTGGGAGGGAGACTTCCTTACTGGACTCATTTCCTGTCAGCTGCTCACACAAGAGCTATTCTGTAGCCCTTACAGGAGCCCTAACAACTCTGCTTTACCACTTCCTGTCCCCTTCTCCCTCTAGCCCTTTATGCCTGTCGTGGATGCCACGCCTAATGTGGGTTCACTGGAAAAGTTGCCGACTTCTTGAATAAGGGGGCTTTATGGGAATTGTGTTGAGAATTTATGGAAGAGATTTTGCCTAGCAAGGAAAGTAGTAGAAATAAAAATTCCAATATTACCGTTAAATTTTTTTGAGTAAAATTAGCTTAAAAGCAGTATTGCTTTTTTCTCTACAAAATGTTTCTTAGGAATATTTTAAAATTTAAAATGTAAGGAACTATGGGGCACTTGGGTGGCTCAGTCAGTTAAACATCTGACTTTGGCTCAGGTCATGATCTCAGGGTCCTGGGATTGAGCCCCCTGTTGGGCTCTGTGCTCAGTGGGGAGTCTGGAGTCAGTTGACTTGTATCTCTCCCTCTGCCCCTCCCCCCTTCGCTCCTGCGTGTGCTCTCTCTCTGTCTCTCAAATAAATAAATAAAATCTTAAAAAAATAAATAAAAATTTTTAAAAATATATAAGGAAATATTTAGTGCATTTCCCCCCATTTTTGGTGCAGTTTTATTCAGTGAGAAGCAGCAAGGCTGAGACTTTTCCAGGGGAATACATTCTAAAAGACTTCTGTTCCCGTTCCCAGGAAAATGGATACCTAACTCTGTGACAAGGCAGAAGATTAGCAATTGCTTGTTCTTTTTGGAATGGATGAAGAGAATCTTGTTTTGTTGTATTTTGTTTATGATAAATTTCTTTTACATTTTAGATTAATGCCTGTAGTCATTATGGCTTAATCTATCCATGGGTTAATGTCTTAATATCATCCGATTCCTTAGCGGATAAAAGTTATACGGAAGACCTTTCAAAATTACAGGTAAATAAAAATGCCTCCTTTTTTTACGAATATGCATATTACAATATAGTATCAGATTTAAATTTGGTAAAACCTCAGGTGTCCTGTTAATCTAGAGTGTATACTTTTGGGGGGGGGAGGATAAAATCTACAGTTAGGCATACTCAGGAGCTCTGGAGGACATTCCCGCCTCTGCCTGAAACTGCAGAGAGGAAGGCGGGCGGCTCCCGTTCCTGGTTTCCCCCGCCAAGGCTGGTTTTGTTGCCTGCAGAGAGTGAGTTCACCAGGTCACATGACTGACTTGCTTCATTTTTCAGGATGTGCTTGGAAACACTTTGTGAAATGGAAGTATGGCAAATGCTTAGCGGTGTTTTTATTGATGGCATTTATTTTTTGTTTAGTGTTCACTCATGTTAGGCCTCTAGCCCAAGGCCACCACTATCTGTTTTATAGAAAGTAGGTTTAATAGCCAGTTTATCTGGCTCCTGAGGAGGAGTCTTAAAAAAAAAGTAAGTATGATCAGAAAATGTAGATCATCCTGCAAGAATTCTGACCATGACAGTGTTTTTGCCACAAATGAGAAATAAAGTCCATCTTTGACTTGGTGGACCAAGCTGGGCTAGATGTGGATATGATTTTATTTCAGGTAGTCCTGTGGCCCAAGGACTGAATATAACCCCCACATCTGCTTTGTTTGGTCTGCCCAATATAGTGCCAACATATACAAATTGAAATTTCAAATGAAGAATTCTGAGTTTCAAGATTTTTCTTGAAAAATTCAGCAGAACTGGTAACCCTGGGCTGTCACTGCCTCTGAGACCTTAGAGTTGGAGCGAACTAGTGATTTCGCTCCGTGGTCAGTGCTCACGTTGTCCTGTCTGCCTCAGTTCGTATCTCTGGGTCTGCCTGGTCCAGATATGATGTCTGGTGTCCATTTTCCTTATACCCAGCTGCCTTCATTCATTTCCATAATCTGTTTTGGCCTGTTTAGGCTTTTGAGTTTGCAACCCCTGATTTACCCTGGGACTGGTATAAGTGTGGTTACTGCTTATAGAAACCAAAATGGCAAGTTGGGGTTGGGGTCAGGGAGGGAAGATCAAAAGCCCATATTGCTTAGACTCAGGCTTTAGATAGGCCTGAGTTGTAAATCCAGAGATGGAGTTACTTACATTCATGAAAAATTGCTGGAGAAAATTCTTGTTGGTTCATATCTCTAGTACACTTATGATACAGAGGCTCCTTAGGGCTTAGCCTCAAATACATTCATTCAACAAATATTCCTCAAGCAGGTGCTGTAAACTTGGTCTGTGGCATTGGATAAGCCAGGCAGGGCCTTGCCCTCCCAGAATATATATATTAATTACATATTTAAAATCACAATTGTAACTAGTGCTGTTAATCTTACCGGATAGAGCTTCACAGAATTTTTATAATCACTGCTTGAAAAAGTGTAATTGAGTGATCTTTTAAAATTCATTTTAAAGTATTTAAAAAGAATACTTTCTTCTGGGAATCTTTGCTGTTTAAGGATAGAAATGTAGTCAACCTATACTTTTAAAAATTGTTTTCCTAACAATGAATCATGGAACACTACATCAAAAACTAATGATGTAATGTATGGAGATTAACATAACATAATAAAAAAATAAAAATTCAAAAAAATTGTTTTCCTAATTGTATCTTTTCCTAGATTATCTGTAGGTTGAGTCATTAAATAAAAAATAACCATCAAGAAACAAAAAGATCTCATTTGTTTTCACCTAGAGGAATGGGAGTTTCAGAATCACCTGGAGAACTTTTCCAAAATTGTATGATTCCCCTCTGCCCCGCATCCCACCATCACCACACAGATTTGATATGAGTGTCTGTCTGTTATCCTCAATCACTGTTATAGTATATTTGTGCAAAACTTAAAATATTTGTGCAAAACTTAAAATAAAAACAATCTATAAATCAACTAATGTCAAAAAGCTGCTATTTGGAAAGACACAGTAACTAGTAAATGCCCTGCCTTTTGCCATAATCATCATGGTCCCCTCCCCCACTTCCTTGCCAACCACCACTCCTTAGATTGTGTCGGTGGAGAAGATAGAGTCTGTGGGTTCCAGCCATGCAGAGTTGGCTGAAAATGAGGGATCACAGAAGGAAATAAATGTCCATGTGTTAGGTGTGGAAAGGAGCCCATTTCCAATACTGAAAACAAAGGGAGCACTCTGCTAAGTAGCATTAAGAGTAGTTTAAAGAGCATCCTTTGGGCCATTTTAAATTCAGTGATATACGTGTTGTCTGGTGTTTCTTATTTTTAAACTTGTTGATGATATGGATAAAACTAAGTAAAAGTTCATGGGTAATCAATTTGTACCAAACTTTGAGTAGTTTCATTTAACCATGGTTTGGGTTACCCATGCCTTGATCCTTCCTACCCTGCCCATTATCCAAATTAATCAAAAGTAAATATAGAAATAATCTGTGTTTTCTTTCATGTGGGAGATCCTACAAGTGGTAGATTTTCATGTTTGCTCTCTTGTTGTCAGGAAATTATTTCAATGAAGGTGACTATTAAACTTGCAGGAAGGAAAGGGACCAACCTTATACTCCAAGCCATTCCTTGGTAGATATTTGGAATAAAATAATCAAGCTGACTGTAAACGAATAGGTCACATTCCATATCCTCTTGTGCGTCTGAGAAGATGCTGTAGTAAAAAGGATACAGGAAGAAGAAAAATCAGGAAATGACCATCTCATCTTTATCCAGAAGAAAGGGAAAGCAGAGATTTTTTTTTTTGGTGGTAGAATCAAAAGTAGTATTTATAGTTTAAATGTTTAAAAGTAAAACACTGGTAAAGTTCTGAATGCTCAAATACTACCTACTCTATGTCTTTCAGTTTGTGGCAAATAGTATTGATACAATTGCTTTAGTTTTCTTAAATGTTAGATTTTATTTTTGGTTATATATGTAGTGCATGCTTATTATAGAACATTTGGAAGATACAGGAAAGTGTGAAAAAATAAAAAGTGGGCTTTGTCCTTCCATCCAATGAGCTGATTTCTGTTTCAAATTTCAAAGACATTTCTATATGTACATGTATGTACCTGTGTAGATTTTACAAAATTGATCCTGCTCTGAATATAATTTTGTATTGACATTTTTTACTCATCATTCTGTTATGAGCATTTGCTCATTAACTAGCCTCTGAAAATAATTTTGATGGCTATATAATATTCCACCATATGAATGTACCATAATTTACTTATCCCTTATTTAACATAGATCCTAGTTGTTCAATATTACAATTACTCCTGAAATGAAATGGACATAAATCTTTGACCACAATGTTGATTATTTCCTTAGGATAGAGTCCTAAAACATTCCCATTAGTTTTAACTTGCAGTCTATCCAAAGCAACTACAATATGTTAGTTTAGAAATGATTGCTTTCTATTAAACAGATTTTTTTCTTTAAACTAGAGGTGATTTCAAGATTATTTAATACTTCAGTCTACTTAGACTTATAAATATTGTATGCATGTGCTCTAAAACCTCATTCATCTTTTTGTTTCCTTTCCTTTCCTTTTTTTTTTTTTTGCAAGTGCTGTTTGGTCTTTTTAAAAAAAATTGTATTCTATATATTGTGCTTTCGTTTTTTGGGTGCCTCATTCCATAACATTTCACTTTTCTGTTCATAGTCTCTTATATGTGGTCCTTCATTTGACATAGCTTCCATTATTCCATTCCTGGAGCCACTCTTGGAAGATAATATCGCTGGCCTCAGTGTCCATGTTCTGTGTCAGACACGTTTGAAAGAGTATGAACAGTGTATAGACACACTGTTAGAAAGATGCCCAGAGGCGATCATTCCATATGCTAATCACGAGCTGAAAGAAGAGAATCGGGTACGCTTTTTCAGCTTATGTCTTTTAGGCTTGATTAGTGATAATCAGATTTGATAATCTTGTTGCCTTATCTGCAAAACAGGGACAAATTGTATCAGTCTCACCTCACAGGTCTGGATGGGTCAAAGGAGCAAATATGTTTAATATGTTACGTGCTTTGAGTACGGTTAGAGACTATTAAAATGTATGGTGATTGTATGTTATCTTCATTAAAAACCTCATTTGGAAATAAAGCAGGATATTACCTGAAGATTTGGGAAACAATGTATGATGGGAAAATATTTTCTGGGCTATAGGGTCTTTAGCTTAGAAATTAGAAGAGTTTTAAACTTTAGTACTCCTCCCTCCCTCCCACCTTCCCTCCCTTCCTTCCTTCCTTCTTGTCACCTAAGAGATGATAACAGGACATGTCTATGTTTCTTCTTGAAAATAACAAAGTACATATGTACAACATACATATCATTAGATTTTCAAGTTACAAACCTGATTTATGGTATAGTTTAAACAGAAGCCTGGCTGCTGATATAACTTCTGTTGTAACAAAGTTTGGCACCTTAACCAACATGATGTATTTTTGCCCTGTGCTTTCCTGTACAATCTTACTCTCGTTGGAAATTTGAATGTAAAATGCATCAAACTTAAAATGTATTCATTTTTTCCTAAGATAGACTTTGTGGTGGAAAAAACTGCTGCCTGAACTTTGTCACAGAATAAAATGTGGTGGAGAGAAAGGTCAGCTTTACCTGTCATCATTAAAAGGTAAAATGATCTTTTTTTTTTTTAAAGATTTTATTTATTTATTCATGAGAGACAGAGAGAGAGAGAGAGAGAGGCAGAGGGAGAAGCAGGCTCCCAAGGAGCAGGGAGCCCGATGCGGGACTCGATCCCAGGACCCTGGGATCATGACCTGAGCCGAAGGCAGACGCTTAACCATCTGAGCCACCCAGGCGCCCCTAAAATGATCTTTTTTGCTTGATTATAAATTTGAGTCCTAATTTTCGTTTCCATAATTTGCTGAAGACTTGCTTTCTCTGTTTTTTTCATGAGGTTCTCAAATGAGGTGAAGAGGGTCTTAGCAGAATCATCTCAAGGGTTTATTTCTGCATTGATATGCTCCCCCATCACACTGGATATTTATTTATCTCTTCTAGCCATGGAGCTGATACTTTTAAGTCAGTCTTTTCAAACACTTAACAAATGATCGTAGTCATAGAAACTCACAACCTCAGTATTTTAAAAACTTGAATAGCCATTAATACAATTGCATTTTTGATTGATGATCTGAGTGCTTAATTTATTTCATATAGGAAATTAAGATTATTATTATTATTATTAATTATAATTGTAAGCAAGTATTGAGGAATAACAAGGTTCTCAAGGCTTTAAAAGTTGACTATAAATTATGCAGTGTTTTGCAGCATAGGTATTGTTTGAATTTGCATAATTTGTAGTCACTTCTAATTTGGTTATCAATTTCTCTAGTCTTATGTGTTAATATCACTAGATAATTATTGGCCTGATGACAAAGGGTGTGGTTATATTGATTTAACTGTGCATAAAAGATTAGCAATTGACAGTGCTGGAATTGTGTTTTCCAGCTGACGTGATTGGTTTTTAAAGTGTTAGGCAGAGCCAGTGGCCATAGGAGGGTGTTTTTCTGAAGATGCCCATTTAAGTAAAGTTGCATGCTTGTGACTGGGAAGATGTGGTGACTTGATACTAACTTTTTGTCCTACTCATCTCCCTGAGTGAATTTTTGCTTTTCAGAAGGTGGAAATGTCAGACATTTGATGGCCTTGTCCCCCTTGTGTCACGTTTATATTCTAACTTGGAGCCGATTATTTGTGTGGGTGGATCACTTTGCAGAGCAGCTGTCCCACATCTTCATACCTCAGTAGCACCATTATCTCAGTCAAAGGACTTCATCCTTTCCTCATCCATATCCATGTCCTCTCTACCCCTAACCTACCCATAATCATTCCTCCAAATGTTCCATTTTTCTGTATCATCGAACTATGTCAGTGCGTGTGCATAGACATGTGCATGTATGTATGTATGTGTGTGATGTGTGTGGCTCATTAGACTAAGTGCTGGGTGAGATTTGTGTTTATTACTAGACTCCAAAATCTCAAGAGCTGGTATAGCGTTTTACTCATTTTTCCTGTTGTGCCCTCCTTACCAGCAATATGCCTGTCCATAGGAAGCGTTCTCTATTTATTGATTTGAAGGGAAGACACCTGAATAATTTCAGGTCCGTTTTCAAGGGAGTTGTAGTGCACTGAGAGGAGACCAGAACTAGAGTCTGGAGACCTGGTTACTGAGTGACCGGAAGCAGGTCAATGTTTTAGTATCCAGAGACTAATGAGAAGTTCAGGATTGACTCTAGAATAAACATTAGGCAAGATCGTAAGATGGCAAGGTTGGAGATGGAGGTCGGGAATCTCTGTAATATGCTTAGGAGCTTGGATTTCTTATCTCTCTAATACAGCATTGCTCAGCCTTGGCACTATTTACATTTTGGACTGATAATTCTTTTGTGTGTATGCATTTTAGGATGTTTAGCAGCATTCCTTGCTGCTAAATACCAGCAGCACTCCCCCAGTTATGATAAACAAAAATGTCTCCAGACATTTCCAGATGTCCCTGGGGAGCAAAATCATGCTGGTTGAGAACCATTGCACTAATGCAGAGCCATTGAAACTGGGGCTAGTGATTGGCTTGTTTCCAGGAAATATTTGTTACTGTTTTTGTGGTAATGGACTGTGTTTATTATTAAAAATGTTACTACTGTAGTAAGTTACAAAAATGAAGTTTAGAAAGTCATTTAAAATCCCATCAGCCAGAAATAACTATTTTCATCATCTGATGAATATTTTCTAGACACACTGGAGGATTTAAAGTCCTCTACAGATTTAAGATATTGACCTTATTCTTGGAGTTATAACCTATATTAGCCCCTCACTGGTTGGCAGAAGAGGAGAATTGGGCAGTGGCAAGATTTTTGTTGCCTCTATAACTTCAATACTGGCCCCCAACTCGGTTTTTTTAAACCTATGATACTATTTATAGGCTCCACATTTACGCTAAATAAACTGGTTTGATAGGGAAGTGTTGATAATTCATGTTTTTCATATCGGTTTTGCAAACTAGTTAGTAGTCATTGTTTATTAAGTTTCTATTAATATTTTAGATATGCATCATTGTATTTTATTTAATTCTCAAAGGACTCTAGAAGCTAGCAGATGGTACCCCCTCATTATAGATGAAGAAACTGGGACTCAGAAGGTTAAGTGGCTTTCTTAAAGTCACAGAATCTCTCTGACTCCAGAGTTAGGGATCTTTCTCATACATCACTGCTGATCCCTTCATTAACTTTTTAGCAACATGGACATGTCATTCCTTTGTGTAAGGAATGCTTTAGGTTGCTGAATATTAGAGAGATGACTTTGGATGGATGCACACACATCTGAGCAGGAGATTTTATATTGTAGTCACTCTGCAGATAGAGTAAGTGGTGGGCAGGTGAGGATCACACAGGGAATGGCACTGGTGTTATTGCCAACACTGTTCTTAAGTGTCACCCCCTCTCTTCCCAGCAGAGGGCAGCATGTATGTATCAAGAAGCAATGGAATCATAAAATTATAAACATGTTTGCTAAATCCCTTAGTAATTGAAGATGTACACGAGAGTACCTTATTTTACAGTTTGGAAAAAAATGGTCATGAAGACAGATTTGTGCTTATTCAAAACATGAAAATCTCATAATAGAGAGGAACTGATTTAGGAAAATGTCATCCATCAATTAGTAGTATTTCCTGTCCTAGCAACCTTTATAAATTAGCTGCAATATAGCCCTAACATTAAAGACAGTATCCAAATTATTTTAGTTTTCTTTAGAGGCTAATAAAAGTATATTGAAAAATAATGCAACGAAGCAGTAAATCAAAATTGCATGGAACTAATATAAAATAAAATTCAGAGCATTTTAGAAAGAATGAATAAAAAGTTGTTAAAACCGTAAGTAGTCTGTGGATTTAAAAGACCGATCTTTTTTTTTCTTCCTGTTGTAGTTATAACATTTTCTTGCCTGACCTCGCTTCTAATTGGTTGAGTGATAAGAAAATTGAATGAAAGACAGGCTTGCAGTTCTAACTCAGATACTGTCCTACCAACAGAAACGTTGTCAGTTGTTGCTGTGGAGCTGGAACTGAGGGATTTCCTGAATGTCCTCCCAGAAGATGGCACTGCAGCATTTTTCTTGCCATATCTTCTTTATTGCAGTCGAAAGAAATCATTGACTTGAAGGTATCATTTGAAAAATACCACAATGCCATAGAAGACTGACTTTTGAAAACAACTGAATGTCCAGTAAAAATGTAAATAAAGGATTTTCATATCGAATATGTGCATTTGTTGCAGATGCTTTCAGGCTGCTTACGTTTCCATGAAGTGGTATTATTAGTTTGGTACTTTATGACCTGCATCCAGAATGTAAAAAAAAAAGCTACAAAACTTAAGAATTTTCTCAAAGAAGGCATATGTTTTTAGAAGTAGACACTGACTTTTATTCCAAGGAACATCAAATCAGTGTTGTTAGAGAAGTGACAATCTTTTTCACCCCAGAAACACAAAGAAACATTTGGTGGGTATGTTTGAAAGAATGTCACTCCAAGTGGTCCAGAATTTATTCTTCTTGATTTTTCCAGATATCTCAATTTAGGTCTCTTCCTCTTCTCCTCCTCCTCCTTCTTCTTCTTCTTGAATAATTTTCTTTGAGAAAGAGGTTAATGTTTTCCCACAGTAAGATTTCAAATTTTGCTTTTTTGTTACTTTTTAAAACTCATGCTGTGGTTTCTCCCTGAATCAATGAAGTAGAAATTTACAAAGTTAATTGTCTTATTGTCTGGCCATTAACATAATTTGTTGGATGCATGTTTTTCAGCCAAAGCCTTGTTTCTGTTTTTTTATTGGTGTACTTTTGCTTTTTTAGCTAGAGTATATGTGAAAATAAAGAAATATACCATTGTATTCACAGTTGTGTCTTCTTTTTTAGCCTCTTATTAAACAATTTTGAGTCCAAGTTCAGCTCATTGATAATGTGCTTTGACTTTACTTAAGACTGGTCAAAAGCTACTCACCCAGCATCTGCCACAACTGTATTTTGAAACTTTTCTCCTGATGTTAGTGTTCATCTTTACCAGGATTTAATCTGTAGAATTGTCAATTTTGCCTTTCTCCAGTTCCAGATTATTTTCCTTCTGACCGTCTCTTCAAGGGTTCACAAAATCCAGATAGATAGGCATTATTTTAATTTTTTATTTTACCTTGTTTTATTTCATTTTAAAAATTTATTTTATTTAAAAAATTTAATTTTTAATTTATTATTATTTTAAAATAATTTTTTACTTTCTCTACACCTATGCCCTCATGTCCACTGATTCATTAAGAATGATATCAGCACCATGTTATAGGGATTGATGGGAAGCCAATGGTTGAAAACATTTCAATGAATCTTAATAGCGATCTTTGAAGAACCATCAAGGACAACATCTGGTCATAGATTTTGGGGGTGGGGGTGGAGAATACAGTTTTATAAAGTCCTGGTGGTGATATGAAGGACTTATGTAAATCAATTATAATTGTATTAGAGTCAGTCATGTGTCTGTTGATCTTTTCATATGAAACAAAGAGTTTCCGCCACAAATACATGAAAGTGTATGTTTTCAGTCTTTTTTTTTTAATGCTTATAGCCATTCCAAAGTAAACTTTTTCTTCAGCACTTTCACGTACATTGTTATGAATCACTGTTTTTTTCTTTTTTTTTTTCCACTTATCACCAATTTATTTCTTTCAGCCAGACTTGGTCTCTATAGAAAAAGAAATTTTAAGACCATTATTATAAACAGTATAGTGGTCCCCCCTTATCCACGGCTTCAGTTACCCATGGTCATTGTAGTCCAGGGGCAGATGTTCCTTAGAAGGTCAATAGTAGCTTAACGCTATGTCACAATGCCTATGTCATTCACTTCATTTCATCATATCATGGCGGCATTTTATCATCTCACACCATAACAAGAAAAGGAGGATCACTATATCCTGAAGGATCAGGATGAGATGTTTTGAGAGAGAGAGAGAGAGGGAGACCACTTTCACATAACTTTTATTACAGTATATTATTAAAATTATTCTGTTTTGTTATTATTGTTGTTAATCTCTTACTGTGCCTAATTTATAAATGAGACTTTATCATAGGTATGTATATATAGGAAAAAAATAGTTTATATAAGGTTCAACACTATCCACGGTTTCAGGCATCCACTGGGGATCTTGGAACATATCCCCTATGGATAAGAGGGATGACGACTCTATATGTCATATGGTTTAAATGTATTCGCATTTTTACTGTTAGTTGTTTTGTTTAATTATTCTTGATTCATTTCTATTTTTCCATTTTTTGTTTTCTTTTTTATTTAAAATCAATTCATTAACATATAATGTTTTATTAGTTTCGGAGGTAGAGTTTAGTGATTCATCAGTTGCATATAACACCCAGTGCTCATTACATCAAGTGTCCTCCTTAATGCCCATCACCCAGTTACTGCTTACCCCACCCTCCTCTCCTTCAGCTACCCTCAGTTTGTTTCCTATAGTTAAGAGTCTCTTATGGTTTGTCTCCTCTGATTTCATCCCATTTTATTTTTCCTTCCCTTCCCCTATGTTCATCTGTTTTGTTTCTTAAATTCCACACATGAGTGAAATCATATGATATCTGTCTTTCTCTAACTTATCTCACTTAGCATAATACCCTTTAGTTCCATCCACATCATTGCTAATGGCAAGATTTCATTCCTTTTTGATGGCTCAGCAATATTCCATTATATATATATATATATATACATATATATATATATATATATATATATATCTTACATCTTCTTTATCCATTTATCTGTCGATGGACACCTGGCAGCAATGTCCATTTTTTTATATATTTAAAAACATGTCTCATTCTAGTACTGCTTTATTTAAAGAAAATTTACTTTGCTCCCTGCAAGATCTTCATTAATTATAAAGGGGAAAATAGTAACTTTATAGTAAAGAAACCTGGCAGAAATCTCCTTAAATCAAACGCTCAAAGTTAACATAATCAGTAAGGGAAAAAAATCAACATCTTGTGCCTCTTGACATGCATACAGAGAAAAACAATATCACTTCTGTAAGAATCTTGCCAAAAAATGAATCTAATTATGAGGACATTAGAGAAACCCAAATTGAAGGACATTATACAAGGTGGCTGCCCTGTATTCTTTAAAAATGTCAAAGTCAGGGCACCTGGGTGGCTCAGTCCATTGAGCAATCAGCTCTTGATTTTGGCTCAGGTCATGATCTCAGGGTCGTGAGATCAAGCCCCATGTCAGTCTCCATGCTCAGTGGGGAGCCTGCTTGAGAGTCTCTCTCTCCTTCTCCCTCTGACTCTCCCCCCGCCCCCAGCTCTCTCTTTCTCAAATAAATAAATAAATCTTGAAAAAAAAAGTCAAAGTTATAAAAGACAAAGAAACTGTTCCAGACTAAGAAGACAAACCAACTGAACACAATGTATGAGTGGGATTTTCTTTTTCTGTGAAGAATGTTATTAGAATAATTTGTGAAATTTGAAAATGGTCTGTAGTATTGAATCATCTTTAATTTCCTAATTTTGATAGGTGTATTATGTTTCTATATAACAATATCCTTATTTTTAGGAAATATATATATTTACTATATATGTTTATTTAACTTTATATATAACTTAATATATATATATTTACTATTGTATATGTGTTAGGGAAGAGGATGGGGGGCAGATAGGAGAGAGAACAGGAAGCAAATATGGCTATGTAAAATGTTAACAGTTGGGGAATTTGGGTGAAGGGTATATGGGAATTTTTTGTACTATTCTCACAACTTTTCTGTAAGTCTAAAATTACGTCCAAACAAGTTTAAAAATTCCTTTTCACTGGTGGTTAGATATTTACCAAGCAGAGTATTGGATTGGATTGGGGTAGTTACTAGAAATACAGAATATACAGTCCCTGCCTGAATAACTGAAAGCTAGGCAAGCCTTTTTTCCTACTGACTCCTCTAAAAGGTTATCTGACTGTAGTAGAAATGTCACAGTCTAAAAAAAAGTACCTTTTATATTTATCAGAGAAGGTCTTTATTATGCTTCTTCTGGTAGGGGAAATGAAGCATTACATTAAATATATCAGGATATTTACAGTTCTTTTCTAGTGATTTTTTTCATTGTGGTGGAAATTGCCTGTCTCCTGGTGCATAATATTGAACAATTTTACTCTAACCTCCTGTGCTCCCTTTTCTGTGTCAGAGTAGACAGAAGATTTTCTAAGATTCAGAATTAATGTAGACTTACCCAAAGCTTTATCAAACTTTCATTTAAAGATAATTCAGACTGGTAAACATGGCTCTCCATCTTTCTGTTTATAGTTCAAGCTATCTTTTTTGTTCATTACCCCTTCTTTCGCTCTATACGATACCTTTTCCTTTTGTAGAAGCCAATTTCTCTTTAATCTTTTCCCCAATGTTTGTTTTCCCTTCCCATTTGCGGTTCGTTCTACAGTTTTCTCTAAGGCTTTAAAAACAATCTCCCTTCTCTTAACCAAGCAATCCTCTCCCTCTCCTTCCAGGCTAATTCCACAGGAGGAATCTTGTCAGTGTCTGGGTGTGCATGATTAGCCTGCAGCCACATCCTCTGCACGTGAGGCATTTGCACACATGTATTTCCAGAATGCCTGCCTCAGTGCTCCCTCAGAGCAGGATCATTGTTTTGTGTGGTGGCTTACGTGTGTGCTGATACTGCAGTTTTCTTTCTCATGTTTGACTCTTCACCTTGTTCCGTAGTGACTGGCACTGAACCCAACGGTTTATTTACCTCTGCCAGTCTTTGGCCTTCCGGTACTCCCAGTCCCACTCTTTGTAATAAAGGCTTTAAGAGAACCGTTTTTCATGTTACGAGGTGTCTGTGTAAAACCCGGGAGCAGAAATGAAAACTTGTCGTTTGCACTCACGGTTGATCTTTGAGTGACTTTTAATTTTTGAGGGATTTATTTCTATATTTTCTTCCACTTATATGTCCTCTTTAATGCCTGTTTTATTTTTATTTTTTTTTAATTTTTTTTTTTAAAGATTTTATTTATTTATTTGACAGAGACACAGCAAGAGAGGGAACACAAGCAGGGGGAGTGGGAGAGGGAGAAGCAGGCTTCCCGCCGAGCAGGGAGCCCGATGCGGGGCTCGATCCCAGGACCCTGGGATCAGGACCTGAGCCGAAGGCAGATGCTTAACGACTGAGCCACCCAGGCGCCCCTATTTTTATTTTTTTTAAAGATTTTATTTATTTATTTGACAGAGAGAGACACAGCAAGAGAGGGAACACAAGCAAGGGGAGTGGGAGAGGGAGAAGCAGGCTTCCCGCGGAGCAGGGAGCCCGATGCGGGGCTCGATCCCCAGACCCTGAGATCATGACCTGAGCCGAAGGCAGACGCTTAACGACTGAGCCACCCAGGCGCCCCTAATGCCTGTTTTAAAGAGGAAACACAAGGCATTGTTTTCTCTACATCATTTCCCCCTGTTGGATTGGCCATCGCCAATTCCAACAATTCTGAACTCAGAAGACCCAAGAAACACCAAAGCCTGCAACCACACAGCAGGATTTCCCTCTATAGAACACATTTTGTGACTTTTTACCCAGGAAAGGGCTGTTCCTTCTCCTGTGTTTCCTGTGCTTCAGGAGGGAGTATTATTGCTGGGCTGGGGGAAACATGGAATTTAGATTCTATTTTTTTTTCCTGGATCTTTGCTATAGTCTGAACCTTGGTGTCCCCCCAAATTCCTATGTTGAAAACCTATTGCCCATGGTTGACAGCAGCTTGGTAGGACCTTTGGGAGGTGATTGGGTCATGAGGGTGGAGCCCTTGTGAATGGGATTAGTGCCCTTGTCAAAGAGGCCCCAAAGAGCTAGCTTGTCCCTTCCATCATGCAAGGATAAAATAAGAAGTCTCTAACCCAGAAAAGGGCTGTCACGCAACCATGCTGGCACCCCGATCTCAGGTTAACAGCCTCCAGAACTGTGAAAATAAATATATGCTGTTTATAAACTACCTAGTCCAATATTTTGTTAGAGCAGCCTGAATGGACTAAGACAGTCTCTGACAAACAGTAATCAATAATACTTCCCCCTCACCCCTAGAAGTAGAGAAAGATATTATTTCTGCCTGATTGACTATTTAAAATTATATTGATTTTTGGGGGGTGGGGTGGGGAGGAGTTTCTTGTGTACCAGACCTAGAAAAAAAGTTAAATGTTTTCTATTAAGAAAGAAATTAAACTCTAAATGTGTCTTTTGTTAGTCTTTTGGTAAATAACACGACCACTCCCTTATATCAGTTTTAGGAATAATTGCACTGCCTTAAATTGGTGTCATTTGTATTAGCTGAGAGACTTCTGGTGCTGTTATCAGTACCAGCTTTCAGAGGATAAGCAGTATCCCACACCCTTTAGCAGTAAAAAAAAAATTCCTATTTGGAGGTAGGAAAGGAAGAAATCAGGGCAGCGAATTCACGAATGCTTCATATTGGGGAAAGTATTTAGGCAAAGTAGTGCATCTTAATTATATTCATGCTATGTGACTTCTAGAATTACTACCTCGATATTCACCTTCATTTGGTAGAACCGTGTAAGTAGTCTCCATTCCAGCATGAATGTGGTCAGTCACATGGCAGTGGAGTAACCAGATTCCAGGTGTCGTTGGAAACATTTCTAGAGTTTGGTATGTCCCGGGGAAAATGTCAAAGACATCAGAACTATAAATGCCCCTGTGCTTAATTAGAAAAATGACAAATATTATATAATGTTTATTATATGTGAGAGTTCATTCAAATAATCTTTCATTGGCCAGCTCAGGGATATTGGGAAAAGTGGATGAATCTGTTAAAGAAAGAAAAAAGAGACAGAGAGACCCTGCACATTTGTGTGCCCGAAACAAACAGTGAGGTATGCGGTCTTGGTACTGCTAAATGTCTGGCAGTAGGGGCCACGAAGTGGGTGTGAAGGGGAGATGTGATGAGAGTCCATTCATCCATTAGGACCACCTGGCGCCTCTTACACTTCAAATCCAGTTTTCTTTTATCAGAGTGCTTGAGTTACACAAGGGAATTTAGCTGTGGCCTCATTTCGGTCCTAATCTCACTTTTGCTGAAGCTCTTCTAGATTAGCTGGTCTGTGAAACTTTATGGCAGGGAGGGGAATGCAGGGAGCAGGAAAGAAGGCCCATGGAGAAGCCAGAACCAGAGGCAGTTCAGGTCGAATCTAGACTAGACACAGAGTAGTTGGGAGGTATTTCTGCAAGGACAGAATTGAAAGTCTGCTAAGAAGGTAACATCTACATAAAGCAAAATACAGGTAACAAAATGGCCTTTTCTGCAATGGGCTTTGTGGTAGTTTCTGAATTTTCTACATTAACTCAAAGGTAAGAAAGAGAGCTTTTGACTCCTGCTGAAATCGGCACTGGGTGAGAAGCAGAAGCAGCGTTGAGATCTAGAGACCAATCAGTTGCCCGACAGCAAAATGATAAACTTGTTCACTTTAGTCTGTTTAAGATTCAGAAGTTAGAACTGGTAAAGCTTATAATAAAGTCTTGGCTCTACTCTCTGATCCATCATTGTGTGAACCTGCCTAACCTCTCTGCTAACAATGCTATTCAAATGCCTTGACCAGCAATATGTGAGCAGAATTCCACGAAAACCCACTAAAACTATAAATCCAACGAAGAGCCCAATTTGTAACAAAGGTTGGTAACAGCAACTGAAATTGCTGTGTAGCACAGTCTTTGGATATAATTTAGTCTTGAAACTTTTTTTTTCATGAGTCTCTCTGAGGAAATATTTTCATTTGTATTAAAACATTTTCCAATAGAGCAATAATAATGACCGTGGATCACTCTTACCTGGTACCTGAAGCTGTGGCCATGAAAATGTACCGAGTGCAAGTCGATTTCGTTACCCATTCCCATCAAATACCAGTTGACTTCATCTCCCACGTGCATCGTGAGGCCTTGCAGGTTCCCAAACATTCTTCCATTAATAGCTGGGGAAATCACATGATTTTTTTTTAATTACTTTTCAGGATATTTTATTTTATTTATTTTATTTATTTATTTTTTTAAGATTTTATTTATTTATTTGAGAGAGAGAGAATGAGAGAGAGCACATGAGAGCGGGGAGGGTCAGAGGGAGAAGCAGACTCCCTGCCGAGCAGGGAGCCCGATGCGGGACTCGATCCAGGGACTCCAGGATCATGACCTGAGCCGAAGGCAGTCACTTAACCAACTGAGCCACCCAGGTGCCCCACTTTTCAGGATATTTTAAATCAATGGCTGTTTCACTGACCCTATGATTACTAGGTTAATATGTGAATCTTTTTGAGATAATGGAAGTTATTTCCCTACAGACAGGGAAATGAATACTTTAGGGTCAATAAGGTCACACTGCTTTTCTAGTCCTTTAGCACCAAAAGCTGTAATCTAATTGTGAATTTAAGAGAGAATGAGACCTTGGAATGGGGAGAGAAGTTAATAGGTGGTTTTCCTTTGAACAGAATTCTACCTCACATACAGCATGAGGCAGAACTGGTTTATTATAAAATGAATAGTCTCCAAACTAATTTTATTTGAAAGAAGAAAAGGGGGAACATAGGGCTGGAATAATGTCTCATACCATGCATTTTATTGCTTTCTATGAATTCCTCATTGTCTTTGTTTACTTTCTCAGGGTGTTCAGAGTATGTTTTGATGTTGTCATCTATGTACCAGGACTCATTTTCATCAAAAACAAAAAACAGAAGGGAAAATTCCAGTTTTGTGATGGGGTTGAATACTTTTATGTAATGTCTCCGGCAAACAATCAGTGGGCCAATTAATCCACTATACAGATCCTGAAAACAAGCAAAAACTTTGGTCATCCTTGTGATAGAAGTCAGGATTTCAGAGAACTGGGACCTCGGGAATTTCAGAGGGATCGATTTAAGTTGGAGACTTTGCCTAACATGGTGCTGTCAGGTCAGTCACTTTCCACTTATGGATAAGTTGGACTAACGATGAGTAGTAGGTAGGTCAAATGGGTGATGCTGAAGTAACAGAAGTGCGTGCAGGGGCCAAATATTGGCTCAGCTAATGAGCAGCAATGTAAAGGAACCCCAAACGAACGGTGTTGGTTGGCCTATTCCGTAAATCAAGCACAGTGCTAGTCTAAAAATCCAGAGATGAATCAAACAAAGCCCGTGCCCTCCAGGAACTCAGTCCAGTAGAGAAAATGGAGGGAGAAATGAATCACTCGCTGTGATGGAGGTACATAAGGTGCTAATGAACACAGAGGAGGAAGACGACAACTGACAAATCTATGAGACGTTTGGTTTGGCGGGTGTCAATAATGACAGATGAGGTCTGGAAGGGTCTTTGAGCTCTATCATGTTCAGGAATTTTAGACTCTATCGTATGGGTCACAGGGAGCCATTGAAAACTTGAACATGACATGGCAACATATTTGCATTTTAGACCAGTCATCCTAGCGGTGAGTGAAGGAAGGATTGAAGGAGGAAGAGACTGGGGCGTGGGAGGCCATTGTAGTAGTTAGGCAAATCACGAGGACCCTATCTATGGAGACAGGGAGAAGAAATAGACTGAGCTCTATGGAGGTGGGTGAATTGCCTGTATGAGCCAGGGGGAAGAACTAGATACTTCATACCCAGGGTTCTAGCTTGAACAAATGAGTAGATTTGGAACTCGTGGTGCCACATATTGTAATAGGAAATACAAGAGGTAGAGGAGAATCTCAATTCCATGTTAGAGTTGCTGTGTTTCCAGTGCCGGTGGGACATGCTGATGGAGATGTTCAGTAGGCTGGTATATAAACAGGTCTGGAGCTCAGGAGAGAGATTTGGACTCGAGATTTAATTCTACAAAAGAATCTTGGAATAAGTTCTGATTTGCAGTTGTTGAGTGTTTTGTTGGCTTTGAAATATTCAATAAAATAGCTTTAGTTGTGCTAGTACTGAGATCAACACTTTTATTATCATTAATAGAGCTCTTAGATCATGTACCTCAGTTCTTTGGGTTTAATGTATTTTTATGTCAAAACACTGTACTTATTAATATTTGATTCTGTTACCCATAATCAGCAGTCATAGGGTTAACACACTTACAACTCTATCCTTAAAAAGAAACAAACCGAAAAATGAAACCAAAGTGAATTGTAGAGAAGCTTCCTTTCCTGGGATTTTAAGATAGAATTGGATCACAGGAAAACTCTAATCTCATCTTCCTTCAACTATGTGTCTAATTTGGGGATTTTCACAAAACAAATGATTTAAAGTTTACCTTAACTTGATCCACAGTTGAATAGTAAGCCCATGGAATACAAGCAGAATCCTCTATTCCAGGTCCAGATCTTTCTGGGATCTCCCATATGTAAGTGCGAGTTTCACCTAAATAAATAAGTGTTAATGTATCTGGTTATATTTGGTATATATTTGCGATACACACACACACACACACGCACACACTAAGTCTTAATAACCAATGATTGTTTTCGGGGATTTAGCGTTAAGACAAACTGTAAGACATATTTTTAGATCTTCTTTGTCAGTTATGAATTAACTAACCATGACACACACATGCAATACCACCAAGCCAGGATGTGGCAATACCAATATCACAATTTGAAGGAATTTTGTAACAGATCTTTTTTTAGCTTGAAGTCTGTTTCTGTAAAACACTGTTTTCAACCATCAAGTCATTTCCCCCAATGTGAGCACCTTCCCCAAACCTTCTCTGTGTTTGTACCTGCATGCCCTGTGTCATTCCCTTGGCCTCAACTTGGCCTTCCTTTTCTCCTTTTTTACCATTATCCCTAGCGATTCCAGAATTCCTGGTGAGGAGCCATTAGCTCTTGGGATCTCATGGGTCACTGACTTGTCACAATGACCTCTTCCCGGGTCTGTCCCATTCTGTCATACCATACGCTGTTCTGTCCCAGCTTTGTCACATACAGGACACTGTCACACCCTGGACCTTGACACTTTGAAGATAGCCAGTTGCTCTACCCTCCTAACTTGCCAAGGCCTTGACCCTCTTCCATGTGCTCTGGGCTCTTCCCCGGGCTGATCTCTGCTTCCAGTCACCTCCGGGTTTCCTGTCCAGCAGTTCACCAGACCTTGACTTTTAGCTGTGGCCACTCACCGTCCACTCCATTTACGTAAACCTCACTGTTACATATTCATGCTGTCAGACTTTCATTAGCCAGATTCTGACAAACCTTTTCTAGGGAATCAAGCAGGACAGGAGGGATGGTCTCAAGGGATGTGGTAGACTTTTTCCTTTTTCTTCAAGTCCTCCATCTTACTCACCCCTACACTGTCACCCTTTTTGTAAGCAGAATCTTTCACTGAGAATATAAAGCATAGATTCACCACCTGAACATATCATCTCTTCATCTACACTCTTAATCTCATAAGCCAAAAAATAATGTTTCCTTCTCTTTTCCATTCCCCCACCTGCTCTGCCACCCATGGTGGATGTCCAAAACCCTGGCGCTGTCCTTGACTCTTCCTTCCCTAACATTTACTAATGCCTGATCTTTCAGCAAGGATTGTTAACACCACCTTTAAAATACAACCAGAATATGACAATTCACCACTTCAGCTGCGTCTACCCTGGTCCACGTCTCATTTTTTTAACCCAGATTATTGCAATAGTCCTCTAACTGTTCCTTTATTCTACCCTGTTTCTGCAGTCACTTACCCACACGTCAACCAGAAGAGGCCTTTATAAAGTGTTCCTCAGATCATCAATCTCCAGCTTGGTTAATAGTATAAAATGTAAGGTTCTAACCATGGCCTCGAGGATTCCCTTTCCTCCTACTGCATCCAGCCCCCTGCCCTCCCTGGGTCTCATCTCACATTCTGTCCCCTGTTTGCTCTGCTCTGGCCTCTGGCCTCCTTGCTGTTCCCATCTCGGGACCTTCAATGCTCTTCCCCCATAACTCCCTGTGGCTCATGACTTAGTATTTAGGTGTCCTCACAAGGGGCACCTCCTCAAAGAAGCCCTCCTGATCACCCTACCTAAAATAGCACTCTTGTTACTTCCTCTCTCTCATCTGCTTTTTTTTTTTTTAAGATTTTATTTATTTATTTAAGAGAGAGAGAATGAGAGAGAGCACATGAGAGAGGGGAGGGTCAGAGGGAGAAGCAGACTCCCTGCCGAGCAGGAAGCCCGATGCGGGACTCGATCCAGGGACTCCAGGATCATGACCTGAGCCAAAGGCAGTCGCTTAACCAACTGAGCCACCCAGGCGCCCTCTCATCTGCTTTAATCTTTTTCATAGCACTGTTTATAAATTAATACTATGTAATTTGTTTATCTCTTTTGGAAGAATGTGAGAGTCACAAGGGCAGGGCTTTTTATTTCTAATGCCCTGAATTGACACGAGCAACTTTATAGCGTAATTTATTTTTTCCTCACTCATTTTTTCTCACTTGCCATATTGGGGAACTGCTAAATTACTAAGAAATATTCCTTTCCTAGAAGCCAACTTTCCAACTAATAGAAGAAAAACATAGTTTTAATTAAAGGAAATACACACGTGTATTTAACCTCTTCCAGCTTTTGCACTGTGTTAAGTGAAGTTACTGAGTTTCTAGTACATGCCAGATACTGGGCTAGAATTGGGGGATTTAAAATTCCACGTGGCAGTCTCTGCCCTTAGGACCCTGCCTTCAGCTACAGTCATGGAAACATTCAACCACACACAATGTGCGGTAAATGCTGCCTGGGCATGGAGAGATCATCTCTGCTCACTCCATCTTGAGTATTTGTAGATATCCAGTACTCACAGATGTTTTCCTTACAGTTCTCCTGTGGGTCTCTCTCTTTCTTGCCCTCTCTCTCTTTCTCCCTTCCCTTCCCTTTCCTTATTTGTGCATAGAGAAGTATACACAGATATACCTCCTTGCATGTCTCTCTTTTTTTTTTAAGATTTTATTTATTTATTTGAGACAGAGAGAGAGAGAGAGCACAAGCTGGGGGTGAGTGGCAGAGGGGGAGGGAGAAGGAGACTTCCCACTGAGCAGGGAGCCTGACATAAGGGCTAATCCCAGGACCCTGAGATCATGACCAGAACTGAAGGCAGACTCAACCAACTGAGCCACCCAGGCACCCCCCTGCATGCAATCTTAACCACTTCCTTCTTCACTTGCTTAAGACACTCATTTGAAAGGAATACGTCTCTGATAATAGTCATTTGTGGAAAGCCTGTAAAGTCTATTAAAATACCCCCCCCCCGCCATCCTGCCCCGCCATAAGTACCTGGTAAAGTTGGAGTAACTGTAGAACTCTCTGTTTTCACCCCATGGGCATGTATTGAGTAGGGCCTTGTGGCCATGTTTTTAAAGATAATTTTAACTATGTCTCCAACATCTGCATGAAGTTGTGGACCTGGCAAGAGCAAAAAAGAACGGTTTATATACCTATTGGATGAGAAGTTCTAACTCAGTAAAAGAAGCAAAGATCAGGTAACTTTCTTAGCATGAAGGCAGGAGTGTGTGTGGCTTCATACTATACTACTCTTGGATTTACACCTGGTCTCGGAGGATTCAGAATAAAAGCATGAGGAATGGTTATCTCTATAAATGGAAACCAAGGGTGTATCTCTCATCAAGAGTCCTACGGGAGGTTTTGGCCTGAAAGTGCCCTGCAGGGCAATGGCCTAATCCTGGTGAGTCAGCAGTGACCCTACCCTGGCCAAGAGTCATTGGGTAACACTTGCTCTCATTTCTCTGCATTTGGACTTCCAGGCCTTCCTGAGTGTGAATTTGTGGCATTTGGAAGGGTGGGTGGGGCCACCCCTCCCATTTCTACCTTATTCTCTAGCCGATCTTAGCTTGTCTGCTGCTAAGAATTTCTACAACCCAGCAACAATGCCATTCCCCCTTGGGTGTCTTATTTCAGGGGCTGAGGATAACACACGCCAAGGTATTCTGTTAGTATGGAAATATGATGAGGTTGGGAGGGAAGTCCCCTGCACTTGATGATTTTCAAGAAAATTCCCAAGACCACTGTTGGTCAGGTTCTTAGACATTCTCTCTTAAAAGGATTCCTGAAAAATCGAAAGCAACTTTCCCCATGCCTTGTGTATGGTAACACTTTTCTTTCTTTATTTCCTTGTCTATGTGTACATTTTTTTCTCTTGGAGTTAATCACTAGATGGCAATTTTAAAAGCAACTAGCTATGATTTGGGAGCCGGGAGAGAGGTGGAATAACAGGGAGAATTTGGTGAAGACTTTCATTAGAACTAATTTCTAGGAATTTCACCAAAATGACAGGCATCAATTTGATGAACACCAAATACGTACAATTTCATTAGTATATGTGATAATACATTGTTTCTGAGAAAAATAAGCAAAACTTTGGTCATATTCTTCAGTAAACACAGGCTTCTCGTTTTTATTGCATAACTTTTATTTTTATTTGAATAGCTTTGACTATGAACTGAGAAATTAAACCCTTGGACACGTACTCTCACTGCACATAGCCCCACATCGCTACCCCACACCCGATGATTAGCGTACCTAGAATGCCCAGATGTTCTTCTTCAGCCTTTCTCTCCACAGGAACTCTGAACGTGCTGTCGGTGTATTGTCGATACGCAACTTTCTTGTACTTGGAGCCTATGTAAAACTCTTCCTTATCTAAAAATGCATTCGAAACACTTCAACAAAACACACACACAACTAAGGTTAGTACTTGTCTTAATGAAAGTGGAAATTGAGTTTTAAATTTTGAATAACAATATAGTTTTCACTCAAGTAATTATGCTGATTTTTAATAGCATTCTCCCATTCCAGCAAGAAAGAATAAGACTTTAGAAATAGATAGACCTGGTAGAAAGTGCTCCTTTCTGGGAGTGAAGCCATCTGAGACCTGTGCTGACTGGCACTAGCTGATCTCCAGCTAGTCATTGCCTGGTGGATCCTCAGTTTCCTCACCCCCAAAATGAAGTATGAGATGAGATGATCTCTAAAGTTTCTCTATAGCCCTAAAATTCTGAGCCCAGATTTCACTGATGAAATGTTCGCTGGTTCCTGCAATGTTTCTGGTTTATAAGAGCCAATATGGCCGAGTGTTTTCAGCCACTCCCTTTATCTTAAGTTTGCAATGACTCCTCATGGCCCCTGTACATTTTTCTTTTCTTTTTAAAGATTTTTATTTATTTATTTTAGAGAGAGAGAAAGGGATTGCAAGCAGGGAAAGGGACAGAGGGAGAGGGAAAGAGAGAATCCCAAAGAGACTCCCCATGGAGCACGGAGCTTGAAGTGGGTCTCGATCCCAGGACCCTGAGATCATGACCTGAGCCAAAATCAAGAGTTGACTGCTCAACCAACCGAGCCACCCAAGTGTGCCAGCTCTTGTAAACTTTTGACTATCTTACCCCCCACCCCCTCTTAAAATAACCTTTTACTCCTTTATACTGCAAATCATACTCCCCATTGAAGTCAAACTAACCAGCTAAGCTTTGCTCAGCTGTAGGTTACCAGAGATGCTATGCACCCCAGATCTGAACACACGTCCATCCCGATCTCTCAGATCATATCCATGAAAGGTTAGTGTAGGACATGTGAAATGACAGAGGGCAAAGTGGTTGGAAAAGTCTTCAAGAAGGCTCTGGTGATACTGCTTTACATGCAGTTTCTGCAGCGTCAACAATGATGCTTTACTTACATTTATTCACAATGAACTTATTATTTTTTACATTTCCATAATGTCCATGTTACTGGTGGTTTTGAAGTATATTTTCCTATAAGTTCTTAGAGGACAAAGACCATGTCTACTATACTGTCCTCAAGAATTTTCTTTTTAAAGATTTTATTTATTTATTTGTCAGAGAGAGAGTAAAGCAGGGGGAGCGGCAGGCAGAGACAGAAGCAGGCTCCCTGCTGAGCAGGGAACACGAGGCAGGACTCGTTCCCAGGACCCTGGGATCATGACCTGAGCCGAAGGCAGACGCTTAACCAACTCAGCCACCCAGGCATCCCTACTCTCAAGAATTTAAAATATTCTTCACACATAATAGTTTTAAGAATATGAAAGAACAGATTACTGAACTGATAAGGAACTCTCTGGAGGAAAAATAAGGGAAGCAGCAAATGGCTGATAAGGAAAATAATATTTTAGCTTTGAATTTAGGCATTAATTTTTGCTCAAGTTTGAAAATCAATAGCAAGATAGGGCACATGAATATAAGAAGACAATCCAACAGAAAAGAAAGGAAGAGGAGTGACTACAAAGAATCAAATGAGACAGATAGAAATTTTCCTGTGAGAAAATTGCGAGAACAGAAATTAATGAGGAAAGGGTCCTGGGAAGCATTTTGTTATTGTTCTGTTGTTATTGTTCCATTGTTACTGTTTAATGCAACTGTTTGTTTTTCTAAAATTTAGCATAATTCTTAATTCTCTGAAAGAGAAAACTAAAAAAAAAAAATTGGGAATCAGAGTCTGGAGAATTACTTTTGTTCTTGTAGGCGATGCAGCTCCCGTTCCCATTCCCTGCTTGGGGAATAATCCCACTCCATCTCCACTGCTGCAATGTAGTAGGTCCTCTCTGCCAGGGAGAGGCTTGGATCGTCAATCTGTTGCTTGCATTTGTTCACCGTGTACTTTTGCTTCATGCCTCCTGTGTAGTGATCGGTTGTCAGGCATTCAACCTCAAAAGTCCCTGGGATGATAAATAAGAAAGCACATCACTCCTTTGCTCAGCACCTTCTATGGCTCCTCAACTCACTCAGAATCAACACCCAAGTCCTTAACGTGGCTCACCTGGATGATCACATCAGCTACCACTCACTCTGCTCCAGTCACAGAGACTTCTTTGCTGTTCTTAGAACAGGTCAAGTGTGTGCCTGCCTCAGGGCCTTTGCCCTTGCTGTTTCCTCTTCCTGGAACACTCCTCCCCAGAATAGCTACATAGCTCATGTCCTCATTTTATTCAAGCTTCTTGTTAATTGTCACCGTCTCAGAGAATTGTTACCCACCTTTCCCCATCAGTCTCCAGCCCCTTTTTCTGCCCTGTTTTTCTTGATAGTACTTATAACCACTATATATATATATATATTTATACTTGCTTCTTGTCTGTCTCCCTGCATTAGAATTTCTACTTCACAAGAACAGATGCTTTATGTCTTTTGTTGACTGTTGTTTTTACGCTTGTCTAATGAATAAAAGAAGAGGTGACATTGGACTTGTCTTACGTTGTAGTGGCATATGATGAACCAGATAAAGCCTGAAGCAAGTTAGTGTGTTTCACGTTTTGGTTAAAGTCCTTGCTTTTTTGTTTCAGTTTGTTTTACTCACTCAGAACCAGGCCTGCAGAAATCTCTGAGGTTGCATGGCTATCCTTCTAGCATAGGACACTCAACTGCAAACAGCCAACAAGCCAACATTACGTGAAGGCTACAGAGAGATGACAGAACTGTTACAGAAGTCATTCCCTTCCTAGTCTGACTTGCCAGCTCTCTTTAAAAGGACCATAACTTAAAAAGAGAGTGTCCTGAGGATTCTACTATGTGGAAATGGGAGGAACCACAGTCTACTCTTCACCTGTCACTCCCTCCCCTCCCCTCAATAAGCAGGAAACAGACCTATCTACCACACACTTGGCTAATAGTGGCCCGGACATGCTCTTCAAGGGAAGGAAGAGCACACACTTGGAGGTTTGGGGAAGGGATGAGTTTAGCACCCAACACAGGATTTTAAACCAAAATGACATGAATCCATTCAATGGAGACTTGTCTTGACTTTAAAGAAATGCACCTTTAGCATCAGGCTGCATGAGGAGTGTCACACTTGCTTGAGGGAAGAGGTTTGCTGTGTCTCTTCTTTCTCCTTTTGACAGATACGTGTTTCCGGTAAAGTAAATCCCGTGTACATCAGCCTCATTTCCAGCACTGAATAAGTACCACATGACTGAATCTCCTTGGCACATGTTGAGACCAGGCTGATTCCCGTACATGAATCCATTCATGGCTGTAAAAGTTGGGAAATGGTATTTTGAAAGTGGTTTATCATCTGTCCTCCTACATGACAACCTCCCAGATTTTCTAGAACCAACTTTGTTGATCTAATTTTTGAAAGACCCGTTCATGCCTTCCCCTCCCCTTTATGTGTCAGGAGTGTCTCTGCTGTACCCAGCACTCCCAGAGCAGTCCCTGGCTGGAAGGGGACTAGCCACTTCTTAGTTCTCTCAAGAGTCAGGTTTGTGAGCACCCAAATGAATGAATAGTAACAGCTATTCCTGGGCACTGTAGACTGGGAACGTGTTTGTTGCTCTGGATGGAAAACTCTCCGATTCATCATGAATGACGAGGAAGAGTGAACGCAGGAAGTTTTCTCTCACTGCTGTTACTAATAGGTAATAGTCTTGACTTCACCAAAATGTAAAAATGCAAACTCAAAAGGAATGTTATCATGATTATTACTAGTATTGATTCAATTAAAAAACAACATTGGTTTGTAACACAACTTTACATTTGTTTCCTCTTACTACAGTGATTTTCACATGTAGTCCATTAGCAGTGTGGGTATCCTGAACAATTAGCTCACTGTCTCTAAACCTCTGGAATTACACTGGAAACGAAAGAGAAAATCTAATGCTAGGTTCCAATTAAATAAAAATTTCTGGAGGTTGCCCTGAGCATTTAAAAAATAGTTTTAACAGTTTTAATAAGACACCCAGGGGATTCTAATTTGTAGTCAAGGGTGAGAATCACTGAAGTTCATTGACAACAGAGAACATATCTTTCTTCATTTTGAATAATAAAATGAGGCTGTCACTATTAAACCACAGATGAGAAGAGTATCTAATCCAGTAGTTCTCAAACTTACGCATGTATCACCTGATGTAGAGGGTTTGTTAAATAGAGATTGCTGGCCCCAGCCATAAAGTTTCTGGCTCAGTAGGTAGGAGTTGGGGCCCAAAAATTTGCATTTCTAACAAGTCCCTGGGTCATGCTAAAGCTGCTGATCCAGGGACAACATTTTAAGGACCATGCATCTAATTGATATATTTTATATGTTTTATTATTCTAGATTAAGTGAAATGAAGAATAATTGACTGATACCTTAAATATCAATGTTATCCTCAGAGTTGTATTTAATCGTTTGTTGAAAATTAATCAATGGGCAAAGCTATTAGCATTTTGGTTTCATTAAAAGCATTACATGAGCAGTACTGGAGTAACTTAATATTGGCAGATGGTGTATACTTACAGTGCATCTTATTAGATTCCTGAAAGTCTTCATCTTCCTTATTCACCAGATGAGGTGCAGTTGTAAACATTCTAATATTTTCATCCAGGAGTAAACTTTCATTCTCATCAAACACTGTGGGAAACAGGTAGAACTCCTTGTCTACATTTTTCTGTAAATCAAAACAAGAACAATGAGTGAAGATAGGATAAGTGAGGTAGAAAGTATGCACACAATACTATTTGGGCACAAACTCACCAAAGGAAGGTTAAGAACTTTCCATTCCTCTTTGTAGATGGGTCTCACGAAGTAGCCCAGTTGATTACCAGAGTTTTCATTACTATCTGTGTAGTAGGTTTTTGGTTCAACATGATCTAAGTCTCTCTCTGCACCTAGAAGTTCTGACTCCTCTCCCCACCTTCCTGCCAGTCATCTGGACAAACATTCTCACTTCCTCTCCCCCTCTCCCTGGTGAAACATAAGCAAGCAGAGATGCTGTCTGGTCTACTGAAATGTTTCAGTAGTTCAGAAGAAGGCAGTCTAAGAAATCAAAGCATATGAGCCCCTGAAAACTAGATCCTCCCTCAAAGAAAAGTTTAGATATTATTGCATGTCTTTTTTCTTTCAGATGAAAAATATGATTATCAAATTTTTAAAATCCAACAAAAGCAGAGACCTAAAGGTTAGATCCTATTGAAAACTGAATCAGTGACAGAGATAATTTTTTGAAAATTTTATTTATTAGAGAGAGAGAGCAGAGGGAGGGGCAGAGGGAGAGAGAGTCTCAAGCAGACTCTGCTCTGAGCACGGAGTCTGATGCAGGACTCGATCCCATGACCCTGAGATCATGACCTGAGCTGAAACCAAGAATCTGACAATTAACTGACTACACCACCCAGGGGCCGCTGTGACGGAGATAATTTTAAGAAAGCTCCCATAAATCAGAAGAAAAGATTCAAAGGTGAAAAATATGTACATAGTAATGATTTCAGAAAGAAATTATAAAAGGGGAAAACATAATGATAATAAATAATAATGGAAATGTTTACCACCATGAAGAGAAAATTCAGATTCAAAAGCTTCACTGAAAAGGCAAAAGTAGTCATAGAGATCTATGCTTAAAAATATTCTGGCAAAATTTTTGAGATTCAGACATAGACAAATTTCTACACTAAGTCATTCTAAAAGTGTTATCACAAACATTGGACTTCTCTAGCACAATAAATATCAGAAGAAGATGGAGTAGCATTTATGTTTTTGAGGGGAAAAGATTACGATACAAAAATTCTATACCTAGCAAAGAACAACAAAGATACATTCTCACATGTGTAGGGATTGTAATAGAGGACTGCTACAGTCACTTGTATTCTGATCTATAGAGTAAACTTCAGTGAAAAGTTTACAGGTCATATTTTCTGATCATAATGCAACAAAACTAAAAAGTACTAATAAAGGAAGATCATATTTGATCCTAATAACTCTTAGAGAGGAAGCAAACATGAATTACTAAGTATTTAGTAAGCAATGTCCATAACAAGGCACAATGTATGGAATACACTAAACATATAAACTGAGAGTCTGAAATACTTTTATTTTTTAATTTTTTTAGAGAAAGAGAGCCCAGCACACACGTGTGCACAGGGGTGGGGGGAGGGGAGAAGCAGAAGGAGAGAGAATCTTAAGCAGGTTGCACTCCCAGTGTAGAGTCCGACTTGAGGCTTGGTCTCATGACCCTGATATCATGACCCGAGTTGAAATCAAGAGTTGGCTGTTTAGCCAACTGAGCCACCCAGGCACCCCAGAAATACTTTTTATTTTAAGTAAAACCAAATAAAAATAGATGTTTGTAAATATCTGAAAATTTTAGAAAAGTAAAATGAAAAAAAGGAGAAAGGAATTAATAAAGAAAAAGATGAACTTTTTAATAAATTAGAGCACAAATTAAAATGGTTAAACCTAAAAATGTATTATTTGAAAAGACCAATGAAATACACAAATCTTTGGCAAGTCTAATAAAAAAAATGAGAGATAACCCAAATATACCACAATAGAACTGAGAAAGGAATATAACCACATATATGGGGAAGGAAAAAAAAGATCATTATGTACATTAATAATAATTCTTCTAAGTTGACTTAGAAGAAGTTACTTGAATAGACCAATATCCATAGGTGAAATAAAATGTGATTAAAACACATTTTAATAGACAAAAAAGAAAAAAGAACAAGTAAAACCCCTAACTACTTCTTTTTAAAAGTCACACAGTTGAAATAATTTTACAGGCAATTTCTTTCAAATCTCTAGGGAGCAGATAATTCCTATCTATTTAAATAGTTCCTGAGTATTCAAAACATGGAACTCTTCCCAATTTATTTAATGAAGATAGTGTAACTATGATATGAGACCTAAGAAAGCACACAAAATCTAAAATAATATCACTTATAGCTTATGTGAGAAATTCTAAATAAAACACTATCAAATTCAATACAGAAATGTAAGTGAAAAAATGTTTTAAAAAACCACAGTGCTCATACCACCAGCATTTTTCACAGAGCTAGAACAAATAATCCTAAAATTTGTATGGAACCCCAAAAGGCCCCAAATAGCTAAAGCAATCCTGATCTAGAAAAGCAAAGCTGGAGGCAACACAATTCCAGACTTAAAGCTGTTATTACAAAGCTGTAGTCATCAAGACAGTACTGTACTGGTATAAAAACAGACACATGGGTCAGTAGAACAAAATAGAAAACCCAGAATTGGACCCACAGCTATACGGTCAACTAATCTTCGACAAAGCAGGAAAGAATATCCATTGGAGGAAAGACAGTTTCTTCAACAAATGGTATTGGGAAAACTGGACAGCAACATGCAGAAGAATGAATGTTTCTTACAACATACACAAAAATAAATTCAAAATGGATGAAAGACCTAAGTGTGAGACAGGAAACCATCAAAATCCTAGAAGAGATCACAGGCAGCAACTTCTTTGACATCGGCTGCAGCAACTTCTTATTAGACACGTTGTTAGAGGCAAGGGAAACAAAAGTAAACATGAACTATTGGGACTTCATCAAGATAAAAAGTTTCTGCACAGTGAAGGAAACAATCAACAAAACTAAAAGGCAACCTACAGAATGGGAGAAGATATTTGCAAATGACATATCTGATAAATCTATAAAGAACTTATCAAACTCAACACCCAAAAAACAAATAATCCAGTTAAGAAATGGGCAGAAGACATGAATAGACATTTCTCCAAAGAAGACATACAAATGGCCAACAGACACATGAAAAATGCTTAACATCGCTCATCATCAGGGAAATACAAATCAAAACTACCATGAGATATCACCTTACACCTGTCAGAATGGCTAAAATCAACAACACAAGACACAACTGGTGTTGGCAAGGATGCAGAGAAAGGGGAACCCTCTTACACTGTTGGTGGGAATGAAAACTAGAGCAGCCACTCTGGAGAACAGAATGGAGGTTTCTCAAAAAGTTAAAAGTAGAACTGCCCTATGATCCAGCAATTGCACTATTAGGTATTTACCCAAAGGATAAAAAAATACAGATTCAAAGGGGTACATGCACCCTTTATAGCAGCATTATCAATGATAGACAAACTATGGAAAGAGCCCAAATGTCCATCGACTAATGAATGGATGAAGAATAAGTGATAGATAGATAGATAGATAGATAGATAGATAGATAGATAGATAGATGATAGATAGATAGATAGATAGATATAGATGACAGATAGATAGATATACCTATATCAGAATATTACTCAGCCATCAAAAAGAATGAAATCTTGCCATTTGCAATGATGTGGATGGAGCTAGAGTGTATTATGCTAAGCAAAATAAGTCAGAGAAAGACAAATACCATACGACTTCCTTATATGTGGAATTTAAGAAACAAACCATAAAGGGGCGCCTGGGTGGCTCAGTTGGTTAAGCGACTGCCTTCGGCTCAGGTCATGATCCTGGAGTCCCGGGATCAAGTCCCACATCGGGCTCCCTGCTCAGCAGGGGGTCTGCTTCCCCCTCTGCCCTCTTCCCTCTTGTGCTCTCTGTCTCTCATTCTCTCTCTCTCTCAAATAAATAAATAAAATCTTTAAAAGAAAAAAAAAGAAAAAAAGAAACAAACCATATGAACATATTGGGGGGATAGAGATGGAAACAAACCATAAGAGACTCTTAACAAACTGAGAGTTGCTGGAGGGAGGTGGGTGGGGAATGGGCTAGATGGGTGATAAGTATTAAGGAGGGCACTTGTTGTGATGAGCACTGAGTGTTGTGGTAAGTGATGAACCACTGAATTCTACTCCTGAAACCAATACTGCCCTGTATGTTCACTAACTAGAATTTAAATAAAAATTTGAAAACAAACAAACAAAAAACCCCACAGTGTTCAAGTAACATTTTTCCCCAGAAGTGCAAGACTGGTTCAACATTAGGAAATACTTAAGGTATTTGGTCATGCCTATAGGTCAAAGGAGAAAAGATTTAAAATAATTTTTTAAATAATATTTTTTAAATAAATTTTTTAAATAAAATTTTTAAATAAAATTACACATTTTGGCACTAGCTACTCCCCCCCTTTTCCCCCAGATCTTTGCAAGGCTCCCTCCTTAAAATTTAGATCTCACCTCAAATATTACATCCCCCTTATCTAAACTAGGATTTCTGTTCACTATCCCATTACCCTGAATAAAAATTCCATGTTTGTGGATAGGAAGACTCAATACTGCCAAGTTGTCAGTTCTTCCCAATTCAATCTATAGATTCAATGCAATCCCAATAAAAATACTAGAAAATTATTTGTGGTTATCAACAAAGGGATTCTGAAGTTTATACGGAGTGGCAAAAGGCCCAGAATAGCCAACATAATATCGAAGAAGAACAAGGTTGGAAGGCTATTTCCCAACTTCAAAATTTACTACAACACTACAGCAATCAAGACACTATGGCATTGGCGAAAGAATAGACCAATAGATCAACGGGAAGAATCGAGAGACCAGAAGTAGATTCACATGAATTTAGTCAACTGATCTGACAAAGGAGCAAAGGCAATACAGTGGAACAAAGATAGTCTTTTCAACAAATGGTGACATAACAACTGGATGTTTACATGCAAAAAAAAAAAATGAATCTAGACACTGATTTTACACTCTTCACAAAAATCAACTCAAAATGGATCACAAACCAAAATCAAAACAAATAAAATAAATGTAAAATAAATAAAGCTCCTAAAAGATAACATAAGAAAAATCCAGATGACCTTGGTGATAACTTTTTAGATACGCACCAAAGACACAACCTGTAAAAGAAATAATTGATAAGCTGGATTTCATTAAAATTACAGTTTATGCTCTATAGAAGATAATGTCCAGAGAAGTGAGAAGACAATCCACAGAACGGGAGAAGATATTTGCAAAAGACACATCTGATAAAGAACTGTTATCTAAAATACTAAAGAACTTTTAAAACTCAACATTAAGAAAATAAACAATTAACCTATAGGCAAAGACCTTAGCAGACACCTCACCAAAGAAGATACACAGATGGAAAACAAGCATATGAAAAGATGTTCCACTTCATATATCATTAGGGAAATGCACATTAAAACAATGGTGGGATACCACTACACACCTATCGGAATGACCAAAATCTGGAACACCGACCATACCAGATACTGGCAAAGATGTGGAACAACAGGACCTCCTGTTCATTTCTAATGGGAATACAAAATGGTATAGCCATTTTGGAAGACAGTTTGGGTGTTCTCTTACAAAACGAAATACACTTTTACCATACAGTCTAGCAATTGGTCTCCTTGGTATTTACCCAAAGGGGCTGAAAACTTAATGTCTACACAAAACTCTGCACATGGATATTTATGGCAGCTTTATGCATAACTGCCAAAACTTGGAAGTAACCAAGATGTTCTCCAGTAGGTGAATGGATAAGCAATCTGGTACATTCAGACAATGGAACATGATTCAGCACTAAAAAAGAATGAACTATTGAGCCATGAAAAGACTTGGAGGAAACTTCAATGTGTATTACCAAGTGAAAGAAGCCAGTCTGAAAAGGCTACATAGTGTATGATTCTAACTATACAACATTCTGGAAAAAAGGCAAAACTATAAAACATTAAAAAGACCAGTGGTTACCGGGGGTTGGGTATCAGGAGTAGGGAATAAACCGGTGGAACACGGGATTTTTAGGGCAGTGAAAATATTCTATATGATACCATAATGGTGGATACTTTCATTATACATTTGTCTATACCCATAGAATGTAAACACCAAGAGTGTTTACACCTTAGTGTAAACTCTGGACTTTGGATGATAACACTGTGTCAATGTAGGTTCATCAGTTGTAACACATGCACCCCTCTGCTGGAAATGTTGATATTGGGAGAGGCTGGGCGGAGCTGGGGGGGGCAGGTAGGGGATATATGGGAAATCTCTACTTTCTTCTTAATTTTGCTGTTAACCTTAAAGTGCTCTGAAAAATTAAGTTGAGAAAAATAATAATGAAAAAAAATTAAAAATGAACTGTAAAGCTAAAAATGAAAGGTGCTGGTATTAAGGGAATAGGTGACAGGGGAGAAAGAATAGGAGCCAGACTTCTTTGAATATGCCTCTTTTTGTAGATTTGATGTTGGAACCAGGTAAATATTTTACATTATTATAAAATAATATTACAATTTTAAAGGCAATCCCTAAAAGAAATAGAAGTAAAATTAATTAAATAAACCTGTATATCTAGTGGGTAGCAAAACTACACAGAGAGGAACTATTCCAAGTGACTTTAACTTTGTAATTTGACTGAACATCCCTAGTGGGATCTACTCTAAGGACAAAAAGGGCTGCAAACAAATCTTAAATTGTTTTCAGTAATTATATTGCTGGCTGTAGTGTTGTAATTGTGATTCTGAGGCTGTTGTATGTATGTTGTGGGATGAATTGAGTGAATGTTTATGTTGTTATCATTGAGAACTAAGATTTTTCAGTGTAGTTGAAGGGAGATACAGATGTAAGATTAATAAAGTTAAGTAAAAAACAATAAGAATCCTTAGACCTGACTTTTAATAGAAAGTATCAGTATGAACTCATGATTAATTTTATCTTAAAAAATTTCCTTCTCCAGTTCTGTCCATTGAAAAGGCCTAGAAACAATGATGAAGCCAATAGAAATGAGTGAGTACCCATAGTGCCCAGATTGTGGTTCTAAAAATAATTTCTTCCTGAAAAGAACTAGGGCTTCTTGGGAGAAATGGCTGATTTCAGGTCTGGCTCAGAAAGTGTGTAATATGAACTTAAAACAGCTTTTTACACCAAAAATCAAGGAAGCTTCAAAGACTACCAAGTTCGTGTAAAAATGAAGGAATCAACCTGAACAAATCCTCTTAGTAGCAAAAAACAGGATATTTGGGGCATCAATAGGGATAATGTTAATGAATTCAAACACACCAAATATTCTTAAATCCATGAGTTCACAATAGCACTTAACAAGAAAATAAATTATTAAGAATCTTTGAAGTATGTTAGAGAACTATTACTTTGAAAACTTGTAGATAAAGGGAAAGAATCAAGCATTTGTCATTCCTTTCTTATAGAATATGTACCTCAGGCTAACCAAATAATCCATTAAGGGAAGTTTCTGTTTAAAGAAGTATACTGGCTAATAAATAAAGAAGAATGATGAGATCAGGATGTTACTATTGTGCAATCCCTGATTAGTTTACGAATCTAGGAAATGATTCTCAGGGGCTGACAACATTCCCAACTGTATAGTATATATTCTCTGATAGAAGTACCCAGTACTACACACGAAGTAGTATTGAAAAAAAGAATCTAACCTGAATTTGATCAGACCTGTAGATCTAGCTACTGATTTATAGGAAATTGAGAGAAAAAGGAAGAAACTTTCTTGCTGAATGACACCCCAGGAATACGAACAGTACATCCAGGTGTGGGAAACTTCCATAGGATAGATGACCCTTGAGACAGAAAAATGCAAGGAAATAACCTTGAGAAACACAACAACTGATTGCAATGAGCGTCATTTTTTGGGTACTGATTCAAACAACAAACTTGAAACAATTAAGAGGCAGCTGGAAAAAGGGGAGCGTTAATTGGAAATGTTATGATACAATTTGATTAAAAATTGATGATACTAACATTATTATGATGATGATTCTAAGGTATGATAATTATATTGAAGGCATTTTTTTAAAGAGCCCTTATCTTTTAAAGGCTCATATTACAATACTTAGAGATAAAAACATGATGGAGTTAAGTATTTCTCTTTTCTGGTCAAATGGTCATTTCCTCCTTTAAAAATGCTTTAAACAATACTTTCCTTAGTGAATGTTGAGTGACCAATTACTTTTTATTTGTGTGTTGAAGTCTAAATGTATCATAAAAGACCTTGGGTTTCAAGGAAAGTCTGTTTCCAACTCATTTGAAATAATCATGTTAGCCAGAGAACCTCTGCATAGTAGAGCTCTTATGAGCTGGAGAAAAATTTGTAATAAACAGTGTGTGTTAAATCCTCACTGTCTCAAAACCCAGAATTTTCCTTATAATAATGATAATTCAAAGGGATTGGGAAATCATTTATATTTTCCCTCATTGGACTCACCAGTCTCCCATTTGCAAGTAAACTTCCTTTCCTGCATATTTTCATTGGCCCGATAAGCCCAGTGAATATATCTTTGGTGGGATCCACAGCAGAATAATACATCTTAGATAGACAGACAGGATCTTTGTAAGTGGGTCCCACTTCTTTGGGGACAGTCCATTCGTAGGTGAATGTTTGTTTGGGTGCTACATGTGAAGCTGAAGGAGAAGGCACACCTGTGAGAAATGTCACATTGGAGAGGTTAAGTATGCTTTCTAATGTGGTCATTTGAGCCACCCAGTGGACTGGGTTTCGTCTGAGACAACCCACTTCTCAGTTCCTTTTTATGAATTAGAATGAAACCCTACTTGAATGGCATCCCCCTTGTGCTCCTGTGTCAGGTCACAGATGGGTGTGATTTCCTTCAGGAAGCCTCCTCTTAACCAGTCTGCGGTTGGTGCCTGCTACGGTCCAAATGTTTGTGTCCTCCTAGAATTCACATATTGGAATCCTAATGCCCAATGAGATAGTCTTAGAAGGTGGGGCCTTTGGGGGGTGATTAAACCTTGAGACTGGGGCTCCCCTAAATGGGATTAGTGCCCTTACAAGAGAGATCCCACAGAGCTCCCTAGCCCCTGCTACCATATGAGAACACAGCAAGAAGTCTGAGACCCAGAAGAGGGTCCTCATCCAACCATGCTGGCCCTCTGATCTTGGACTTCCAGTTTCCAGAACTGTGAGAAATAAATTTCTGTTGTTTATAAGATATCCAGTCTGTGGTATTTAGTTACAGCAGCCTGAACAGACTAATACAGGGCTGCTCTCACAGTCCCTGATGATGCCCCCAGCGCTTTTCATGTTAGATTATGTGTATTTCCCCACAAATAGAACGTAACCTTCCTGAAGCAAGCATCGTCTCAGTATTTCCTTTGCTGGAACAACACCTGAAAAGAGGGGGTAATCCATACATTTTCTATTGAACACAACTGAATTGAAAATAACTTCAGACCTAAAAGGCAACTGCAGATGATCCTGTTCAAATATCCTGATTTTATACTTGGGGAAACTGAGACCAGAAAGACTGAATAATTTGCCCACAGTCATACTGCAAGAAGTGGCAAAGCCATTCATCTTCATCGGTCACCCTGACATATAAAAATACCCAAATGCATGCATAAAATGGAATGTTTGTGTTATTAAAGTTATATTAAAATGCTTACAATGCTAAGGAAGCAAACTCAGTACAAAAACACAATGACAAGTATTATATACTATGATCTCAACTACATTCAAAATATATATTATATGTACACAGATGGAAGAGTGGGGGGTTATATAAGAATATAATAGTGGTTATCTATAGAACTGTAGATAATATTTTTGGCTGTACCTTTTTATATTTTTCAAATATTCTAAAATGAGCATCTAATCTTATAATTGCAAGAACATTTTTCAAATCTAAAAATCACCCAAGTAGTACTCCAGAAATGTATAATTGATATAATCCCAATAAGTTACTACCAGCATTGTCAAAAATCATCCAATCAAGGCAGGACAAAATTCCATACAGCAGTTGGAAATGGAAGGAGAAGAGGTTTCCTTACTTCCTGGCGTGATGTCTAAGAATGATATACGAGCAGTTTCCTTGGAAGTTCCTGCCTTCAGTTTTTGCAGGGCAGTTTTCCCTGGCTGACCAGCACAGTGGGTTATTAAATGTTGTGTGGTTATAGAAGGTGGTACTCACTTTCATTCAGGGGGTTGTGAAGTGAGGTATAATATGTGCCCTCGTTGTTCTTACTGACCCTCACCCCAGTTGGCTCAATACTGAGGGGATATGCTCCTTTGTTATGGAAAGTGACTCTGATCGTATCTCCCACCTCTGCCCAAATGACAGGACCTAGGGACAAAGAGAGCATTATTAGTCTTCCTTGGTATATAACATACAGAATACTTAAGACAGTTGTTTTCTTTGGCTTGTCCTCTGGCAGAAACTGCTGGAAGCAACATCTTATTTATGGCAAATGGATCATCTTTTTTTTTTTTTTTTTTTAAAGTCTCGTATCAACTTGACATGGCAAGGCTAGAAAGAGATAAGAAGGATTTTTTTTTTTTTAAGATTTTATTTATTTATTTGACAGAGAGAGACACAGCGAGAGAGGGAACACAAGCGGGGGCAGTGGGAGAGGGAGAAGCAGGCTCCCTGCTGAGCAGGGAGCCCGATGTGGGGCTCGATCCCAGGACCCTGGGATCATGACCTGAGCCGAAGGCAGACACTTAACGACTGAGCCACCCAGGCGCCCAAGAAGGGCTTTTTGATTTAACTTCAGGTTAAGGAAATTTGTTAGCATTTTGATCCAAGTCGGTTCACCAGCTTTATACATTGACAAGAAACTGTTCAGTGTCTATACTCTCCTTATCCTAGCCTTCTATTTGCCAGATATGTGATATTTGTCCCAAGAATCAGGGGGCTGCTAGTTAAACCTTGACCACCCAAAGAGGGTAAGTTAAATTGTCTTGGATGTAAAGGTAACGTTTTTGTGGATTTTCTGTCACCAAAATCAATATTGTTACCAAATATAGAATAAAAACATAGATATATAGTACATATTTTATGGACTATATAAAATGATATTTATTGAGAGCTTCTCATGTGCTTTTCTGAGTGTTTATGTGTATTAACTCCTTTAATCCTTACAGCATCTTTATGAGTTAAGGACTGTTATTGTTATTTTTTTAAAGATTTATTTATTTATTTGAGAGAGAGAGAGAGAGAACACGTGGCAGGGGAGCAGAGGGAGAAAGAAAGAGAAGCGGACTCCCCGCTGAGTGAGGAGCCCAATGCAGGGCTGGATCCCACAACCCTGAAATCATGACCTGAGCCGAAACCAAGAGTCAGACGCTTAACTGACTGAGCCGCCCAGGTGCCCCAGGACTGTTATTGTTATTATTGTTCCCCTTTCACAGAAAGAGAACAGGCATAGCAAACTAAGTACTTTCAGAAGTCACACAGCTAATAGGTGAGGAGTGAGGATAGTCTGGATCCAGACTCTGTGTGCTCACCCACTATATTCTGTCTGAAGGTCTGAGTGAGAACAGGTCTCTAGGCTGTGCGCAAGGCTCTAAGACTGACCCAGCCTTTTTCATTAGTAGCCTGGATTTTATTTCCAGGGGAATGTAATTTCAGCTAAGAATAGAGGCTAACAGCTTTGCTGTCTATTTAAACCAAGCCATAAACACAATTCTCCTTACCTCTTTTTTTTTTTAAGATTTTATTTATTTATTTGAGAGACAGAAAGCACAACAGAGAGCAAGAGTGGGGAGGAGAGGGAGAAGCAGACTCCCTGCTGAGCAGGGAGCCTGATGTGGGGCTCGATCCCAGGACCCTGGGATCATGACCTGAACCGAAGGCAGATGCTAATCGACTGAGCCACCCAGGCACCCCTCTCCTTACCTCTTGAAGAAAAAAAAAAATCATCATTTGAAGTCAGCAGAGTTTTCAATGATGAAGATTTACTATTGGTAATTTACATTGGAAAAGTAACTAGCTGCTACCTTTAATTATTGAATGACCTTCCACGTCCCTAGTTTCTATGTAGAAATCGTACTGCAGGTCCTGAAGTTTCTATTCTTTCTGAGGTTGGGTAGCTCAGGACAAGAGTACAACAGTCACAAATATTCTGCATGGACTCACCCAGGAGGCCAAGATGTTCCTCTTCAGGGCCTCTCTTCTTTTGATTTGTGAAGGAGGCATCTGTGTATTCACGATAAACCAGCTTTTTATAAGATCCTCCAATTCTTGTAGAACCCTGTTCAAAAAATACCTCTGAAGCACTGCCAAAAGAAAAAGGGTTTATCACTGGAGTTGAAAGCAGAACAGAAAGCAGGCATTCACATAGGACAAATTGAAGAGCAAAATTATGACCAGTGCTCAAAGGTAATTCTCATGTACGATTTGCCAAATATTCAAACAGAAGCAGATGGTACTAGGCACGTCATAGAAGGATGTTCAATTAATGAGTGGAGTATATGGTATGGAGGTTTCACTTTTTCAAGTGAAGTGAAAAATTGTAAGATGGCCCATGTCAACCCCTGATAGTTATTAAGTGTTCTACAATAGAATCTTTTTAACAAATTACGAAATGTTTAAAAATACAGTAGCTACTGTTAATTGCATATCAGCACCAGCTGGGTACTTAGGAGCTTTCATTTGTTATCTGAAACTCACATGATAAGGCAACAAAGTTGGCATTATTCTCCCCATTTTACAAATGAAGAAATTAAATTTCAGAAAGGCATTTGACTTGCCAAAGTCATTCCATTCATCTCTTCTCCCATTTGACGAATGTACTGGACACCTGCTTTTTGCCAGGAACCTTGTTACATGTTGATGGCATAACCATAAGCAAGCTGGACCCATCCCTGTCCACAAGGACTTTACACTGATCAGAGAAGACAGACTATGAACCGATCAACATAATAACATGCAATAAGCACAGGGCATTATGGAGTAGTTCTCCTGGGCTTGGAGAAAGTGGTGGGAAGAGGCCCCAAAGGCTTTCCAAAGAAAGTGATTTTTCAAAACTATCTAGAGGAGAGTCAAGTTAAAAAAGATGAAGTATATGTGGTGGGGAGAATGGGGTGGGTGTTTACAAAGAGGAAATACCCTATGGAAGGCTTGGAGGAAAGAGTGAATATGGCATGTTTTACAAAATATGATAGGAGCAAAGTGTACAGGGAAGGGCAAACAAGAGAGAAAGAGGCAGAAGAGAGAGAAGGAGGCTTGGGGAGATGGCGGGGGCAGCAGGACCTAGTTAAAGTTTCAGTGCTCCATCCCAGAGCAGTAGGAAAGCTTTAAAAGATGTGAGCATTCAGGAGCAGTGTTTTAAGAGGATGCCTCAGGTGGGGGAAAAGTAGATAATTGTTGGAAACATTTAGGATATAATGAGGCAGTACTGATGAGGAGGGAAGGAGGGAGTGGTGAAGTGGGGAGTCAGGGATGGTACTCAGGTTTCGGGCTTGACTGATGATGCGTAGTGATATTATTCACAGAGAGGAGAAAGCTCAGATATATGGGGGGAGACAATAGGTTCAGATTTGGACATACTGATTTGGAGGGCCTCATCCAAATGGGGTGTCTCTTAAGCAATTTGAAATGCAGGTCTACAATTTACAAGAGCCTTCTGGGCTGAGCTGCAGCTTTGGAGTCATTGCATCTGGATGTCAGTGTAGACTGGGGCTTAAATTTCTGCTTCAGGAATCACAGACCCAGTTGTGATTCCAACATGTTTCCCACGGATATTGTCCTCTGATGAAGGCTTGTTACAGTCTTGTACCTGGAAAAAGGCCTGGAGACCAGCTGAAAATCACAGGCCCAGCTATTGACCAGTTGTGTGTCATTGAGTAAGTTACTTGACCTTTCCAAGTAGCTGGGTGGCAAATAAGGCTTCTCTTAGGAGGTGATGTCTGAGTAGAGACTTGAAGCAGGGGTGTGGCATAATCTCCTCAACATTTTCGAAAGCTTACTTTGGGTGCTTTATGGAGGATGGACAGTAGGAAAGGAAGACTGAGCAGGGAAGAATGGCTGGGAGGCTCTGGAAATCATTGGACATGGACAGGAGTAGTTTCTGTGAATCAAAGGACACTATCAAGAGAGTGAAAAGAAAACCTATAGAATGGGAGAAAATATTTGCAAACCATATATCTGATAAGAGGTTAATATCCAGAATATATAAAGAAGTCATAGACTTTAACAACCACCACCAACAGAAACAAAAACAAACAACCCAATTCAGCAATGGGATAAGGACTTGAACAGATATTTCTCCAAATCACCAACAAGAACATGAAAAGATGCTCAACATCTCTAATTAGGAAAATGTAGGTCAAAACCACAATAAGATACAACTTCACCCCCAATAAGATGCCTATGATAAAAAAAATGGAAAATAAATATTGGTAAGGATGTGGAGAAATTGGAACCCTTGTACATTACTGGTGGGAATGTAAAATGGTACAGCCACTGTGGAAAACAGTAAGGCTGTTCCTCAAAAAATTAAAAATACAATTGTCATATGACGGAGCAATTCCATTCTTAGGTATGTACACAAAAGAATTGAAAGCAGGGATGTAAACAATACTTGTCCTTCCATGTTCATAGTTGCGTTAGTCACGATAGCCAAAAAGTGGAAACAACCCAAATTTTTATCAACGGATGGATAAATAAAACATGGTACATGCATACAATGGAATATTATTGAACCTCAAAGAGGAACGAATGCTACGACGTGGATGAACCGTGAAAACATTATGCTAAGTGAAATAAGCCAGACAAAAAAGGACAACTGCATTATGTCCCTTGTATTAATTGCCCAGAATAGGCAAATTCATGGAGACAGAAAGTAGAAGTTATCAGGGATTGGAAAGCTACTGTTTAATGGATACAGACTTTCTATTCAGAATGATGACAAAGTTCTGGAAATGGATAGTGTGGATGATGGTACAACTTTGTGAATGTACTTAACCCTGCTGGATTGCACAATGCTGTATTTTCTTTTATTTTTAATTAATTAATTAATTAATTTTTATTTTAATTCAATTAGCCAAGGTATATTGCTGTGTTTTCGTGAAAGGAAAGCTAATGCATTGATCAGTCTAGTTGTTTTCAGTATTTTCTGAGGAATTTTTTGAGCCTCTGATAATTTTTAAAACCACTTTCTTTCATGAACTCAAAAATCATATTTTTCAAACTGGGACTCATACCAGACACCTTAGTAAATATTTAGCAGTGTTGTTACTCAGTTTCAGGTACCAATTAAAATGTTAATTGCTGAATCCATCTTTTATGCTCTTTCTTTCTTTCTTTCTTTCTTTCTTTCTTTCTTTCTTTCTTTCTTTCTTT
>NW_023270268.1:43692614-43776389 GCF_011800145.1 Mirounga leonina
TTTCTTTCTTTCTTTCTTTCTTTCTTTCTTTCTTTCTTTCTTTCTTTTTTTCTTTTAGGGAGTCCTATTTTGAAATAATAGTCCTTTTTCTGAATTACCTTCCAGGTGCTGTTAAGTTTTTTTTGGTGAAGAGGTCTATTCCAGAAGGTGCATAGTTCCAGATGATTTCCTCAGCAGCAATGTAGTAATGTCTAACATGTTTCCCGTGGATATCGTCCTCTGATGAAGGCTTGTTACAGTCTTGTACCTGGAAAAAGGCCTGGAGACCAGCTGAAAACCACACGGAAGGAGACATTGGTTAACGCAGCCAATGGTTTTTCCCTCCGATTGCCTCGTAATCATTGCTGATGAAATAACAGATGGAAATTGAAGAAACAGAAACAATATTACAAATTATAGTAAATAGTTGAAATAAATTACTGATAGAAAATTCAAAACTTCTCTATATGGCACAGAGAAGAGATATTAAACACTAGTATTTCTAAAAATGTGGTACCAAGTTCTGTGGAGTTTCACTTGGGAGGTCTTCTGATGAGAAAAAAAAGACACATTAATAGATAATTAATGAAGAGGGGTTTGGCCATACTTTAAGGGCAGGGTGGAGTAGAGGAGAAGGAATAGAATGAGCATACATGATTATTGTTCTCAGACAAAATCAAAATGGTTATTCACCCAGTGTGTTGGGTCTTCTGAGGCCAAGGTCATATTTAATAGGTGAGGTTATGTTTGAAGGTCAGAGTTAACATACCAAAAGACCCAGATTAAAGTTAATTTCTTCAGAAGACCAATATTACAAACTAATATTTTTTTCAAGAACTAAGAATGTTCTTTTTTTTTTTTTAAAGATTTTATTTATTTGACAGAGAGAGAGACAGCGAGAGCAGGAACACAAGCACGGGGAGTGGGAGAGGGAGAAACAGGCTTCCCTCTGAGCAGGGAGCCTGATGCGGGGCTCGATCCCAGGACCCTGGGATCATGACCTGAGCCGAAGGCAGATGCTTAACGACTGAGCCACCCAGGTGCCCCAAGACTGTTTTTATATTGAAGAGATGCAGGAGGGATTTAGCAAGTTAAACCAAGGAGTAACTAGACTCAATGAACAAAGTTAGTTATATTTGATGGAACCAAGTCAAAAAAAAAAAAAAAGCTACTTTTCAACTCCACATGCAAATCTTCTGGTGTTCACAATATTGTGTATTTTACAAAGCTGAGAAGTTATATACAGAACTATACTTTTAGGACAGGACTACACATTCAGAACCAGTTGTTCTTTTCCCAAAATTAATATATTTTCAGATTTCATTACTTTATAAAATTCCAGTATTTCAGTCTTTTTTATTACATTATGATGCATAGCGTCATAAGAATGAAATTAAGTTACCAGTTCAAGGCTCAGATTATTCCAAAGATATTTAACTTTTACATTCTGATTCCCAATAATCACCCCATTAGTGGTGTAACTGAGACATGATGCTTATTTCAGCTGACAGCTCATTTTAGGTAAAAATGACTTACCTTTCAGGTGGTTTAGATTCTGACAGCTAAGCATCCATTCTCCAGGATTCTGGGCCACCATAAAAGCTTCGAAGAGGGTAGCAGGAAAGAGATTAACTGTATCAATCCGGTAGTTCTTATTAGTCAACACTTGGCCGTGGAAGAAAGCTGCATGCACATCCACTTCATTACCCATACCAAAAAGATACCATTTGACTTTGTCCTCTGCACACATGGAGAGTCCTGGGAGACTTCCAAAAGTGTATCCATTCACAGCTGTAAGCCAAGAGCAGAGATCGTGACTCACAGACATCGGTGCCTGGGATAGTAATAGTCACCTCTATAGAAACTGAATGATTTGGGGATGGAAAATACCTGGCATACAACCTGCTGCTATTCCTCCCTCCCGTACCCACATCAGACATTGCTAATCAGTCACAGCGCTCTTACTTTAGACCTGAATTCAGCCTCAGGAATTTTGTCAACACAGCATTAGCAGATGAACACAACACTGAAGATGAAACCTGTTTTCTCTTTCTGTTATAAGCTATACACATTAGTATGTGTATATGTGTATGTGTATTTATAAATACATGCATATATATGCATATATACATACACACATACAAAATGTACAAACATAAATTTTAAAGACTGAAGGTTATTTAGTAATCAATCATGTATCATGATGATAGTGGTAATATGAATGATTTCAATGCTTTCTTTTTGCTTATCAGAACTCTACCAATTTTCTACAGTGACTATGAATTACTTTTGTAATAAGAACACAAGGAAAGCTTTTTCTTTCTTTTTTTCTTTTTTAAAGGTCGGAAGACAAAATTAGAAGAGATGTGAAGGAGGAAAGAAGAAATGCAGGGGAAGGATAGTAGAGACTGGTACCAGAACCACAAAGCCCTAAAAGTCCAAAAGCAGGATGATCTAAGACCCTTTGAAGAAACTTAGGATCACTATTCACACTCAGTGGCCCTAGAAGTAAGGTGGAAATTGGTTCTGGGAAGCACCATGAATGCACCTGATACAACAGAGGAATAACCAGACCTACCCAGACGAGATGTTTGAGGATCTTTTTCTAACATCTATTTTTGATTAGTGCATAACAGAGGCAGGATTAAAGTATAGAAAGAGGACCTTCGAGCCAGAAATAAATAAAAGTTAGGGGAAAAAAATCTGTATTTCGTTAATTATTTTTCTGCTTTGGGAGTTATTTTTGTATTCTCAATTTCTGAGTAAAGATTATTTTGAAGAAGCTAAACACGAACAAAAATCTATACTTACTGGTCTAGTTGGTGTTAAGAGATGTGATTTCTTATGCAAATTCTGAGTGATAGACAACCTTACTAAGCTCATTATTTTGTGTCTGGGGGCACAATTAAGAATTAAGGAGAAGCCTGGGCAGTAAAGAAAGCATTTCTAGAAGAAATAAAGTGAATTAAAAGATAGAAAAAAATGATGCAGAGGAAAAATGTAAGAGAAATACCTTTTAGAACTAGTGGTTTGAACTATTTTCCTAAATACAGTTCAATGCTTTATGATATAAGTATAATTTTCAGCATTTAGTTTAATAATTTTAGGCTGCCTCAAATAATTTTTGGAATGAGTTTGGAGGATAAACAAATATATAAATAAATATAACATACATATACATTAAACCATAATTGATGGTGTTTTCTCCTTATTAGTTTGGGAACAATTTGGTATATCCAGTTTTACCAGGCACAGAGTTTTGATTTGATCTGTTTAGCTGAATATGAAGTTGCATGTTTAATATACCTTCTTATCAAGGCCAGACCAGAAACACACCACTTAGGGATGCCTGGGTGGCTTAGTTGGTTAAGCGTCTGCCTTCGGATCAGGTCATGATCTCAGGGTCCTGGGATCGAGTCCCACATGGGGTTGCTTGCTCACTGGGGAGCCTGCTTCTCTCTCTGCCTGCCGCTCCCCCAGCTTGTGCTCTCCCTGTCTCTCTCTCTCTGACAAGTAAATAAGTAAAAATCTTAAAAAAAAATAAAGAAGCACACTACTTATTCATGTGAAGGATAAACCTAGCAGACTTAATGGATAAAGAAAAATAAGATAAAGTTAACACATCTTCTATAATCTTACAATACATCCTGTTACTCTCCTGGAAGTCTTCATCATCTTTGTCAACTTTCTCTGGTTCAGAGCAATAGGTTTTAATGTTGTCATCTAGGTACCAGCTGAGATTTTCATCCACCACAGAAAACATCACCACAAATTCTTGGTCAATATTTTTTTCTTTTTCATTATCCAGAGAATCTGAAGTGAAAATTACTATTTTAGTAGTAGTTAATCTTTAGCGTGTATTTTTAGCAGGTGATTTATAGCTTTAAAGATTTATTTTTCTTATAAACCACAAATCTGGATTAGTCACTTCTGTTTTACAGACATGGAAATACTAGGAAATTTTATGTTCAGTGTCTTGGGCTTGGAGATCCTTATATACCTGGATGTCCACTGACCACATAACTATTCAATACTTTTTGGCAAATGTGAAGGTTGGAATCTAAAGTTGTGTGTATAACATACAGCCATAAGCTGAGACAATAAGTCTTTGCTGGTAAATCCTTATTTCAGTAAGAATTAGATTTCAAGCTCTTGAGCTATGTTGTCTTTTTCATGATGCTAGAAATAGATACTGTGATCTTATATTGACCAACACAATACAGGTAACTACAGACCTATCACCATGGAGTGCCGCTAAGGGAGTCACATTCAGTGAAGTCACACATCTCTTCAGCCACCACTGTTGGAAATTGGATACAGCAAAACTGTCTTCCAGGAAAGCATGTTTCTTGCAGTTTACCTATGGGTGTGAATGCTTGTTCCATTCATCCCTTCTTCTTTTCCTACCCTGCTCTTTCTTTCCTTTTTTCTAGATTCACCCCCTCTCAACCTCACCTACTCAATCATAACACAGAAGACTTGACTTACATTTAAAAAAGCAAACTACCCCATCTCTTGCCTGTTGGTCATACATTGCGATCAATAATGAAAAAATGTACCTTTTTTACAGATTATTAAAGGTCCGATAAGTCCTGAGGCGATATCTTTTGGAGCATCAATGTGGGAATGGTAAATCCTGGTCACACAATTGCTATCTTCCTCACCAGGACTTTGGTCTTGGCTGGCATCCAATATGTATGTGTACTGTTCGCCTGGATACACTTTGTCATCTGCTTTGTGAAAATCTGTGGTGTTATCAGGATAGATGGCCCCTAGGAAGCAATATGCGATAAAGTTACAAAGTGAATGTATTTGAACTTAAATGAGAGAATAGATGGTCCATTAATTTTTTCAGCAAACATTTGGTCAATTTCTAGTATGTGCCCCCTTGGGAATGTAGTGATGTACTATTTGAACAGAGAGGAATGGAGTGAGAGGCTAATGATTAGGGGGTCTGGAAGCTTCACAGAAGATTTGGTTATTATTTTTTATACTTACTGAATCTTAAGGGAGTAGTAATAGATAGAGAATAGTGACTTTTGGTTTGCAATTTAAAGAACCACTTTTGCTCTGGGGTCATGGTATGGAAGCATGAGCAAAATGGCTACTCTCTCTTATAATTTGAAACATCTTATATGATGTCAAATTTTTGCCCATGAAGTAACTATGGATTTTTTAAAGTTTTGTACTTTTAATTTGGGAAATTTCCAAAAACATGTAAAAGTTGAGAAAATAATATGATGAATTTACATGTACCCATCACCTGAGCTTTAACAATGATCAACTCAAGGCCAATCTTGTTTCATCCTTACCCCTACCACTCTTATGCCCAACACCATTGAATTATTCTAAAGCATCATCTCATTTCATTCATAAATACTTGAATATGTGCCTCTAAAGGATAAGAACTCTTTTTTCTTTTAACAGAAACACAGTATAACTACCATACCTTAAAAATGAGTAATGCCCTAATATAACATGAAATTGTAAAAAAAAAAATAAGACAGCAGTCAACTTCTATGCTATGAATGTATTTGTTTGTTTCAGAAGAACAAACAAAAATATATGGTCAAAACAATCACCTTCTCAAGCAATACCTCTTTAAAAAAGAAAAAATTATTTAAAAAATCTAATTTAATCTTCATTTCTAGACTTAATCCTTATAATTTCAATTAGCATGGCCTCCTCATTTTCACTTATGATAATACCTGACATTCATTGAGCTATTACTATATACTATTATTTTACTTATTTTATGTATGAGGACACTGAAGCACAGAGAATGTAAGTAACTTGCCTAAGATCATGCAGCCAATAAAAGGCAAGGCTGCACTTGAAACTTGGTCTATTACTTTCGGAGCCCTTGCTCTTATCCACAGCAAAACACCACCTCTTTCCATCATCATTACCATCATCGAGTACTAAAAATGAATCAGAGAGGGCGCCTGGGTGGCTCAGTTGGTTAGGCGACTGCCTTCGGCTCCGGTCATGATCCTGGAGTCCCTGGATGGAGTCCTGCATGGGGCTCCCTGCTCGGCAGGGAGCCTGCTTCTGCCTCTGACCCTCCCCCCTCTCATGTGCTCTCTCTCATTCTCTCTGTCTCAAATAAATAAATAAAATCTTAAAAAAAAAAAATGAATCAGAGACATCAAACCTAATCTGTGTTCTTCCTGTACCATCTTTAAGTTTTCTAAGTCCTACATTCCAATAACCTTTTGATTAATTGTATCTCAGTTGTGGCTCTGGGTCATGCAGCCATGTGTACCATTTGGCTGTCGTGGGAGACTACCCAGACTGCCTGAGCCGGGACAGAGTTTATCCCAAGTTAGGATGGGACAGGACAGCGGCCACGGTATATTCACACGTAAGAACTTCAAAGGTGAGACAATCCCTATCTTGAGTCCTGTTTCCTCCCTCTGGACGTTTGCCTTTTCTAGGCCTTAATTCCCATTGCCTAGTTCTCTCATTCTCTTTGGCTGGCGAGGTGCGGGGCGCTGGGAGGGAAGTCCCAGTTCTCACTGACTCACTCCACCCGTCTACCCAGAAGTCCCATCACATTCACACTTCACACAAGCAAGCACATCTAAGAGAAACTCAGCATTATTATGATGAACCAAAATACTTAATAAAATCGTTTAGAGCTAAACGACAAAGTTATAGATCTTATCCAGGAAGGGAGGCCATAATCTTAGAAGTTAAAAAAGTGCTCCTACTGAGAATTAAGAGGAAATTCCAGCTAGAATATGAGCTGAACTTACCCTCATGTTCCTTATAGTAAGTTATTCCATGTGGATGAAAAGTGTAGGGCCTAGAGGCAAAGTTTTTGAAGTGTACATAAACCTTATCTCCAGTTTCAGCTTTGATAATAGGGCCTAAAAACCCTAGCCAGATAGGTTTTTCTATAACTGTTGTAAAGGCTTTGTTTGTGTACTGAAGATACAAGGCCTTCTTATAGAACCTTCCAATTCTATTTGGGCCATTTTGAAGATAGATATCAGGATGTCCCCTAGAAAGGAAAAGAAGACAACTCTATCAGAAGCCATCATTTGGGGGGATAACATTATAATTGTAACATCTCATGTAACTAAAGAGAGATTAATAACCATATCACATTAAATGTTTCCCTACTGTTGTATGGATGCTTCCAAAAAATGAAGAGGTGAGTGGGTACTTACCCTGCTATTTTAATTAAGTGAGGCATCCCACATCAGGTGTGTATTAGAGAATCATGTGTGAAGGCACAATAAAATATGGTGTATCTTACAACAGTATTTTTCTTTTTTTGTTTTTGGGGTTTTTTTAGAGATTAATTAATTAATTATTTTTTGTAGTCTGATAATCTTTTATTAATATATAATGTATTATTTGTTTCAGGGGTACAGGTCTGTGATTCATCAGTCTTACATAATTCACAGGGTTCACCATAGCACATACCCTCCCCAGTGTCCATCACCCAGCCACCCCATCCCTCCCACCCCCCACCACTCCAGCAACCCTCAGTTTGTTTCCTGAGATTAAGAGTCTCTTACGGTTTGTCTCCCTCTCTGTTTTCGTCTTGTTTCATTTTTTCCTCTCTTCCCCTATGATCCACCAGAGTATTTTTCTGCAGGATTTTTATGTTAAAACCCAGAGGTATTATGAAATAAAATACAAAATTAGAGTGAAATATTAAGATAAAGCAGTTAACACGTTACTCACTTACGGTATACCTCTTTCAACTACTAGAAAAAAATGAGTTTATAAGCAGTTAATCTTGATATTTGAGACTTCAACGTGTGCATATATTTTGTTTTCCTATATAAATAAAATTAATGATGCTAAATTAATTTTACCATTTGTATTTCTTTTAGCAGCACTAAACCAAGATTGGAATTGAGCGTGCAGTACATGTGGGTTTTAAAATTACCTTTGGATTCAAATTACTCTTATGTTCTTTTAATCCCTTGCAACTGAAAATACTTGAACACTGAACATTTACTTTCTGCTTAGTGGCTGATTCATAGTTGCTCAAAACTTTTCTAAAAATATGAGCAAATTAAATTATAACTGGGCCAGGGGAGCAGGGGGAGGAGGAGAAAGAAAGACAAGAAAGGAAAAGGAAGAAAGTGAGTTTGGTATTCAAACTTTTAAAGTGATTCTTATGTTGTCCTTAACAGAAGGCTCTGAATAGCTCAGGAAGATTGATTTGTGGGTAACTCCATCTGCCCATGTGGAGGACCCACTTAAAACCTGGACTTTGGCAAGCTCCACCACAAATGGGATCTCCTCCAGCCTAACACTCAGGCTGATGATCTGAGGTTTGTATTTCTTGGTGTGAGTGTGTGTGTGTGTGTGTGTGTGTGTGTTGCCAACTTTCCCCTCAGTGACCTCTGATGCCTTACGGTTTCTACTCAGTCCCCGTGGGGCCGGAAGATCTGACTGGAGAATAAACTTTGTCTTATTTCCTCAGCTGTAAGCTCAATGAAAAGAGTGAGAGAGACTTTTCCTTCTTTTCTTCAAGACAAGAGGAAGGCTTGTCTGGGAGCTCTGGACTAATGTTGCTGCAGAGTTTAAAGGCCCAGTTCTTCCAAAATCTAGGCTTGCAGCCTAATATTTCTTAAGTTTTAATGTGCATGGGAATCTACTGAAGACCTTGATGAAATACAAGCTCCTGAGCCCCAGCCCCATTGATTCTGATGGTGTGCATCTAGGCTGGGGCTCAGGCATCCGTAGTTACTAACAAACACCCCAGTGTGTTGGTGTGTTCTGTTGGGGGCGGGCAGCGCTGGACCATGGATAACCTGAATACGGGAGACTCCAAAGTGAAGGGGAAGAGAGCTGCCTAATCCCAGAGGCAGTGGGATTTCTTGGGACAGTGAGACAGAAAAGTGGCAAGTCCTGTTTCCAGACCCTACCCTGGTAGTGCCCAGGCTTCTGTTGCTATAGTTGCATGAGGACATCAGATTAAATCTGAGTACTGGAGCCAGTGAGCATAGCTGCTTGGCAGTGGTTCTGGTGGCTGAGCTTGGGCAGCAGCAGCAGGTGCTGGAAATAGCAGAGCACTATGCCCTGGATTGACCAGAGGACTTTGACAATGAGTATCTCATTGTTGTCACCATATACCGAGGATGCCATTTTTCCTGGATTGCGTGAACTCCAGGACTCTCAAATTGTTCACTGAGAAATGAACCCTTTTGATGGGAAGGGGGCCAAACTGGAAGTTAGAACACAAAGAAGTGACATCTTTTGCTTCATTTCTCCTAATTGTTTTCTAATTGTGTGTTGGACTTTCCATTTCATTAGAATAAAATAGAAAAACGAATTCAGGAAGGCTCAGGGGGACTTCAAGGACATCAATATGCATGGGAAAACAGCACGACAGTGGGGTGAATTCTTCCTCTAACACTGCAGCGTTAGCATGAACAGGAGGAGTCCTAGTAAGGAGGTGTTTTAACAACAGCAAAATTCTGAGGCACTGAAGGCCACTGAGATTAAAAGCAGATTCATCCAGATAGTACTGCTGTGAAGAGGTTCACAGGAGTACAATTTCAGTCAGGCACACGGCTAGAGCACGGCTCACAGCGCGGAGATGGAATTCCTCTCTGGTCACCCCAGCACTCAGTCTTACACAGGCCCATCCAAGTCTGAGCATAAACTTTCTCCAGTGTCTCCTAGTGGTAGGAGATTAGTCCTGGAGATAATTTAAGTCGAGATTCTAATCTGGGTTCTAAAATGCCCTCTTGATACACATTTTACATTGGCCCTCAAATTTTTAAGGCTTCACTCAAATACTCTGTGTATCTATATTTTCTGAATGTGACTCTGAAACACTTGAGGCACGTCTCATCCCACTTCAGTAAAATGCAGTGAGTTTTGTGGGATGCCTTCATTGCACAGAAGTTCCCCTGTATTAATCACCTCCTGATACAGGAGGAGCGCTGCCTAAGCTTCGGGATTCACTCTTTGTACACGGAGATTTGGGGAGGCAAAAGCTTCTTTTGAAATAATTGATCTGAAGTTATAACATATATTCAGGGTTTTTAACATTTGGAATTCCTTTTATATACACAGCAATATGCGAAATATGTTTCCCATCTTTTTTTTTTTGAAAGAAAATTAACCAAATTGGGAAATATTTCATATCATGTGATAGTCTAAGGGAGGTCTATTTAATTATGTTCAGTCTCCAAAGGAATATCAAAGGGTCATAAGAAGATGTCTATTTAATTTCAAGAACACAGCTTGAGGACAAGGGTCAGTTACTGGAAGTTTGCAGGAAGTTTGACAGTCAGATATTCAGTCAAAAGAATCCATTATAGCTGATCTTTGAACCAGATAATTCATATTAATTGTAGTTCTTCCTGTTGACAATTGTAACATGCTCTTTTCTACTCATTACAATAGATACTGTCTCCCTCTCAGTAATCACATCCCTCTTTTTTACACCCCCAACTTCTAGAATCCTGTAGCCAACCCTTACAATTTCTGGTAGATTCATACTCAGAAGTGAGTTTTTAATGGTAGTGGAATTTTAAAAAAAATTTATACTGCCTTAGTAAGACAATAATAATGCTACATCCTTCCATAAATTCAGAATGCACTTGAGTGGTCTTGGTTTATGTTTAGACATGATTACTAACATGTGGGTAATATATGGGAAAAGTTTCTGGATTCTTGGCTTCATCAGTGGAGACACAGAAGATTAGTTTTCTATTGCCAAATAACAAATTATCACATAACAGCTTCAAACAACACCCACTGATTATTTCACAGCTCTGTAGGTCAGAAGTCTGGCCCAGCGTGACTGGCTTCTCCGCTCAGGTTATCACAAGGCTGACATCAAGGTGCTGGAGGGGCTGAGCACTCATCTGGAGGTGCTGGAGAAATCCACTTCCAAATCCATTCAGGTTTTTGGCAAAATTCAGTTCACTGTGGTTGTAGGATTAAAATCCCCACTTCCTGGCTGGCTGTAAGTGGAGGACCTTACTCAGCTCCTCACAGCCACCTATATTCCTTCTCAATTGGCCTCTTCCAAATGTTAGTCAACAGCAGTTTGTTGAATCACCTCAAATCTCTTCTTCTTCCTCTTCTTCCACTAGGAATTCTCTGTTTTAGATTAGGCACACCCAGATCATCACCCTATTTTTATTTTATTTTATTTTATTATTTATTTATTTTTTTTAATTCATTTAAATTCAATGTAGTTAACATATACTATATTTTTAGTTTCAGGGGTAGAATTGAGTGATTCATCAGTTGCATACAACACCCAGTGCTCATTACATCAAGTGTCCTTCTTAATGCCTATCACCCAGTTACCCCTTACCCCCACCCACCACCCCTCTGGCAACCCTCAGTTTGTTTTCTAGAGTTAAGAGTCTCTTATGGTTTGCCTCCCTATTTTCATCTTATTTTATTTTTCCTTTCCTTCCCCTATGTTCATCTGTTTTATTTCTTAAATTCCACGTATGAGTGAAATCATATGGTATTTGTCTTTCTCTGACTGACTTATTTCACTTAGCATAATACCCTCTAGCTCCAACCACGTTGTTGCAAATGGCAAGATTTCATTCTTTTTGATGGCTCAGTAGTATTCCATTGTATATAATACCACCTCTTTCTCCATTCATCTGTCAATAGACATCTGGGCTCTTTCCATAGTTTGGCTATTGTGGACATGGCTGCCAGAAACACTGGGGTGCGTGTGCCCCCTTCAAATCACTATGTTTATATCCTTTGGATAAATACCTAGTAAGGCAATTGATGGGTCATACGGTAGCTCTATTTTTAACTTTTTGAGGAACCTCCATACTGTTTTCCAGAGTGGCTGCACCAGCTTGCATTCCCACCGACAGTGTAGGAGGGTTCCCCTTTCTCCACATCCTCGCCAACATCTGTTGTTTCCTGAATTGTTAATTTCAGCCCTTCTGACTGGTGTGCAATGGTATCTCATTGTGGTTTTGATTTGTATCTCCCTGATGATCAGTGATGTTGAGCATTTTTTCATGTGTCTGTTGGCCATTTGTATGTCTTCTCTGGAGAAATGTCTGTTTATGTCTTCTGCCCACTTCTTGACTGGATTTTTTGTGGTTTGGGTGTTGGGTTTGATAAGTCCTTTATAGATTTTGGATACTAGCCCTTTATCTGATAAGACATTTGCAAATATCTTCCCCCATTCCATAGGTTGCCTTTTAGTTTTGTTGACTGTTTCCTTTGCTGAGTCATCACCCTATTTTAAAGGCAACTGTGCCATTGAATATAATATAGACAATGAGAGCTCTAGCTCTTCATACATATGGGTTCTGGAGTTTTAAGACCACCTCTAATATGATGGGTAAGGAGATGGGGCTTTTGGGATGTACCTAGGTCATGAAAATGGAGCCCTCATAAATGGGATTAGTGTCCTCTGAAAGAGACTCCAGAGAGATTTGTAGCTTCTTCCACCATGTGAGGACACAGTGAAAAGGCTATGAACCAGGAAGAGAGCTCTTACTAGAACATGGCCATGCTGGTACCTTGACTTTGAACTTCTCAGCCTCTAAAACTGAAAAATAAATTTCTGTTGTTAATAAGCTACCCAATCTGTAATATTTTGCTCTAGCAGCCTGAACAAACTAAGACTGCTGGACATGCTGTTCATCAGAGACAGAGAAGGGAGAAACAAGTTGCTACCTAAACTCATCTTTACAAAAAGTTTAGTAGAGTATTGGTGAAATTGCTAAAGCTCTGTTCAATAGTCACAGTTCAGATATATTTTTTTTTAAAAAAGATCACAGGCAGAGTGAGCAGTGCCATTTAGAGTTCACATGACTCTAGGTTGTTGTTGAAACCACAGATTAGCAAACCAATGTTGTGCAAACTCCCTAAGCCCCGACAAGACACAAGAGTATTTAAAACCAAAGAAATTCTCTGTCCCCCAGTTCCCCTCCCCCAGCATTCTTAATAAACACCCTCTCTCTTCTCTCACTTCTGGAATTACAGACTTCTTTATTGAAGCATGTTTGGGGCAATGTCTTGCACTTAGTTTATGTCCAGTGAAGCTGATTTGATTTTTTGATCATGAATAAGAGCAGAAGAATGGTGGATGGGGGCATGGAGTATAGTGTTTTGTTTCCCTATAGAAACCGCATATAATTTACATTGTATTTAATCAGGGAAAACACTGCCACCATACAAAATAGCTTGGTGAAGTCATGAAAAGAGGTCATATTCCTAAGAAGAGAATGCTACCTCAAAACCAGGCTTTAAAAAAATTATTGCAAGGTGTATTAGTTTTGTTTACAATCAGTTATCTTTAGGTCAGAAACTTTTCTTATTGTATATTACTAAATTAATAACTTGACAGATATTTTCAGCTATGCATTTATTTTTTACTGTGAAAAATTTCAAACATACATAAAATGAATGAGAATAGCATATACCCATCAACATAATCAAAGATTATGAAAATTGGCATACTTGCTTAGCTATTTTTAAAGATATAATCTTTGCAGCTGATGGTCATTGGGTTCATTTGTGCTTTATCACCATTAAAATACATTGTTACAAGTAGTGAGCATTGAGTGTGGTGACAATTAATGAGCATTATTCAAAGTGATGACCTCAGTATAAACTTCCAGTATAAAAATGTCAAGGAGAACTATACTCTTGCTTTTCTGTATGGTGACTATTGCTTGAAATAAGGGGGCTTTCACCTAAAACATGAAAACATTTAAGTTACACCGAGTTTTTGGGGGGGCCATCACAATAGATATCTCACATTTTTTTGTACATGTGTGATGGACCAAGCACCGTACTAAGAGCTTTAAATGCACCCGCTCTTCCAAGAACCCTATGAGGTATTCTTTATCTCCATTTTACAGATTAGCAAGCTGAGGCTGAGAGAGATTAAACTGAATTAACTGTCCGGAGTCATCCAACAAGTACTGGGTGCAGTCATAGTTGTTAAAATTGTGTTTAATTTCTATAAATGATGTTTTAAAGGATCAAAAAACATTTTATTATTTAAACATTTTTTAATTTTATTTTTTACCTACTAGTAACCAATAAATATATAACATTTATTAACATAACATTTTACACTGTCATTATTTAAATTAACATAACATTTTACACTCTCATTATTTAAATTAAGGATCCTCAGCATAAACAGACAAGAAGACTCATCCCTGATGAGAGACAAAATAATAACCAGAGGAGGTAATAAGGAGCGCCCGCAGATCCCCTGGGACTGAGGGGAAAGGTGTAGGGCTGCCTTTCTCCCTCACCAAAAAATGCCCAGGAATTTAGAGATCTATTAAAGTTTCCTGGATTTCCAGTCCACATTTTGCTCTTTCAATTTACAACAAATTAATAAAATATTTTATCTTATTGCCTTTATTTTTTAATTGATAGTTTATCAATTTGGTCTATAAACAATAAAAATAGTGACTTACGTGTCAACTGAGATAAGTTTCTGCTCACTGTCAGAGGCATAGTCCCAAGTTGTTTCAATAATTCCGATGTAATAATGCTTCTCTTTTGCCCAGGCTGAGTTACTATATAAAAACAGAAAAATACTCAGCCACAAAATCTTCATTTTTTTTTTTCCTCTTGGAGCCTGAGAAGCAATGAAGTGAAATCAGAAGCAGGCAATTTTAAGCTTCTTCCTTTATTTGCTTGTTTGACACAACTTAATGTTGCACAAAAGTAAATTGTTTCGTCAAAGCAAATAACGTTTCCCACTTCAGCTCATTTCTCGTAAATCCAGAAAGAAAAGTTTTCTGCTGCCAGGCTTCTCTGATGACAAATAAAAAGTCGACAGTTGTTGTTGGAGCCAATAGAGTGTGCATAACTCTGCCTTCCTCCATTTATTGCGTAAATTCCAGGAGGGTAAAAATCAGCTCTAAATGCTCCCTTTGTTCCTCGAACAATAAGCCACAGTACGGTGGCCTGCACACGGTGAACTCTTAATAAATTAGGAGGAAATTATGCAAAGTGGTTTAAAACATGTCACTCTTTCCTTTTGAAATGCCTACCAATACTTAGTTGCAACTTGATACAAAACCTTATACTTAGCTTGCCAAATTTAAGTACCCCACAATAAGAATCTTATTTTGAAGGATTTAGCTATTTTGTATGCTCTGCACTTACTTTCATAGAAAGTTTACCGTATTATTCTGCATTACTATATGCAAATAACAGAGCACAACAAGGGCTGATAATTCTGTTTTATCATCAAAGAAATCAGACCTAAGTAAATCTGCTTGCAAAGGCAAAGGTTGGTCTTAATAAACAGAATTTTATTATCAGAAGTAAAGAGAAGTTTATTAACAGAAAATCCTGGTTGTAACATTGCACACTTTGTGTTAATATAACCTTTTCCTCTAGAATCTTTCAATGCATTATTATTTGCCCGATGTTGTTTATAAAAGTAGACTGGTATAGGAGAAAGGACCCGGATGTTTGTACAATTCATTAATTTAGTAAGTGTTACCAAGAGAACCTACTATGCACCAGGTCCTGTTCTAAGCGCTGGGGATGCAGCAGACATGAGTCCCTACCTTCATCAGCTTACATTCTGCTTGTGAGAGACTGGCAATGTATAAATGAAGAGTGAAATAGCTAGTATTAGCAGCAACTGCTAGGGAGAAAAACAAATCAGAGAAAGACAATAATGAGTGCCAGGGAAGACAGCAGGATGAAAATCAAAATCCGATGGCACCATGTCACATCAGACAAGATACTTAACCCTGGCCTCAGTTTCCTCACCTGTAAAATCTCAGTCTCAGCGACTATTGTCCAGATGGTAATTAAAATGACTCACCACGTTAAGGCACATAGTAGAGAGGCTTCTCTCACCAGGTCATAATATCTTAACTAATTGCCCTGATACAGACAACTGAATCACATTGCCCAGGATGTCCCAAGACCTCCTTCTAGAGCCACATTTAACTATTGTGTCCTCATGCCCACTGAGAGGACAACTGGCCAAAATCTGTACCTTGCAAGGTGCTGTTCCTTTTAAATACTGGAGCCCTAGAGGGGCTCCTATTTCCAAATGGTCTACTCGGAGGGGACATCTTTTAGCAATTCATTCTCCCAAAAGGAGAATGGCACAAAGCTATTATATGAGCCAGCAGCTTTCCAGACGTTTCCTTCTTTCTCATCCTCTACTCCAAGCCCAAACTCAGCCCTGAGGGATGTGAGGACCGTGATCAGATCACAGCAACAGTCCTGTCACTTCTTTCAGCTAGTCTACCCCACTCCCACCAAAAACAAAACAAAACAAAACAAAAAACCCCAAACAAACAAAAACTGCCCAGGTAGTTACTGAGGGCTTCAGAACGTATAATCATAGCATCCCATATATTGGGGGCGAAATGAAATGGTTAAAGAGTAACACCCCTGCCCAGTGGGAGTAAATATTTGATGTTGCAATGCAGGGAAGGTGATGAAGTCCATCTTACTGTCCTGTTTTGTAACAGTTACCCTTCTCATTAAAAGGCATATAGCTGCTGAATGGCGGGAAGTAGGGAGAATTATCTGAGTCTTAGTACTGTCTAAATAAAAAGAGGCCACTGCGGGCTAATAAGCAACCAGCCATTGACAGGGTCATTTACTGCAAACCTCCTTACAGTGACTCCAGGGTTGGACCTCAAAAGTGAACTTTGAATAATGTTGCAATTGAGAACTTCTGTGCTCAAGAAATGTGTCACGGCAGCATAAACTGGGGTAAGACAAGAAGAGCAGGGGGCCCACAGGAGAGGCTCAGCGGACTTAGAGCATCGCAAGAAAGAAGAGAGGAACCTGGATGGGACCAAATAGCTCATCCACTTAACTACGTCTGTCAGAAGGTTGCTACCTCAGAACCCTGGGGTACACCTTTATAGTTTGCTATAAATAATTACTGCACAGCCAAGCTAATTGTTTAGTAACCTGAGCAGAGTCACATACCACAAGTTTTAATCACTTTCCACAATTTCTTTTCTTTGTTGTCTTAAAGATTTCTGGAGAGTCTTACCTGCATTTAGCAATTAAGACCCTAGGACTAGGGGCGCCTGGGTGGCTCAGTCAGTTAAGCATCTACCTTTGGCTCAGGTCATGAGCCCAGGGTCCTGGGTGGAGCCCCACGTTAGGCCCTGCTCAGCGGGAAGCCTGCTTCTCTCTCTGCCCCTCCCCTCCCAACTCATGCTCTCTCTCTCTTATTTAAATAAATAAAATCTTTCAAAAAAAAAAAAAGGTTAAAAAAAAGAGATCCTGGGGCTGATAAGGGCTAAAATCAAGGAAGCTTCAGCTTTATTTCTGTCTGGCAAGATTCAATCTCTCTTTACTTCCACTATTCCTGCTTATACCCTCTAGTTTCTTTTTTGGTTGATCCATGACAACTGGCTTTTAACATAATATGTCAGAATTACTAAGAAACAAACCACCGAAGACAGTCTTTCACTTTGTGACAGCAGGAAACAGTATAAAATCACAGATCGTTCTCTACATGACCAGTCAGACCACCACGATGCTATCTTTTTCACAGGAAATTGTGCAACTCTGGAATTTTATCAGTGAGTGCGGCTACATACAGAACTCTGATAATGAGTGCTTTGACTTGAACTAGTATAGCACAAACCTGGCTGATCCTCTTCTCTATTGTTCAGTTCATAACTATTTAGGGGGTTATCAAATTGGTCTTTGGTTGCTCCATCCCCTTTGGCTGCCTGTTAATGGGTCAAGGTTCTGGTCAGCACATTCTGACAGGTAGAACTGTCACAGACGGGAAGAAAAAAATCCTAGACTCTCATCTAGCAAAAGCCTTGATGGTGTCGAGGTCTACATTACAATGGGGAAGGAGATTTGTTTTTTAATGGCATAAGGATTCCAATTACTCCATTCTTGTTTTCTTACACTGTGAACAATGTAGAAATCAAAGCATATGATTTGTTAGCAATGAAAAGGAACCAAAATAGTAGAATTATTTTTATAAAAGGTTAAAGAATAGCTTGTTCACAAGGTTTGATTACATACAACTTCAATGTGCGACTTAAAAAAAAAAGATTTTATTTATTTATTTGGAAGAAAGAGAGCGAGAGAGCATGAGCAGGGGAGAATGGGGGCAGAGGGAGAAGCAGACTCCCCGCTGAGCAGGGAGCTGGGCTGGGGGCCTAATGTCAGGACCCTGGAATCATGACCCGAGCAGAAGGCCGTTGCTTAACCACTTCACCAACTGAGCCACCCAGGCGCCCCCAATGTGCAACTTTCTTGAAACATCTTCCTCTCTTGTTGTGGTTAACCTCATTTCTTCTTGCTTCTATTCCATGCTGGGGCAACACATTTTGTATAGCTCTTAACACTTTGATTTGTGCCTGGGTCTTAATTTATAAAAGATGGCTCCATGATGACATAAAGAGGCAAAAGCCATTGAAAGAAAAGTTACAATTCCCCTAGACACAAGAGGCACGCACGTCTTGCAGGGCCAGTGTTGTTGAGGAGGCAGAAGCAGATACTGGGGGAAGCATAGGCCACAACCTTCGTTGGGATTTGTGTAGGAAAGGCAAGGCAGGGCAGAGTAAATAGTTTATGATTGGCTAGTTTGAATAATCTCAGCGGGCTTTGAGGCATAGGAATGGTCTCTAGTTGTTTGGTGCTTGGCTCCAGATTGATTTCAGGCAGAGGAACTATGGCTTGGTGTGTGAGTTACATAAAGGAGGTGGTTAGGGGTATGGATTCAGGGATTGGTTGGTTTGCATATGAAAGTCTGGCTCACTGGCAAGCTGTTCACTATCTCTAGGAATTAGCTAGCTCTGGGAGAGGCAGTCTTTTCCCACCTCGCAAGGTCCCCAAAGATGTCAAAGCATGATAAAATATTGAAAATAAAAAACATGATGAATGCATATTTCGTATTGGAATTATCTGTTTATGTGACTGTCTCCTCAATTAGACTGGGCTTTCTTGGGGCCAATGACTATGCCTTGTTTTATCTTGAATCCCAGGCACTCAGCATAGGTGCTGACACACAGCTTAATAAAAATTGAGAGAATGAATAAATGTTAACCATAGGAACGGTCGCTAACATCGATTAGTTGATTACTGTAAGCCAGAGCAGTGCCAAGAGCTTTGTAAAGTTTATTTCATTTAATCTTCACAATAATCAATTGGGCAGATGTATTAGTTTTTTGTTTTTTTCTAATTTTTTTATTGCTGCTTTAACCAATCGCCACTAACTCAGTGGCTTGAAACAACATCAATTTAATATCTTACAGTTCTAGATGTCAGAAATCTGACCCCTACATCACCGGGCTAAAGTCAAGGTGTCAGTGGGGCTGCATTCCTTTTTCGAGGCTCTAGGGGAGAACACATTTCCTAGCTTGCTCCGGTTTTTAGGGGCTGCCCACATTCCTTGGTTCATGCGGGGGAGAGTGAGATCTATAAGCCAACAATGGCAGGTCGAATCCTGACATTGCATCACTCTGACCTCCTCTTCTGCCCCCCTCTTCTACTGCTAAGGACCCACCTTGATAATCCTGAATAATCTCCCTATCTTAAGGTTAGTTGATGAGAAGCCTTAATTCCATCTGCAACCTTCATTCACCTTTGCATGGACAGTAATATAGCCATAGGTTCTGAGGATTGGGATGAGGACATCTTTGGGGGAGACCATTATTTTGCTTACAGAATATCACAAATAAGTATTATTATTATTATTATCTTCATTTTACAGATGAGGGAACTATGGATAAGAGAGATTTTATACCTTGTCAAGGACCCCATAGCTAGTAAGTGGAGTAGCCAGAATTCAGGTTTGTCCTCCCTGATCCAGAGATGCACTATGATCCTGAGGACAGTAGAACATGGCTTCAGACCACGGTTGGGCTGGGCTTCCCAGTCTCTCTGTGCTGTGGAAGGATTGAGGCCAGGGTCTGGTTGGCAGTTGGCAGATTCAGAACCTTCATTTTGTCAGTTTACAAAAAGATGATTAGTTTAGAGGGTTCCCTTTGGTGAATTTTGCAAACTTGGAGAATCAGTCAATATAGTAATTTATTCATTTAAAAGTAAAGGAGAATAGGTATATATTATTGGTCTTTTTTTTTTTTTTTTAATAATCTCTACACTCAACATGGGTCTTGAACTCACGACCCTGAGATCGAGAGTTGCATGCTCTATCAACTGAGCCAACCAGGTGCCCCATATAATTGATCTTTTAAAAAATTTGTTTATAGATCTACTTAGAAAATCATATTATGGAACAAAATTTTCTTGGCAAGTATAGAATTTGACTAAAAGAGTGTATATTCTTAAAGTATATTCCTTTAAAAAATTTTTTTTTGCACTAACAATATTTCTGTTGAAATGGTGGTACTCATCATCACAATGAGAGCACCTTCCAATAGTTGTGCAGGAGACACATCCCACTGATGCATTCTTAGTCTTTGACTGTTCCTGTTAAGATGCATGCAGCTGACTACCTTTCCCTACAACTCCCATTCACTAAATCACACTTCACGTATCCATTAAATTAGGGTTTATTTTACTAGACTCTGACTACTGTCCATCTCTGAATCCCAAAGCCTAGGATTGTGTTCTTAAGTGAATGAGTAGATGAAGTAAGCATTACTCTTGGTGACATTGGGGCAGCACCTTTAGCAATTTCTTACAGAATAGTGTAGTTTTATCAGCAACACTTTTAAAATTCTCAGACTGGAATGCTTCTTGTGGGGAAGGGGCATGGCTAGTTTCATCCATATTTTGTAGGTTCTTATTAGTTTCAACAGCAGGGAGTGAAGTAGTATTGTTATATATATTGGGTACTTTTGCCCAATGTTATAATAGCATTATTAGCATATTAATTTTTAGAAGTACTCTTCTGGAGACAGAAGTTGGAGTATCTTGGGGTAAATGAAATGATGTCAGGGATTTGCTTGATAAGATTCTGGGTATTTACATATTACTTATGAAGTTAAGAAGTTAAAAAGTAAAAGGAATGAAGAGTCTGGCTTTGGTTTCAATTCTCACGTTGAATCCTTTTATTTAACTAATTTCTGATTTCAAATATTCTTATTGTCTAAGGCATAAGCTGTTTGTTAGCCAACGTACAAGACATGTGTAGTCCCCTCTCCCTGTTATTTCCTCTACAAAAGCTACAAAAGCTCTTTCTCAGCCTTCCTTGCAGTTAAGAACAGCATATAAGAGGGGCTTGACCAATGAGACACAGGAAGAAGTTGGCTGGGTCTCCTCAGAAGATTTTTACTTTCCTGATAAAAGGAGAATATGTGGTTGGTGCTACTCTTTTTTCCTTCTTCTCTGCCTTCAATGTGTATACAATATTTGGAGTTGGAACAACCATCTTGCAACCATGAGGCAACAGTCATGAGGGAAAGGCCAAGGACATTAAAGACACTGGCCCTTGCACCATCAAGTTGCTGAACCAACACTAGCAGCCTCCTAACTTACTTAAAAATATGAGACAAACACCATTGGTAATCCCCGTAGCTGGGTTTTCTGTTACTTGTAGCAGAACACATCCCAAATGGTCATATTGTTAGATACAAAGTCAGAGCATGAGTCCTTATTCTTGGTTCTGGAAGACTGCCACTTATACATTCTGTAACCTGCAGTCTAATAACAATACATGGATTTGCATTTAAAAGACTGATACAAATTTTCAACCATGCTATGAGAATTACATTTTTTTTTTTTTGATGCTTGCTGATGGTGCAGGGTTAGTCTTGGATTGTGTATTTTTTTTTCTAACTGAGCTAGACTTCAGATTGTACCTGCTCTCTTTGTTCCTCTTGCTCACACCCTTTGCTATGTGTTGAAAACCTTGTTACACCACTACAGACTCTACTCCAGTGACACCGTTTATAGAAAGAGGAAGCAGCTCACACACAAAACGGACAAAAAAAAAATTTATTTCAAGCTCGTTTTCCTGGTAGATTGCCATGAGTCTTCAGCCAGGCCCTCCTAGATTCCTTTATCTCTGGTGTTTCTTCTTCAGCAGCTTTCGCTCTGCTCATGGACTTGTCAACACTCGTATGAGAAAGATATTTATGCTGCGGAAAAGAAAGTTTCATGATGTTCTAAGAAGTAACTGAGTCAAAATATTACAATCATCGTATCAAGAGACTAAAGGGTAATGACCTCATGGATAGCCTAAGTAACTAAGGAACTGATGAAAGTCTCAGAGAAGAAGATACTGTTTTCATCCTAAAGTTGCTAGTAAAATGTGTTGGAGAAAGGGGAGATAAGAATGAGAAGAAATTGTCACTTGAATATGAAAAAATATGTAATCATTATTTAGTTTTTTTCAAGAGTTGTAGAAACACTTTATACTTCCACCAGAGTATATGTAATGCCCATCTCACCACACTGTTACTGATATTATCTTTGAAAAAAGAAATCGTTGCCAAATCAATGGCTTACTTACCCAACAACTGTATCTGACTGTTATTTAAATGCAATGTTTAAGTGATTTGATTATTAGCAAGGTTAGATATCTTTATAGTTTCAGTAATCATTTGTGTTTCATCTTCTATAAATTGTTCAAATCCTTATGCATATGTTGTATGAATCTGGAAATAACACATTTAACTCTAGAGTATCTTTTATCAGATCAGAAACAGTTATCTAAGTTTGAGAAAGAAGATAAAACCAGTTTCTTGGTCATCTCAAAACAGTAATCTTTGGGGGTTTTTTGAGATTTATTTCTTTCTTTTAGGGAGAGAGAGAAAATGAGAGAGAGTGTGGTGGGGAAGGGCAAAGGGAGAGGGAGAGACAGAATCTCAAGCAGACTCCCTGCTGAGTGTAGAGCCCAATGAGGGGCTCGATCTCACAACCCTGAGGTCATGACCTGAGCAGAAATCAAGAGTCAGACACCACTTGATCTGGTGGAATCTGAATTTGGTGGTGGATAACTGAGCCACCCAGGCACCCCACAAAACAGGAATCTTTGAATGAATGAGTCACGTGTCGGATCATGTAAATGTTCAGTGGATCAGATACCCTTATATAAACATTGAATTTATTTAAATATGATCACTTCAAATTAATTTGGCTTACCTTTTCATTCGATTACAGTATAAGTGCTCTCCATTCCACCCTCAATGTGAACACTAACATGGCAATGAAATAACCAGGTCCCAACATCTCTTGCATACATTTTTACAGTCTGATATACTCCAGGAGGAAGGTCATAAACGTCAGAGCGATACAGTCCCGTATCCTCAGTAAGGAGACAAAACACCACTAAGTAACTTAAAAAAGGCAGTAGTCATTTATACATCCTATCAATTCTAATATGCTTTGTTAGACGACAATTAGAAAGCATTAGGTGCCATTGCACTTCTCCTCTGAGTACAAGTGAGGGTTTAGAGGAGGAACAAGTCTGAGAACATTTCAGGAATGGGCCACAGAGAAACATCTCACTCTAAAGAGATCTTGTGTCATTCTTGGTGTTAGATACTTTGTCAGGGTCTCCTGCAGAAGAAAGCTCTAGATTTCAGACAACATCTGGTCTTACAAATCCCAAAAGTTTTAACTGAATTATTTCTTTTTTTAAATTTAATTTAATTTTTTAAAATTTATTTATTAACATATAATGAATTATTTGTTTCAGGGGTACAGGTCTGTGATTATTCAGTCTTACACAATTCACAGTGCTCACCATAGCACATACCCTCCCCAATGTCCATCACCAAGCCACCCCATCCCTCCCAAACCCTCTCCAGTCCAGCAACCCTCAGTTTGTTTCCTGAGATTAAGAGTCTCTTATGGTTTGTCTCCCTCTCTGGTTTTGTCTTGTTTCATTTTTCCCTCTCTTCCCCTATGATCCTCTGTCTTGTTTCTAAAATTCCTCATGTCAGTGAGATCATATGATACTTGTCTGTCTCTGATTGACTTATTTTGCTTAGCATAATACCCTCTAGTTCCATCCACGTCATTGCAAATGGCAAGATTTCATGTTTTGATGGCTGCATAATATTCCATTGTATATATATACCACATCTTCTTTATCCATTCATCTTTAGCTGAAGTTTTTCTAACTAAGGATGTTGGTGATGTGAAGATGACCATTTCTTGAGATATAGCTAATCGGGAAAACTCATGGTTACAGGAGGGAGAGGAGTTCATCTGCCTTCTGGGGTCAGGACTGAAGACTGAGGGCCTTAAGGGCTATTTGTTCTCCTAAGCAGAGAACCAGATGTTCAGAAGACTACCTCCTCGGCATGCTACTTTGATTTTGAAAGACGAGGCTCTGGGGCCTGGCCTGACTGGATTAGGATGGATTTGGAAGAGCATAGGAAGGAGATGAATTGCTCTGAATAATGCAATGGGAGGTATTTGGAGGATGGGGGTATGTTAAAGAGTACAGCTCAAGACGGGGTCTGGAATAATTTGAGGAGAGGACAGATGTCAAGCAAGTCCTGCATCGGGCTCCCTGCTCAGCAGGAAGTCTGCTTCTCCCTCTGACCCTACCCCCTCTTGTGCTCTCTCTCTCTCTCAAATAAATAAATAAAATAAAATCTTTTTTTTAAAAAAAAGAGTCTGGTTTTCTGTTTGTCTCTTCTTTTCTTTGTTCATTTTGTTTCTTAAATTTAATAGGATTGCTCTGAAAAGAGCAGTTTTGTGAAGAGGTTAAGAGTGAGGGACTCTAGAGCTGGGGTTCAAATCCTACTTCTACCCCTTATTGATTACGGGAAAGTTCTTTGTCTTGTTAATCCTTCATTTCGTTCCCTTATAAAACAGTGATAAAATAGTGCCTATCTCTGGGAATCCTCAATGAGAAATCCATGCAAAGAACTAAGCATAGCATTTGGCACATAAGACGTACTTAATCAAGGTTAGCTTTAATTAACATTATAGAAATGTTACCACAAATTCCACTTAATTTGATGCCTTATAATAATCATTTTGCAGAGCTAGCCCCTGAGAGCTAACTCTTTTGATTTCCTCTCTTCTCCACACAACTCTTGGCATGGTTCTAGGAATGTCAGAGGCATTTGCTGAACTGAACTGATCTGAACTAAACATCAAACGTACTGTAGAAACTATAACCAGAGTTTAAATCTCTCTCTTTTGTTCTAATTTTTAAAGTCTTATGTAAACACTTATGAATAACAACCCTCGTATCAAGGCTTTTCCTTCTAAAATTTGAGGAATGTAGAGGGAAGTACAGGAAGGTCATGATTGTTGGCCCCTGGGTGGTGGGTAAAGGAGTTCATTATATTATTCTGTCTACTTTGTCATGTAAAATTCTCTAGAATAATAAAAATGGTTTTTAAGCCAAAACAAGTAAGTTAAAGAAGAATAAATGTGTTCATTAAAGGACAGAAAAGAAAGCAGCACATTGATAAAAATTTGGTGCAAAACAAGTCATGCAGACTCATGGAATTTGGCTAAGATAGGCTCTGAGCATTACAGAAGCTATGAACATAATACATCTAGAATCCAGGAAGGCTTTATGTGAAACTTTTATCAATGCCAAAAGATGGACTGTATTATGCCAAGTGTCTGGACCAAATGAGGTGTCAAATGCATGAGATATAATTGGTGCTCAATTGTACATTAATGTTTATATAAGGGACTAGGATGAAGAGATAAAGAAAATGCTCCTCAAGTAAATAAATGACACTAACTTGGACACTGAAAAGAGAAAGGATAAACCTTAAAATACTTGTAATAAATTAGAGAAATGGTCAGGCAAAGATGGTCAGTAAAACAACAATGGTAAAGAATATGAAGGTGTGGTGGGGGAAAAGCAATTCGGACAGAGATATAAAGAGACTAAGAACACATAAAAGAGAAAAAGATGAAGATAATTATTTTAAAAAGTTACCACAAAGCCAATTGTCACCTAATTCCACATTTTTATTTTATAACAAATGCTGAAGGAATGATAGAATTAGAAAGCTACCATTTATAACTCCCACTGTAAAAATTGATTCTGGCAATAATCATCAATGGATCCTTTTTATAACTACAAGGTGAAATATATTTGGAGAAAAAATTTGCTTAAAAAATCACTTCACAGCTTGCTTATTAATTACAAGGGAAAGATGATGCTTTTGTAAATGGAGAGAAATTGTAGACCTCACCTCAATAAAGTTATCAAACAACCCCAACAATGTCAGCACCTGTTGTCAGGATGTACTTCTTGGTGTGATGCATGGGAAGCACATAATATCACCTATGTACTGTTCATGTCAAGAATGTTTGACATGGATCTGATCATGAGGAAACTATCAGACCAAGGCAGAATATGGGGCATTCTACAAAGCAACTGACCTGGACACTTCAAAAATGAAATGCCATGAAGGATCGAGAAAAAAAAAAAAAACCCCTCTTTTTTAGGAGAGAGATGACAATGACAACCAAAGGCTATGTATAGATAATTAGATCCTGAATTAAAAACAAAACAAAACAAAATGGTTAGAAAGAGCATTTTGGGGACAACTGGGGCTATTTGAATGGATTATATGATAGATTATATTACTGAATTAATGTTAACATTGGGGGGATAGTAATGTTATCACGATGGTGCAGAGATTCTCCTTAGTCTTAGGATGCATATGGCTTTATTTAGTATTTAGAGGTGAAGAACCATGATGTTTGCAATTTACTTTAAATTGGGTTCAGAAAAATAGAGAAAGAAAATGTGGCAAAATGTATGAGTGTTCCAAGTGTTTTTCTCTTATGCTACTAAGTGTTTGAAAAAAAAAAAAAAGTTGGGATAGAAAGGGTGAAACTCGAGATGATTATAGAAGTCTTATTTACCTATCAAGTAACACCATATTAGAGTGAGAAGTGCACTTCATTCATTCGTAGACATTTACTGAGTGTCCATGGGACACAAAGAGCTAAATGTATAATTATTTACATGCACCTGATATGTTATAGATTGTAGGTATTGAACTTCAGTTCTGGCTGGGTCATTTCCTTTCTAGTCTTGTTATCCTGCCATGCTGCCCCAGTAACTGCTTCACAAGACACAACAATAATTAAACAAAGCTGCCCAGGGCTCTTACCGTGTATTCAAAGCTGTGGCCGTGAAAGTGAACTGTGTGCAGGTCAAATTCACTCCCCATGCCAATCAGATACCAGTTCACTTCATCCCCAACGTGGAACGTCAGACCTTGGTTATTTCTAAACAGTCTTCCGTTAATTGCTGTGAGGGGACACAATTTATTATATTCAACAAATATTTAAAATAATGTAGGTTTAAAAAAAAACGTCTCATAGAAAGTATCACAGATGTTTTCGGAAGCCATGAGGATGTTAAAGTCAGCCTAAGGAAGCTGTTAAACATGACCAAGCCATCCATTCATGTGGGTGAGTCTAATTCTAGAGAGTTTTTCTTGCCTGAGGAAATGAAGCATTGACTTTGCTTTAAATAATTGGGTTGCACTAGAATATTTCACCACTATGGATACTTAAATTGATGGATACTTAAACATGTCTATATATTTAAAGTATATTTAAAGTGGTCACAAGAGGCTTAGAAATTGAGTGTGTTCTTCTTTAACTGCTCAGACCTTCATGATCTGTCACTGGTATGATTAGAATGGCCTTTTAGTTGAGGTCTGGGCCTTTTGTCTTTCCCGCTCTCTCTCTCTAATCCTCTACAGGAGTGGTTTCCAAAGAGTAATAGGAAGAAAATATTAATTTAATTATATAATTATGTATATAATATATAATTTAATCATTAATCATATATAACTATATAGTATATAACATATGAATATTAATATATAATAATAATCTATAATGAAATTATAGATTAATATATAACTATCAAGATATCAACATATCAATATATCAATATATAATATTTAAATTATATCAATATTTAAATATATAATATTTAAATTAAATTGAAATTTAAATATATAAATATATAAATTATATAAATTTATATAAGTTATATATAAATTATATATAAATATAAAATATGAATATCAATATATAAATATATAATATTTAAATTAAATTTAAATTTAAATATATAAATATATAAATTATATAAATTTATATAAAAACTATATAAATTATGTATAGTTATATATAAACTATATAAATTATATGTTATATAAATTATATATTATATAAATTATATAATTAATATTTTATATATAATTACACATAAATAATAATTAATAAACATTAAATATTATTTGAGATTTAATGATTAAATATTAAAATAAATTTTAATAAAATATTTTATATAATCATTGTTAATTTAATTATATAGTTACATATAGTTATATATATAATTATATATATATTTCCTCCTTTTTGCTTTTCTATTTTGTGTTCATCTTTTGAAATGCCAAACATGCATTAATACAGTGGTACAAATATATGATTTATAACCATATATCTAGGGAGGTTGGGTTCTAACTTTTAGCTGATGGAGGGATATAATAGAAAAAACTAGGAGACTCTGCTTTAGACCATGCTTCTCAGACTTTAATGTGCATGTGCCCTGAGAATCTTGTTCCAGTGCAGATTATGACGTCCTAGGTCTGTTTCACCTGAAATTCTGCATTTCTAACAAGCTCCCAAGCGATGCTGGTGCTGCTAGGACTACAGGGGGAGCACAAAGGCCTAGCTGAGTGCCAGAGCCGTTCCTCCAATACACACCTCTTCCTGCTGTTCCCTCGTTCGGTGCCTTTAGTGCCTTCGGCACAGTGGTTCTGGACTGGATTTTGTCCTGCAGAGGACATTTGGCCATGTCTGGAGACATTTTGAGGTTGCACAACTTGGGGGGAGGGTGTTACTGGCTTCCCAGGGGTCGGAGGGTAAGGATGCTGCTAAACATCTTACGATGCACAGGACAGCCCCCCACAATAGTTACCAGACTGAAATATGAATAGTGGCAGGCTTGAGAAACCCCAATTTAGATCGAGTCTAAATCCTTAACAGGGTAGTCAAGGTCTTGCACAATTCTGTAGGCTTTTCTTTTCTTTCTTTCTTAGGTCACATTCTTCCGGCTACATGGAATGTCATTCCCCTCCCTTTCTACTAGACAGACTCCCATGCATCTTTAAATACTCAACTTGGGCTCCTGGGTGGCTCAGTTGGTTAGGTGTCTGCTTTCAGCTCAGGTCATGATCCCAACATCCTCGGATCCAGCCCCGCATGGGGCTCCCTGCTCAGCGGAGAGCCTGCTTCTCCCTCACCCTCTGCCTGCCGCTCTGCCTACTTGTGCTCTCTCTCTCTGTGAGAGAGCACTGTGTTTGTATTTCTGTTACAGCAACCCCCCCTCCCCCACCGCCCCCGCCAAGTCAGCAGAGATAGGCTGGCCCTGTTCTGTGAGCAACTTGAGAGAAGATGCCTCATCTAACTGGCCTTCGTATCTCCTCAGCACGAGTATAGTGCTCTGTGCCCTCCACGAGGCTTATTAAAAGATGATGGGTAGCAAGGATGCAGTCCTTGAATTAATTTCAAATTTACTATATGTATCTTGGGGGGGGGAATGAAGAAGTTGAAAAAGATCACATTTGGGTTTGCCTTACTTAAGGATCCCTCATCTAGTCGCGTCCCCAAGCTTCCTCCAGTGAAAGGACTGGGACCAGAAGTCTGACTGAATGTGACTATAATTCAGTGAGATTGTTTATGTGCTTTTTCTCTGAATAATTGTCTCATTACTATGATTCTAGATGGGAGGGGGATATAAAAAAGCAGGATGTGCCTAGTCACAAGCCACCTACAAAAGAATTTTGGTTGATGATCATGGAGTTTTTTAAAGTTCTGCTTGGTGGGAAGATGGGATGGGGCCATGTGCTCTCCAGTTTGCCACAAGCCCCACCTCTCCCTGTGTCCGTTCAGGTAAGACACTTAGACAAGTGTGTAGGAAATCCCTCCAGAAATGATAGCTGGTATTCTTGGTTTTACATCACCTGCATGGTTCCAGAAGCGTTGGAATTTGCCTCACTGCTAAGTCTACAGCCCTTAGGCCAGATCCAGCCCTCTCGTTTCCTGTTTTTCTGTGGCCCATGAGTACAGGGTGGTTTTTAAATTTCCAAGTGGTTGGAAAAAACCAAACAACCAAAAAGAATATTTCCCAACATGTGAAAATTATATGAAATACAAACTTCAGTGTCCATAAAGGAAGTTTTATTGGCTCGTAGCCACTTCCATTTCTTTATGTCTCGTCTGTGGTTGCCTTTGTGCCCCATGGCAGAGTAAAATGTAGCCTCCGGTAGGGACTGTGTGGTTTACAAGTCTATGCTCTTTACTCTCTGGTCCTTTATGGAAAAAGTTTACCAGCCCCTGGTCCACGGGATCTATGCCACAGCCCCATGCGATTGCTTTCTCTAAACTGCTGAGTCGGCCAAGGGTGAACCTTCATCTGCTCCCTTTGTGTGGGACACCCCACAAGCTCCAGCTGCTGAGGCAGCTAGTGGACATTACCGTGCATTTGGTTGCTGAGGTCAAACAGTTTATCATTCCTGTCTATGTTGTTCGGATCTGAAGAATAGGTGTTAACATTTTCTTCGAAGTACCAGGATTTGTTCTCATTAAAAATCATAAAGTGGAGCACACGGTGAACTATGCTGGCTTTGGTGTTTTTGCGACATACGATCAAAGGGCCTACCAGTCCACTGTTAAGATCCTGCAGAGGAAAAGCAAGATTGTCAGCTGTGCCCAAAACTAAAAATGTCCCCCAACCAGAGAAACGAGTCGAATCAAGGTTGAGTTCTAGCGAGGTCAGATCCTGAGTTTGTAGTTACTAGGATTCTGAGAGTAAGGAAGAAGATGTTTGACATGTTGCATCCTTGACTAAGGAAAAGCGGTCAGCTCACTCACTCGAGTTGAAGTCTGATGAGAACCACTAACTCCTGAGAGGGATTTTAGTCACATTCCTCAGTGGATTTAGCTCGCAACAACAACAAAAAACCCAGAGCTTTGTTTTTAATTAGAATTTCTCGGCCTTGGAGTTGGCCAGCCGCGAAGTCTAAAGGTCTGGGATCCTTGGCCATGTGATACCCCTGCTCCCAGAGCCGCTTCCAGCTGAGAGCCTTAGTTTGTTTATACTCATTTTGGTTTGGGGTTGAATGTCCGTGTAGGTTCTAGGCAGAAAGCAAGCCAAAATAACTAAAAGTCTGGAGATGAGCCTTTTGTTGTTGTTGTTAAGTGAAAATAAACTGAACTCGAGCATTGATGGCTTAAAAAAATATATACATCTGTATGTGTTTATTTCTCATTCATCAGAGACTTTTAACTCCATACTGTTTTCTGTAATCCAAATCCAACAAAACAAGAGGATATTATATTTTCCAATTCACAGTGACATGTTGGAAAAGTATCGTGAATCGAAGTAACCATAACGCAATGATTTTGCTCTTGGAAAATGCAAACATCTGTAGAATTAAAAGCTGAGCAGTATTTATGTTGCTTAAATGAAAGATTACATAGAACTAAGATTTTTTTTTAACACAAATTCCTTCTTTCTTCCATTATAATTTCTAAGAAGAGATAGGAGGAAAACGATGACTTGATTTAAAGTTTACCTTAATCACATCCACGGTCGAATAGTAAAACCAAGGTATGCACTCAAAGTCCTTTGAGGCAGGGCCAGATCTTTCAGGAATCTGCCAAATGTATGTTTGGATCTCTCCTAAAATAGACAAATAACAGTGCATATAAACAGAATCTTTTAAAGCACATGTTTTTGTGGAGAACCAGATAACGAGCAAACCCCAAAGCTATACAAATATTAGGCAGCATAGTCCTGGTTTTCACTTCTGGCTCTACTGTTCCTAGCTTTGTGGTCTTGGTCAATGTGTTTACAGTTTCTGAGCCTTCTGTTTCCTCCTGAGCATAAAATGGGAATTTAGGGATTAGACAAGATGGTCCAAATAAGGCATTACTTGGGTCCCAGGGTGAAGCTGATATAACTATCACAGCTGGCTCTCATGTTCTCAGGGTTACTGAATCAAAACCTTATAGTGATTTTGCCATTGAAAAATGTCAGTCGTTACATATCTAACTTATTTGTTCAACAAATATTTATTGCAGTGAAGATAATGTAGGCTTTGAAACGCGACAGACTTGTTTTGAATTCCAGCTCTGAACCTTCCAATTTATAGATCACATGGGGCTCTTCCCTGCTCCCAGAGCATTTGCCTTAGCCCTACGGAATCTAAGTCCTATACTCTTGCCTATTTCAGAAAAGTTCTTTGGGACACCTCCTTCCACTCCTGCCCCTTGCTGTATAATCGTGCATCTCCCACCTCCAGAGGCTTAAATTAATTTTCCCAAGTACCTCCACTAACTGATGCTATCCCCAACTTCCCTGCTTCCAAATCTTTAACAATCAGTCTACTTAGAACCAGCCCTCCCCTTCCACCACACCACACAGTGCCTGGGTTCAGCAGATACTCAGCAGTGTTTGTGGAATGTACCCAATGGGATCCTTCTCTGACTACTGAGAGCAGAGTGCTGACTTACAAACTCCTTGGATAGGAGATTCATGTTAGCACTACCATGGGACTGTCTCTTTTTTAAAATCAAAAGGGAATATTTCACCTGCCATCAAAATCTCTCTTTCCTCCCTCTGCCCCACACATCTTCCCTTTTTGAATTTGGCTCTTTCCTCGATACTACTTGTTTTGGTAGGCAACTGGATTCTGGATGTCCCTCCCAGGTTCCCCTTTGAGAATGAAGGAATTTTTGCTCCACAGGCTGTCCACCCTCTCCTGAGACAGCCTTGGTGGAAGAGAGTCACCTTACCCAGGCTTACATCCAATGACAGCTGCAGGGACAGAAAGGCCCAGCTTTCTCACCCCAACTCAGGACAGCTGAGGACCACCCACTCTTCAGAACTTCTAGGGGTGGTTGGGCTTTCTATTGAGGCTGCATCTCTGCATAAGCTCTCCCCCTGCCCAATTCTGTTTCTTTGTCTTTGATCCCAAGAGCACTATCTGCCCACAAATTTTCATTTCAGGATCTGCTCCCTGGGCATTAATATTAAAAAGCATTTGTTTTGGGGGCACCTGGGTGGCTCCGTCAGTTAAGAGTCTGCCTTCAGCTCAGGCCATGATCCCGGGGTCCTGGGATCGAGCCCCGCGTTGGGCTTCCTGCTCAGCGGAGAGCCTGAGTCTCTCTCTCCCTCTGCTTGTGCTCTCTCTCTCTCAACTAAATAAATAAAATTTGTTAAAAAAGCATTTGTTTTTGTCTGAGGTATGTGGAATGGCATGCTGTACAGTGGTGATGCCACAGAAATGTTAATACATGAGGTTCATTACTTCCTCTTAGTGACTCTCTCCCCTGCCCCCTTCTTCACACACTGCATCGTATATTCAACTCCTACTTTAGCACTTGAGTTGGAGAGATGGACTATAGCCTAAGAAAACCTGGCAGCTGGACAGGTGGAGAGAGGGGAGGGAAGGTGGTTCTAAAAGAGACTTGTATACACGGGGTAGTTTTGCTCATGGCACCCATCCTGGAAGCAAACTCAAGACTTGCGAAAGGAACTCGCTCCCCAACTCCTTCTTTAGACCCTTCCTACTAGTCCACTGGTCTCTCTCATCTAGAACTACACCTATACCTAAGAAAGGACATTAGCACATAGTCCTGCATAAAAGCTCTGAAGCTTTCTTTCCTCTTCTGAAGCAGTTACCTGGCTGTGTTGGAACAACAGTGGAATAGTTTGTTTTCACTCCATGAGCGTGAATCGAATATGGTCTTGAGGCTTTATTTTTAAAGATAATTCGGATTTTTTGACCAGGAGTGAGAAATATTAAAGGACCTAGGGAATATAAAAAGGAAAACGTGTGGAAATTGTTATTTATTTTAAATTATGAATCATTTGTCCTCTTAAGTATTTATACAGCGACTTATTTTTATCCTTTTTCCTTAACATGCAAGCCAAATAAAACACACTTTTAACAAGTGGATCATTGATGATTTATGAAACATGGTTTTTGCCTGGAAAATTTAAGTCTTTAGAAAACGTACTTTGATGAGCATCAGTTACTACCTACAAAAACACACAATTTAGAAATGAAATCTTTTATTTTCTTTCTTGACCAACCTTATCACTTAAACCTTTTATCTTTTTCCCCTTCACCTTAATGGAAAGTTAGGAGGAGCTGGAGGCCTTGTTACTGACCAACAGTGATTTTTTTTTCTCTCTCTCAAGACTGAAGACCCCTTCATTATATTCACTCTCCCTTCCATCCCAGGCCAAGAACTGGAGGTAAAAAAAAATTGTTTTAAATCTTCTTTCTATTTAGAAGCAGATTATGTCACTGACTCTAAAAATTCTGAAACAGGGATGGTTTTGAGATGAAATAAGCAGTAAGAATTCTCTTCAAACTTGTACTATAATTACTGAAATCAGAGCCCTGAAGATACGTACTGGACATTAGATTCTAGCTTGGGACATCCTCTCTTTGTCCCCATGGCCATTTCACCTTCCCAAACACTAGAGAATTGTTTTCCCTTTTCTGTAAAGTGGTTGTTGTTTTTTTCTTTTTTTGTATAAATAATAATGGAATCTAGAGGGTCATGTCGTGTTATCTATCTTGATGCACTTAGCCAGAATCCTAGCAAAAACTAACATCCTGCTGTTACTAAAGATAGGAGCCCGCCCAATAGCAAGGGGAACTGGACAGCACAGACCTCCTTCTGGGGGTTGCAAAGGGACAAGCTCAAGAGGTCAATGAGGAGCCAAGAAGAGTAAGAGTAAGAATTTCTCCAACAGCATGTAAATCTCAGGGTCTCACATCAGAAAATAGTCTCTAATAGGGGACCCTGGGTGTCCGACTCTTGGTTTTGGCTCAGGTCATGATCTTAGGCTTGTGAGATCAAGCCCCATGTTGGGCTTCTCACTCAGTGCAGAATCTGCTTGAGATTCTCTCCCTCTCCCTCCCCCTCTGTTCCTCCCTCTGCACGAATGTGTGCACGTATGTGTGTGCACGCGCTCTCTCTCTCAAATAAATAAACAAATAAATAAATAAAATCTTAAAAAAAAAAAAGAAGAAGAAAATAGTCTCCAATAGACACTTAGATATCAGGAGCCAAATAAAATTTGAGCATATGGAAATGCCATGTGACTTCTCGAAATATTATGCAACATACAGACGTGTCATTTGACACATGAAAACATCATGTGACCTCTGGAAATGCTGTGGGACTTAGGGAAATGTTGCATGTAGGTGCTTGGGGGTGACTTGTAATTTTCCTAGCTGACCTGTCAAGGGTAGAAGAAAGGGCTGCAATATTCCTCACTCTTGGACAGAAGATGAAACTAAATATTAACACTTTACATGTTTAAATTAAACACTTAGGGTTGCCTGGGTGGCTCGGTCATTAAGCGTCTGCCTTCAGCTCAGGTCATGATCCCAGGGTCCTGGGATCGAGCCAAACGTCGGCTCCCTGCTCAGTGGGAAGCCTGCTTCTCCCTCTCCTGCTCCCCCCTGCTTGTCTTCCATCTCTCACTACATCTCTCTCTTCAAATAAATAAAAATAAATAAATAAAATCTTTAAATTAAACACTTAAATTTAAACAAAGAGTTCCCCCTTCTCACTATAGTAGGGCTTCTGGGCTTCATTTTAATATCAGTGAAGTGATCTCTAAATGCTACTTCTGAAGTCTCTCTAGAGTTCTTGAGTCCTAAGAAGCCAGGTAATCTGAAACTGACCACATTCACTTTCTATGGTCCCTTCAATTTCCATGAAACAACCTTGAATCAGTTTTCTTTTCCCAGTAAAAGTGCCTATCGGCAAACAAATTAGGATTAACATTATAGGCCCTTTCCTCTGTCAAGGTGGAGGTTAACAATATCCTCAAGGTGTGCAACAGTCTCTGGTGACTGAGGACAGGAAGAAAAACCTGAAGACCAGTCTGATCGTGTAGCAATACCTAGTATGTCCAGATGTTTTTCATCTTCAGTTCTTTGTGTTAGATTCTTGAATGTGATATCATCATACTGACGGTATATAACTTTCTTGTATTTGGACCCAAGATACGTCCCAATTCTATCCAAATATATGCTTGTTTTACTTTAAGGAAATAAGAACAAAACCAAAAAAACCACAAAGTTAGTTAATTTAACCATTAAATTAAACAAATTCTCATATGGAAGAGCTCCTTATTGCAACAACACAATTGATTAATGTCTAGAGGCCACTTCACCTCTTCTTCTTAAAAAAAAAAGTATTAATACTGGTAAGATGGCTGGATATTCATTCTGTACTTTAAAACATATTTTCTGGATGAAATTTTAGTTTTGATAAATGAATAAATAGAAAAAGTGAAAATCAGAGAGAGAAATCAAGTTTTACAAAAAGAAAAACAAAGGTCTTCGATTTGAGGTTCCCAGAAGAAGAGAGATTGACAGAGACAAATGAAGACAAAAGGAAAATCTGACTGATGCCACATGTTAAATGTAGCTGAAGTGATGTTTATTACACCTTGGAGTGACCAAGCTGGATGGTAATACACATCAGGAAGACTGGATGCAAGGAGTGAAAAGAAAGCGAGAAACAAAGCACAGAAATAAGTGATGCAGATATTTAGAAAGAATTGAAGTCATTTATAATTGAAGGTAAGATACACAGATACATTGTGATTTGTAACGGAACGTATCCTAAGCCCACACGTGCCTCGCACTTACCATGCACACACACCCATCATGCACACCCACACCATACACACGAATACACATGTGCACACACGTGCACACATGTGTGAGACTGAAAAGAAAGGGTGGAGGACTCCAGAAGGAGCCCTTCTCGGTTAGAGATGGAAGTTACTGCCATACTTCTCTCCTTGTAAATGTTGCAGTTGTTTCTCCCACTTCCTGCTAGGAGAATAATCCCACAGAACTTCCTCAGCAGCGATGTAAATGGTTTTCTCTTCCTCATACTGTGTTTGATCAGGGTTTGGCTTCTCACACTGCCTCACGTGGTATTTATGCTTCATGCCTCCTAGATAGTGCTCTGTTGTCATACAAACTACATCAAAAGTTCCTGGAGATGAGTAAGAAAAGAATGCATAAAGCTTTGCATTCAGATTTCTTTTCTCTGTGAAGTCATCTAGAAGATATAAACCCCCAAACGTAATACAGTAAGATAGTCCATTTGGTTTTTTTTTTTTTCCATTAATTTGACAGATACTTATTCTTTATGCCAGGCTTATTCCTAGGCACTTGGGAAACATCAGTGAGCAAAACAGTTAAAAATCCATGTCCTAAGGGTTTATATGGCAGGGTGGGTGGGTGTTGCCGAGATAAACATAGCAGGTAACATCAATGGATGTTGGAAGCTGGTAAATGCTATGGATTAAAAAAAGGCAGACCGGTGTGGGAAGGATTGAGAATGCTGGGCAGGGTGGGGCGGGGCAGGGGGGAGCTCCAGGGAGCAATGAGCAATATTTTATAGGATGATCAGGGTAGGCCTTGATGGAAGGGTGACACCTGGACAAAGATGAGAGGTGACTGATGGATCCGCGGCAAGAGCGACCCAGGCAGAGGAAACACGCAGCAAAATCTCTAAGCTGAGGGCCTGTTTGGTGTCTGCAGACCATCCCAGAGGTCTGTGGGTCTGGAGTGGAGTGAGCAAGGGCGAGAGGAGACAAGCTTGGTGTGGGTTGGAGGGCTGGGTCCCATGGACCCTTGGGAAACAGATGGTAGTGGGCAAGTGTGGAAGGAAGGAGACCTGTCAGGATGCTACGAAGTAATCCATGAGAGATGGTGGGGCTTGGATCGGAGTGGCAGCGGTGGAAGGCGATCAGACTCACACTTTCAAGTCCCCAAGCAATGACAACAACAAAAAAACTCCAGCCTCGTTCAGACCAGTATATTCCACCTGAATTCAAGCTGTCTTTCTTTGATTTTGGTAATTTTATGCTCATCGCATGCCAACGCTGTTTCTCAAAGTTACCTTTATCATCACCAATACTTTCTTCTGTCTCTGTACGTGTTTCTGTTGTTGCTGTTACTTTTTGCAGAGGGTAAGATTCAGGAAGACCGACAAGGAACAAAACCTTCAGACTCAAGGATTTGGGAAGAAGCATTTGTTTAGAATGAACTGATGCCCATAGAGCACAGCGCTTGACACATAGCAGGTGTCTCCACATGTTTACTGCAGCTGATCTCGTTAAGTAAAGAGATGAAGAACAAAGCAATTTTTTTTTTTTAAGTCCAGGAAAACATCTCCAGGGAAAAGGAGAGGAAGAAGTGGGGCGGGCGGGGGCAGGGAATCACCTGCCACCAGGTGAGTGCACAGGGCGGAGAGGAGAACGAGTGTTGGAAAAGATTTCTTTCTTGTTTCCCTCTGAGTGCTCTTAATCCCAGGCTCTGCTTGTTTGTAAAGTAAAATAAAAAAAATTTTACATGTAGAAAATGTAATCAAATGAATCTGTGGTATCACCAAGAGTTCAGATACCAACCCATGGCATTTATGGAGTAGCTAGCTTATCGTGTAGCCAGCATTTGATTTGCCAGTAGTTTTTGACCAAGATGAATGGATTTGTGTTTTATTTATTTATTTTATTTTGGTGAAGGTGGATCTGCAGGATAAATGAAGGAACTAATATTTTATTGAACGTCTAACACACGCCAGGCACTTTACTATGCTGCATCTATCTCACCTGGTCCTTGTCTATTCCTTTTTGCAGATTGTAAATTATTGCAATCCCTATTTTACAAATGAGGGTATTAAGTTCAGAGCAGAGGGGAGGTTCCTCTGACACCCCTAACAGTATTCTGATTAAGAAAAATTTGCCACAGCAGCAATTGACCTCACTGAAGTGAAAACATTTCCCTAGAGAGCCAAGCCAGCAAGGAGAGGAGTAGAGAGAAGGCAGAAGCAGACCGGTGGGTCTGGGAAACAAACAGATAGAGAATAGAGTGAAAACAGGTTAAAATGCTTCAAAGCATCTTCATCACTTTTGAGGAGTGTGGATTGATTTAGAGTCTGGAGCCCAGGAAGAGAAAACCGAGAGGGGTGGAGGGGATTTTTGTGATCTGGGAAATGATATTATTACTGCTCCTATAAATTACATGGAGCAGGGGAAAGGCTTTTTAAACACTGTTTATATAAGGTCCCTTTTTTCTGTACGAATAATATTCAGTGCATGTCAAGACACTGTTTTTCATAATTTGGGCACATTTCAGTGTGAAAGAGAAGATCTACTACTTACCTATGGAATCGGGTGTCATAAAAAGTGTCTGGGAGTTGTGGGGAAACAGAGCTATGGTGTCGTCCCTTGATCCTAAGGAAGTGAAGGTATTTCCTGAAAAATATATCCCATGTAAGTCTTTTTCTGATCCCACACTGAGAACGTGCCACGAAACGTTGTCTCCTAAGCACATGTCCAGTCCAGGCAGATTTCCATACATGTATCCATTAATGGCTACAAGACATTGGGGACAAAGAAAAGAATATTTAATTTATTGATAATTGGCATCTCTTCAAACTCAACAAAGGACTAATCCTAAGGCAGCTCAATCATGTAAGATAATCTCAAGATTATCTGTGTTCACCCCTTCCTTTTAGATTTGAGGAAACTAAGGCCAAAGAGGCAATTACTTGTCCAGTGTCATTAAGCTTATTTTTGGAACAGTTAAGATCAAAGTCCAAGTCTTTAGATTCTAGACCAGTCCTTTCCCCCTACACCTGCAGTCTTCAAAAACCAACCAACCAACCAATCAACCACCTAACTCAATAAACACTCCATCCACCAGTGTCACTAAATTTGGCAGTAAAAAAATACATGACTTTTCTATCTCACATTTAGTAATAGCTAAACAATATAGTGCACCAACAAGGCATTGTTAAGTATTTAGTAAGTTGAATTTAACATAATCATCCGAGTAGATAGTATTTTTGTTGAGAAATTATCTTTAAAAGAAACATGAAATATATTAGCCAATCCTTGGGGAAAAATGTATGTCTCTCTTAATCTGTAATTCTTTAGACATAATGAAATTAAACAAGTGCTTAATGCATTTATTTTGTAAATTGCATGTTCCCTCACAATACATCTGGTTGGACTTCTGGAAGTCTGGATCCTTTTTATCCACATTTTCAGGCCTTGTTGTAAATGTTCTGATATTTTCATCTAAGAGATGACTTTTATTTTCATCAAATATTGTGGCAAGCAGGTAAAACTCTTTGTCTTTTCCTTTCTGTGGATGAGAATAGAAAAAGAAATAGACATGAAATATAGATGCTCTATATACAAAGTCTAGTCAAATAGTTGATCTGCATACAGGATTTCCTACACAAGGTGTTTTGTATACTCCTCGAAAATTCAGGCACAGATAAAGGCATGAATCCCAGTGAATGGATTTATCACAGAACTAAGAAGTTAGGAGAATTATCTATAGTTGTTTTCATATAAAGCTCTTACTCTAGGGACCCCTACAACTGAACTTCATAAAACTAAACTCTATGATCATAGATGTTTATAGTGGCTTTTCATAGGATGCTTTGTAGAAAGTGAGTTAAATAAAATGTTTTCAATTCTAGAAAGTCTGCATTTTTAGCATTTATGAAGAAATTAAATATGTACACATATTTATATTTTTGGATAAATAGAAAGATTACATGTGCTATAAGAATTATGAGACTTATAATGCTTGAATTATATGGATGCCTGTTAATATGTCATCTCATTTTTAGATAAAATATACATTCAATTATACATATATTTATTTGGGGAGATTTATTAGGCTTTATTACCTTATAAATTATAAGTGCAAAAAAGAAATTAGATATTAGTTCACTTGTGAGTGAGGAACAGGGGAAATTCATCCCTCAAACATTTACTAAGCACCTACTACACGCCAGAGAGGGTCAGTCGTTTTCACAAAAAATTAACAAAACAACAACAAACAAACAAACAAAAAACCCTCACGTACGGTTTCAAGGAACTTATGGTCTAGTGGGACAGAAAGGCCAATAAATACAATTGCATGGATAAGTGCTCCAATGGAAACATACGCAAGGAACTATGGTAACTGACAGAAACCACTTTAGCTAGTGAATATTGTCTGAAGGACAGGAAGGAACTTTCAGTCGGAGTTTTAAAAATGTCTCCCCTCTCAGCAGGCAAAGCCGTGAGGAGAGGCCATTCCCGATAGAGAGCAGAGGGCAAAATCAAAGAGATGTGAATGAGCCTTTCTTCCTCAGAGACTAACAAGCTAATTCTGCACAGTGTGGCAAGGAAGGAGGCATGAATCTGGAGGGGCCGACAGGGGTCTGTTGTGCTGACTTCTGAGCCAGCCAACTGCAGAGTATGGAGCGCGCTAGAGTTGGATTTGAAAAGAAGCGATGTGGAGCTACAGTGAAGCAGGGTGAGAGTGGAACCAGGAGTCAGGAGGTTAAAGGAGTTCAGAAAGAGGGGACGGTACCTCCCAAGAAGGCAGTGGTATTGGGAGGTGGATGACTAATGTTGGAGGTGAGAAAGGAGTTGTTGTTGATGGAAATCCTGGGCTGGGTGGCGTCATTAACAAAAGAGACAGAGTGAAGGAGAGAGGGGCAGGTAGCGGTTGTCCAGAGGGAGATGAAGAGTTAAAGCAGTCAAGCGGAAATAGAGGTGTCTGGTACACGCTAGGGTGGGTGCTCACTGGGCAGAGGAAGGTGCAGGTCTGGAGTTCAGAAAAGGATAGAATTGAGAAAATCAGCCCACAGAAGAAACTGAACCTGCCGACTGCCACATTGCTTTGCCTCTGCAGTTCTGTCTCAGGCAACCTCTCACCAAGGCCTATCTGGACATAGATCCATGACTCACCTGTTTGCCATCTTTACCAAGGCTTCCATTTCTGCACACGAGCAGAGGCCCTACGAGGCCACTGTTGATGTCTCTTATCATATTTACTGAGGAATAGTATAACCAGGTCAGACAGTTGGGATCTGAGGAGGTAGGACCCACATATCTTGGAACTTCCCATGTATAGACAAATATCTTGCCAGGATTTACATGTGAGGAGGGTGGAGGAGTACCTAGTAAGAAATAAATATTGGTAAAATAGGTCCTAGGACCAGAAGTACCCTAGTCTAGGCTGTTAGATCTCTGAGAGCAAGGACCGTATCTTGCTCACTTTGTAGCACCTTGGGTGACAGTTGAAAGGGGCTGAAGGAATCACGGCCATAATTAGGACACAGTGCTGTTATGATGTGAAAAGTGGGCTGCATCATGATTTGAGGAGAAATTTTATTTTCTAGCTGACATTATATTGCAGTGTGGCTTGTTTTGGCCTCCCTCAAACATTACTTACTTCCTCCAGGTGTTTTGTAGAAGGAGCCCTCATTACTCTTTCTGTAACGTAGTCCATGAGGCTGAATGCTGAGTGGCATGGAAGCCTTGTTATAAAAAATGATCTTGATGATCTGTCCCACTTCTGCCTTAATAATAGGGCCTAGAGACCAACAGAATTAGTAATTGTCCTCGGTTTTCACAAACAATTGTCAGGTGTGTTACTTGAGTAAGTTTCTTCTAGGAACAAATTAAAGAGACAATGCTATGAACCAGGAATGCCTCCGACTGCAAGAGCTCGAGATGATTCACGGTCTTAGAAAGTCACTTTGGATCACATGAATATATTACTCTTATTGGATGTATAGGGACAAAAGAATGTAGTTTAAAATTGGGTGAATCAGAATGTACTGTTTTCATAAGGTTGTAAGATGACAGCCTAAAATCTCTAAAACTGTGAGATGTGAATACTATTTTGATTGCACAGAATATGTATAAACGGCGGTTATAACCCTGCAGAGCTCTGAAGAGAATTTTACCAAGGATTCCAAGGTGCTCCTCTCTTGCCTTCTGTGTTTGGAAGGAAGCATCTGTATATTCACGGTAAACTAGCTTTTTGTAAGATCCTCCGATTCTGGTTGGGCTTTGTTCAAAATGTAGCTGGGATTCACTGCGCAGAGAAAGCAGATACACAAAGAACTTTTAAGTTAACAGTGATCACGTGAAAAGAAAGCAAGAATCTGTTTTAAATTACTTGTAATATATTTATAAAAGCAATGCATGCTCATTGTAGGAAATTTGAAAAATAAGAAGAAAACTGACCCCCCAAAATTAAAATCTTCATAATCCCATTATCTACATATAACCACTGTCAACATTTTCCATGGATTTCTTTTCAGTCTTTTATCTATGCGTGTGGGTATAAAAGTATCTATGCCTGTCTACTTGGCGGTTTATCCACACACTTTCTTCTGGAACACAAGGTTCTTTTTTTTTTCCAGTCAGGTAGTAACAAACGCCACTTCTAAAACAATTATGTGCAGAGATGTTAGAATAGTAAGATGAGAGATGTCATTCTTCTTTTTAGATTTTATTATAATAGGGGTGCCTGGGTGGTTCAGTCGGTAAGCGTCTGCCTTCAGCTCAGGTCATGATCCCGGGGTCCTGGGATCGAGCCCCACGTCGGGCTCCCTGCTCTGCAGGAAGCCTGCTTCTCCCTCTCCCACTCCCCCTGCTTGTGTTCCCTCTCTCGCTGTCTCTCTCTGTCAAATAAATAAATAAAATCTTTAAAAAATAAAAAAATAAATTTTATTATAATAAAATTAAATGGGGTCCCCTGAGAAAAAGAGTTTCTTAGCAGTGAAGTAGGGACTTGTCATGCTAACACATCATAGAATTTCATAGCCAGGACAATCAAGCAAGCTGAAAAAAAATCTATTAATTCATACTTATTTTAGTCAATATAAAATGAGAGTTGGACCTAACTCTGAATCTGATTTTTGCTCTAAGCCCAGATATCCTTCATATAAAATTTCCATCCCACAGATTGAATAATTTATTGATGAACTGAAGTAAGAAGTGAAAATACTCACTCGACATAACAGTCTTAGTTTTCGCAAATTTTCTCTGAGTAAATTAGAGAAAAATAATTACCATGGGAAACACTGCTTGGTGGTTTCAGAACTTGATATTTTCTGACATATAACTTCCATTCAATAGACCAGAAGGTTTAAAATTGCTGTAATCTTTGAGTTGGTAAATATAATTATAGCAGTTGGACTATCAAAAAAACTTTTTGTGTACTTTTAAATGCTGTGCCATGGTAATGTATTTTGGTCGTAGTTTTTGGTCACTAAAATAGTAATTGGTAATATATTCTTAGGTGCTGTTGAAATAAAAAATATTTATAAAACATAATTTAAGGCCGCCTGGGTGGCTCAGTTGATTAAGCGACTGCCTTCAGCTCAGGTTATGATCCTGGAGTCCCAGGATCGAGTTGGCATCAGGCTCCCTGCTCAGCAGGGAGTCTGCTTCTCCCTCTGACCCTCCCCCACCATGGTCTCTCTCTCTCACTCTCTTTCAAATAAATAAATAAAATCTTAAAAAAAAAAAAACCAAAAACAAAAACATGATTTAAGAATGTCATAGGAAAGAAAAAAGTAATAAAAAATGTCATGGGCAATAATTTAATTATGCCTTCAGATCTTAGCAGGGAAGTATAAATGATACATGAGGAATGTTTTGAATTTTTATAAAATTGTTATTGATAACATTATCCACTGCCTCATAATTACATATAATAAATCTATTTTAAAACAGTGCTAGGGGGAAAAATGAGCAGTATGTTTTATTTCGCGCTAGCTGCCAAGGCATTTAGAGAAAAATTTTGTGTGGTAGTGATCTTTTAATTCAACATCTTCTAATTATTGATATAATTATTTTTCTCCTTTTGTTTTATCGGTATCTTTTTATGACAAGATGCCTAAATCCTTCTTAGGAGTAGCTGGTTATGAAAAAGTTCGATTATCTTTATTTAACCATAAATATTTTAATCACTGAATTATTACCTTCCAGATGTTGTTAAATTTTCTTTAGTGAAGGAATCTACACCAGAGGGAGCATAGTTCCAAACAATTTTTTCAGCAGCAATATAGTAACATATAACATGTGTCCCATGAACATCTGTTGAAGGTTTTCGGCAATTCCTTACGTTAAAAAAGGCCTTCATACTATCTGAAAAACAGTAAACCCAAGCAGAGAATGTTACTGCAACATTTTTCTTATTCCATATATATTTTATGTTTTAGCCAACAATACTGCAACTTCTCCCTTTTGGAGAGATTTGAGGCATTTTACTTACGGAATCTGTGTAAAAACCTAAAATGTATGAAACAAATACAAAAAGCAGGATGCAAAGATAAAGGTTAGAGGAACATATATTACTGGAGAATAATCACCACCTTTGGACCAGTCCCTAGATGAAGATGTTGCCTGTCTACCGAGAAGAATTTGAGATTCTATTTGGCCAAAAATATCTTTCCTCAGGGGTATAAAATTACCACCATTAGTCACTAATGAATTAGCTGATTTATTAGATTAACTAGAAGCAGGCAGGAAGAAAATCAAGGCAGGTAACTTTCCACGAGGGCACCAGTCCTGTGCTTTGATTTTGGAGTACTGTTGGTGGGAGTGTAAATTAGGACAGACATTTTGGAAGGCAATCTGGGCAGCATTTGTTAAAACATAAAAAGATACAAATAAAAAGATGTTAACTATTACATTGTTAATAAGCAAAAAACGTGGAAGCAATTTAAATGCCTATCGGTAGGCAATTGGGTAAATTACTCAGGATAGATACATCCCCAATGTGGAAAACTATACAACAGTGTAAAAGAATAAGTTAGATGTATGTGGAATGTCAGGAAAAAGATTTCAAAACATTGATAAGTGAAGAAAGCAACAGCAGAAAATTATATGCAGCGTGATCTACTTATGTAAAACAAAACACAAAATATAGCAATGTGTTTTTGGTTTCTACATGTTCATATATATTGTGTGAGAATGCATAGTGAACAGGTTTTCAAGTATTCACACCTAGTGTTTACTCTCTGGGGAGGAACGAAGATGGCGATGGGAGGGTTGGACTAATGGTGTGTTCTTAAACCGGCTCTCTAAAGACAAAAAAACACCATACTTGATTTATTTTGCTAATTTTTGTGGTCTAAACACTCCCACTGTGACCAGTTTGAAGTTACCAACAGTTTACCAGCTGGCTGACTTAACTCCCTGCCCTCTTGAGCTGGTATGAGCTGGTTCCCATACATCACATTAGATTTTTGCTTTTTCTGCCTACTGCCCACCCCCTCAATCCTTCCCCCACCTCATTCCTTCCTCTTTCCATCCTTCCTTTCTTTCCAGCCAAAGTCTATTCATGTATTCTTGTAATTACTAATAAAATAAAATAAAATTTTAAATAAATTTTAAATAAAAACATTTTAAATACAAATTTTAAGAAGACTGAAGTAAATTTTAAAAACCACACACAACTCTAGGACACGGGAAGAGATTAAATACAAGGGAAAGCTATGGAGTCAATCAAATCAACCAAGGAACTCTCAGAAGCTTCTCAATTGTGCCAAGGGCTGACCCTATTCTTTCTGCAGAGCTGAGGGCCAGACGTGGCTCGAAGGCACCATCTGCAAAGTCAGTAAATAGGAAGAGTGGGATTGAGTGTACATTTTCACCTGAAAATGATGTTCCTTTCTAAGTGAGAAACTTTTCACCATTAAATTCAGTCCTTGAGTTGCAGTGGCTGCGAGTGGTTCTCCTTTTTCCCCAGAGCCCTCGAGGGTCCCAGCACATAGCAAATCCTGATAAATACTTGCTGTGTAGTTATTTCCGTAACTAGTGGAAGCATGATTCTAACCAAAGTATGAGACTTAGAAGGCAGGTTTGATCACAGAAGTAAACCCATTTGTGTATAAAGAAAGAAAAGTGAATTCTTCGGTTCTAATAACAACCGTGTGTTTTGATCGAAAGGTAAGACAAAAGAGTGCATGATTATATGTAGAGTTTGGTCATATTTAAGTATAGAAAAGATGAATGACTTCATAACTGGCTATCATATGATTCAATGGACGGTGTGATTGAAGAGGGAAACAAACGGAAATACAAAGGTTTCCTGAGTTCTGGATTAGTATCATTTAGTCCCACAATATTCCTGGCAATTCTTCTTACAGGGTTTTGGACACATGTTTTAACCTCTTGAAACTTGTTTCCTCAACTTAAAAACAAATAGTAATAATACCTGCTCTGCCATTCAGGCTTTTTGTAAGGCTCGCTGGCTAATAAATATAAAAGTTTTTTGTACAAACAAAACAAAACACCCCTATATACCTAGAAGCGTTCATTACTATGGAGTTAAGTGTTAGAGACCCGGGTTCCAGTTCTGATCCTGTCACTGCCTTTCCAAAAGGCAACCCCATCACCTCCCTAGAAATCGCTTTCTATCATTTGGAAGAGAAGGTATTTGTGAGGGGTTGCAACGTTGAAAATTCTCTGACGCTGTGTTATGTAAAGATCACAAATCCCTACCGTGTGTCTGACATCCCAGCTGCCAGTCTCCAGGGCCCTTGGCCACCATGAAGGCATCTTCCAGCGAGGCAGGGAAGACAGTAATGGTGTCCTTTCTGTGGTTCCGGGATATCAGAGTTTGTCCATGCAGATAGATGGAGTGTGTGTCCAACACACCACCCATGCCCACAAAATACCACTTGACCCTGTCCTCAGCACACATGGTGAGATTGGGCAGATTTCCATACATGTATCCATTTATTGCTGAAAACAAATGTATGTTTTATTTTATTTTTTTTATTTTTTAAGTAAACTCTACGCCCAAAGCAGGGCTTGAACTCATGAGCCTGATAGCAAGAGTTGCATGCTCTCCTGACTGAGCCAAGAAAATAAACGTGTGCTAATCTCTCACACACGGTAGATGAGGACCAGACGCTATACATTCTTTTTTTTTTTTTAAGATTTTATTTATTTATCTGACAGAGAGAGAGAACAAGTAGGCAGAGAGACAGGCAGAGGGAGAGGGAGAAGCAGACTCCCTGCTGAGCAGGGAGCCCGATGCGGGGCTCGATCCCAGGACCCTGGGATCATGACCTGAGCCGAAGGCAGACGCTTAACCAGCTGAGCCACCCAGGCGCCCCATACGCTATACATTCGGCGCATTTCCTCAATACACAAACCTCACAGTGTCAGCTTTATTCTCATGCATAATCTAACATGGGATTTGATTGGTGTTCCAAACATGAAAAGGCCATAAATATTGTATATAATTAGAAGTGTCAGGAGCACGAAGAATTACAGGCAAGAGGAGGAAAAGTGAGTGAAGGGCAGAGGTCAGTGACGAGGGGAAAAGAATAAAAAGAAGCTAAGTCCCGGAAAGAAGAGAATAAGGATGGGTGACTGAGGGAATGAGAGTGGCTTTTCTGAAAAAATCTTATGTAGAAACATTTTTTTTAAGAAACACATTTTCATAAAATACCTGGTCAGTTATGTTTTTGTTCTTCCATAATATTTTATTACCTTAAAATTATACCTTTCCTTTTTTTTACCATCTCCTTTTGATCAAGATCAGACTTTAGAAAACAAATGCATCTACCTAACTTTACATGCTATGAAACTCTGCAAACTAGCAAAATTTACTAGATGCCTCGCATATCAACCAGCGTACCTTGAGGGAAAACTGGAAAATGTAAACTCAACCACACAAACTTGAACAAAAGGAAATCACTAAATAGAATCACCGAAGTTAGAATTATAGGGTATGATGAATAAGAAAGCTTTCTTTAATCTTACAAGGCATGAGATTGCTCTCCTGGAAGTCAGGATCATTAGCATTAACTTTGCCAGATTCAGTGTATGCATTAATATTGTCATCGATATACCAGCTTTTGTTTTCATCAGTTATGGAAAACATCAAAACGTAAGACCTGTCGATATTTTTTTCGGTGTCTCCATCCAGTGTGCCTGAAACATAAAGAACAACAAAACTTGCTCTTTGCAATAATTATTTTTGCCATGAAATAAACTGGTGATTCTAACTGATTCAACTTAATCTTGCACACCTACAGATAGAACTCTAAGGAACAATGCATGCAAGGAACAGGCAAACAGCCTCTCAGCTTTCTACCTTCTTCGACCCTGCTGATTGAACACTTCTCTATAGGAGAAAGGTGTCAGTCATTTTGTGAAAAGGCGGCTAAAGTGAAGTTCACTGGATTTGACTACCATCTAGTGACCAACCTGGACTTGAACTGAGGTGTTGGACTCACCATCGCCATCTAGTGCTCGGAGTCTGAGAGGGCAACTTTACTTTCTTGACTGAAGAATCAAGGTCAAGGCAGGAAAAGGGAGCTCATCTGATAGAAAAATTCCACGAGGAGAGCAGGGGGAGAGCCCACTTATTCTGGTTCTATTGCTACAGTGAGATTTTAAAAATATGTTACCTCTTTTGCAGGTCAGAATTGGTCCAACAAGACCCGAAGCCACGTCTCTTGGAGTGTCTACATGGGAGTGGTAAATCCTTGTCACGCAGTTACTGTCATCGGGGCCAGGCCCCTGATTTTCTTCTACAAACCACTTGTAAGTATATCGTGCCCCTGGTTGCAGACGGTCATCTTCCTTTTGCTCGCTCGTAGTATTATCAGGATAGAGGGCACCTAGGAAACATAATCCACACTGCGGTCACAGTAACCATTGGGCAACAGTATTTTGAATATCACTCATGCCTTCTCTAGTAAGCCATGAATGTATGTTAATTTCTATTTTTGGAATCAAGTGTGCATTCCTCCCCTCCTCTTTCCTGTCTCCTGTCTCTTCTTCCTTAGCTGACTTCCACTTGAATATCCAGCTTGTCTAGTTTCTAGACGAAACCGGAATGAGATAGGCAGTATAATTGCAGACTATTATCACCATTATTGACGGATTCCAAAAATATTTACTGTATATCTACTATATGCCTAGACCTCAGATACAAAAACCTAGACTCCTGACAGGCCTTCCATATTTTCTTCACACTTGGGACCCAGGGCATCAAGAGGTATTCATGTGTCCTCCAAGTAGACCACTGGAGCCCAAAAGTGGCCCTCTGCATAGCTTACATTACCCTGAGCTTTTACCCCAGTTCTGAATCTGGGGCCTTTCTCTTCCTTCTTTCTTCTTTTCCTAGAATTTTTACCTCGGATCTTTATCTCTTGAGGCTAGAGTCCTCATAACTATGAATAAAGTTCTTACATTCAATAGAAGACTTTGAAGCATGGCCAACCTCTCATATTTACCCATATCCCAGCACCCCCCTGCTCCATGGTGAACATAAAACCTTATTTTTTTGGCTTTCTCTTCCCTCTCTTTTTCTAACACCATTGGGCAGCTGTGAGTGTAGATGTCTAGGAGACAGGATACTGTCTGGAAAATAATGATTTCTCTTGACAGTGATGTTTTCAAGAGGCTAATCCTCATCCATTAGGAAATGAAATGAGGTGGGGTAGAATAGTATTCCTGGAAAATAATGATTTCTCTTGACAGTGATGTTTTCAAGAGGCAAATCCTCATCTATTAGAAAATGAAATGAGGTGGGGGTAGAATAGTATTTCTGCCAACCTAACATTTGCTCATGAGCATCTCCTACCAAAAAAAAAAAAAAAAGTGGCCCATGCTTTCTCTAGTAAGCCATGAATGTTCATTAGTTTGTATTATTATTATTGTGAGTGAAAAGTGTGTTTTCTTTCCTAAGAATTGCACAAGGGTGGGCACTTACTCAAGATGAAAAATTGAAAAAGGATTGTCAGGTATAAACATTAAAGACATCAAAAATAAGAGTTTGCATTCACCCCAAACTACTCCCAGTTCATAATTACCCTGCTTTCCCTGAGGTCTTGGGCTCATACTTCCCATAAGCAACAGCTCAGGAATATAAGAAAAAAGGATCCACTTACCTTCATTTTCTTTAGAGTAGGTGAGTCCATGAGGATGGAAACTATACATTCTTGAAGCAAAATTTTTTACATGAACATAAACCATGTCTCCAGTCTCTGCCTTAATTATCGGCCCTAAAAATCCCAGCCAGGATGGTTTTTTAATGATGGTTTGAAATGTGTCATTAGTATACTGAAAATACAAAGCCTTTTTATAAACAGATCCTATCTTGTCTTGGCTTTGTTTTAGATATTTATAGGACTGAAACTCTCTGTAAAAAATAAACAAAGAAACAAAAAGAGAGAACTTTAATAAAGTTTGACAGGAAAGAAAAAAAATGTTAAGTCAACTGAAACTAGAAGTAAGAAGCTTCACAACCTAATTTTGATAGACAAAACTCAGACACGGGAGAAAATGTGAAGGGAATCAAAAAAGGTGGTGTAAGCAAGGAGAACGTTGGAGTCTATGATGAAGGGATCAAATACAAGTGTAGCCAGTAATATGCGTGGCATTTTGGCTTACAAGACTTACCAAACTCTCCACACTGAGCCACAAAAAGGCTTCTAACCCCACTTGAAGGTCACTTTAGAGCTCAAGCATTAGATCAATCCCAGTGACTTAGAATTGTTTACCCATTTATACGGATTTGTGGATTTGCTGGTAGACTTAGGGTCTTTTTGGCCAACAAACAGGGTAAATCCAAACCCCCACGCATAACCACGAGATTTCTCCCTCCCAATTACTTGAAAAGAGAAATCAAGAACAGAGCTGCAGTTTTAGAATCTCTGCCATACCCTCCATATCAGAAGGAAAAGTGTTGTTTTATATCTTGAGCACCACACAAACAAAATTGATGATAAGCACAGAATTAGAAATGATCCTTGAAATATTGTGCCATGTTGGCAGAAGTGGCGACAATTCTCAGAAAGAATAATTTCTGATTTCTATCAAGAAAACAAAGGAAGCAGTTCTAATAGCAAATGTGCCCTTAAAGGGTCAACGATGGGAAATTCTTCATTAGCATTTTATCAGTGAATAACAATTACCAACTTCTGTTTCTGAGAGTGACTTTCTCGTTGCAAAGGTATTACTTACTGATCTTCTGAAAAAGGCTTCCCATTGAGCATATTTTTACCAGTAGGAGCATAGTTCCAAGTGGTTTCTTTAATACCAATGCTGTAGTGCCTGTCTTTTGCCCAACCTGGAGAACTAATAAAAACCAGAAAGATCAGTGGGGAAAGGGCCTTCATGTTCAAACCTTAATCCTGGAGAGTCTAAGTGAGTGATGCCTGCCTTTCTTTTATAACCCAGGCTTTCTTCCTTTATTTGTGTCCATTTACATAATAAGTACGAGTTGCATAAGAGCCCATCAGGTTTCATCTACACATACATCATTTCCATTCCAAATGCATTTAGTTTTCATTAGTCAGGCTGAGTGAAATGTTGCACAACCCATAGAGAATACTGGTGCTTGGCCGGTATCAGAGCTTGCTTGAATTACTGGGTAGATGGGCTACCAGATTATCCCCCGACACCATCCCCCAACAATTACTTTCTGTTCCTAGGTTATAAGAATCATCTCCAATTTATTCTCCAGCCTCCACGTTCTCCCAAATTCTTCATTGCATGTTAGTTTTAATAATTCGTTGCTCTAGATGTTAATTTAAATTCCTTGTCATTTGATACTTTTATTCTCAAATTTCTTGAAATTTAAGACTGTCCATAATCTGCCCCTAATCTGATATTCCACGTTCATCTGCATAATTCACTTAGAGGACCCCTTCCCTCGGGGAAGTTGACTTATTAGGGACACAGCTTATCCAAGTTGTCCCCATTTTGCAAGCCTCCTGAAACTTTACCTCCTCAGTGAAGACCTCCCTGATTATTTCAGCCTATAGACACTTCTCTCTTTCTGAATTCACCAGCTGTGTCCAGGCCTGGTAATTAACTACACAGTTTTGTACTGTTGTTTAAATATACATGTATTTTCTCTACCACCATTAGATTATAAATCCTAGAGATTACTTCTTTTTATTCTGTGTATCTTCTAGAAATGTCAAGGAAGAAATGTAAAAATTTTTAGGAACAAATAAATAAAGTCCCTTGGCTACAGTTACAGTACGTAAGGAAAGGAACAGGAATCTTTGTCACTGATTTGTATATCATCATTTATTGGGATACCTATTACCACTGGGTCTTGTTTGAGACTTTACAATCGGAAAGCCACAACGCCTTTCAACAGTTAAAGTGGTATCCTGATTGAGGTTTGGAAACCCACACTTAGAAATATTAAGGCGGGGCAATCATATAACATGTATTGTTTTGCAGCTTGCTTTTATTCCTCAACTACGTGTCTTAGAGACCTTTATATATCACTGCCTAGAAGTCTACTTCCTTCATTCCAATTGTAGCATTTTTTTTCTATTATGAATGTAATTCATTTATTTTTTAAAACACACAAAATCAAAGTATATTTTTCCTGGGTGCACATACAGATGTCTATACACACTTAAGGAGGTGCCCAAAAGGGTACCTATCAAACTAAATACAGCTCTGAGAAGAGAGAGGGTTATTATATTTAAATTATTTTTTACAAGGAGGATACATTTCTATATTACTTGATTTTAAAAAATCAACAAAGTATTTGCATTTTTTCTTTCTTGGATTAAAAAATAACGGGACTCTGAATCTTCCTTATAAGCAATAGTTGCTAAATTCTACAGAAATCAAAACTTCCAGGCTGTTGTATCACAAAAATTATTCACATTTGTGAATTCATAGGTGAGTTTTAAAAACAAGTTGGGTAAACAGTCCACTGCTTTGGCAGGTTTTAATGTCACCAGCAGATGCTGGAAGGAAGTCAGAAAAGCTAAGCCTGGAGGGACCTCGGTGTGTAGAAAAGCTGCCCACAGGAAAATCAAGAAGAGGAAGGGTTTCACAAGTGGCACCCTTGGGGAAACAGTTGAAAGGGTTGGAGAGAAGACTCACATCAGACCTGCTGGGTCTCACATGAGAGAGGGATTAGAGACAGCCTCTCTGGCCTCAAGGAGGAGACCCATGGGTTGGAATAGTTGGAAGCTCTAGTCTCACATATTTAGCTCTGTATATGGAAGAACCTTATGACCTTCCCTGTCACTGTAGCCTAGACCAGGAGCTGTGAAAGACCCGCCACGCAGCAGGCAGGGAGAGGGATTCCTTCAGTGGGCTTTCCAGTGTCCCTTTATACCGAAATTCTGTGACTTCCTTCCTCATCCTCCCAGAAACATTGATTTTACTTTGGAACGTGGATAATAGAAGACCCGTTCAGCTGCCTTTTTTTCTTCTTTTTATTTAGTAAGCACCCCAAGAAGTGCAAAGTCTAGTGTATTCAAATCAAACAGATGTATCCCCACCTCCCAACTCCACCATATACTAGCTATGTGATTTGGGACGAGTTGCATTATCATTCTGAACCCCAAGTCCCCTTATCTATAACAGAAAGGTAGTAACAATTAAAGCTCCTGGCCGCTGTGAGGACTTACCTTCTAGCCTATCAAAGAAAGTTAAGCATCCTCTCCCCAAGACAATGAAAATGGTGTTGGTAAACACTCACTGTTCTTCTTCTCAAGAAATAACTAGGGAAACTGGCTTTGTGTGTGTGTGTGAGGGTGGGGGTGAATGGGTGAGACTGGAAGGCAGCACTTTTTCTTAGGTGATGTTATATTTTATGGCTTGGAAAGATGACAATTTCTGTCCTTCCCTTCCTGCATAGACCTCAATAGATCCGTCTTTTGGTACAGCAGTATTTCAAGTTGGTCACCATTATTTGGTTATTTTCTTGGTTTGTAGCCCAAGAGCATAAGGCAACTTACTTAGCTAAGCTTTGTTGAATTTGGCCCAAAGGTGTAAGTTCAAACACCTTGGAGGAAAATTTGGATTCCTTCCTGGTTTTTCCATTCCACAGCTGAAAATGGTTTAAGCAGAAATAGAGCACATGAAAATATGCATAAGGTTCTAATGACACTAGTACCTTGTTTGCAAAAAAGCTTTACAATATATAAAAATTACCTTTAAAAAATTATTCTTCAAAATGTAATCTTCAAAACACTCTCCTTCACCTCAACTCTTATACCTGTTAAATAAATGAAGTATCTAAAGCTCAGAAGGTCTAGGAACTCACTGCATGATGCACACTTCCAAGTTATGGTGCCAGGGTTCAAACAGAAATCCCTGGATTCCAAATCAAATGTTTCTCCTGTGTGACCTTATTAATTGGCTTCCATAATTTAAGTGCATATACTTCTCCATTATTAATAAATGCTAAGTTTTGCTCAGAACATATAACTCTAATTTTATCTTCCAACAAAGCAGACCAATGGGATATAAATGACGTGGCGACAGGATGGGGAGTTTAAAGACAATGAGGAAGATGTTAGCAACATTTACATCCACTTCCATTCTTTCTGTTTCTTCTGCCAATAACCACTATTTGTTGAAAGTCAGATGGTCCTTAGTCATTTTCTAAACAGTAACTCTAATTGTGTCAGCAAATCCTGAAAGGAAAGTTCATTAAGTTCTTTTGATAGTTGAGGAAACTAGAACTTGGGGGCTTTAAAGAACTGACCAAAGCAAGTAGGTGTTATTGTCAAATTTAAACACAGACCTTAAAGCCTGGTGGATGTTCTTACTACTAAACTCCCCACCTCCTACTCTGGGCAACTCTGAGCAACCATCAACCAGATCAGAAGAGTTTAAATAAGTAGAGCAACAGGCAGCTGGGGCAGATAGGTACACTTAGGCTAGAGCCCTGTGTCCTTCTCAGGTTGGAACTACGTAAACTGCAAGCTTTTATAGTATGGGGTAGACTCCATGAGGGACCAGATGGCCACAGAACAAGGCATAGAAGGAAAGAGTGGGAAATGTTGAGGACCAAGAGGAAAGAGAAAAGCAGGCCCTGATATTTGGAACTGGCCTGATACTATCAGCTGGGCCTTGTCCTGGGACTCACAGTTAGACCTTGGTGTTCTTCTCCTATTGGACACAAAATGTCCTGAACTCTAACATCAGACTACACCACTGTGACCACAATGAATCAAGACAAAAATAGGTCCACTCCAAAATAATGTCTGAACACACAGGAGGAACATGAACATTGCCCAAACCTTTCAAATAACCAAGCATTCCCTTATCCTGGCTATAACTGACTAATGCTTCTTCACCAATTATAGCTTTAGCTTGGCTTTGTTCCTCCTGACTTATAGATAAGATTTAAGACATCCAGTCATAGAATCGACCCTCCTGCATCCAATCCAGAGCAAAGCCCTGCTTCCTTAAACATCCCTCAAAACACCTAACACAAGCACCAATCCTGTAAACCCTTTGTAACACCTTCTTTCTGAGATACTCCGTGATTCTCTATGGTATGTGTTGTCTTTCATTGCAACAAGCAATAAACACAACTTACTCAATTACAGGCATATTCCTGTGGTTGGATTAGAGAGCACTGACACTAATTTCCCCTAGGAAAAAAAATCTATAACATGGCTACTATTAAAATATTATCAACATGACAAAAATTCAGAAATGTATGTCTCCAACCTGGACCTCTCTGCCTAATTCCAGTACATATGGTGGTCTACTCGACATCTTCACTTAGCTGTTTAGTACAGCAATTCACAAACACTTATGTGCAGATGAATCCTCAGAAAAATCTGAGGGTCTTTCAAAATGCAAATTCTGAGTCTGTAGGTCTGAGGTGGAGCCCAGTATTCTGCATTTCTGTGCTGGCTCCCTAGTGATGCCAGCGCTGCAGGTCTATGAACCATACTCTCCGTAGCAACAACCAAATAGACATCTCAAACTCAACATGCCCAAATATGAACTTCTAAGACTTTCATTCTTAGCTCCAACATCCTTATAACAAGAAGCACTGGACAAATTGGAAATCAACAACTTTTCTTTTTTTTTTTTTAAAGATTTTATTTATTTATTTGAGACAGAATGAGAGAGAGAGAGAGCTCATGAGAGGGGGGAGGGTCAGAGGGAGAAGCAGGCTCCCCGCCGAGCAGGGAGCCCGATGCGGGACTCGATCCAGGGACTCCAGGATCATGACCTGAGCTGAAGGCAGTTGCTTAACCAACTGAGCCACCCAGGCGCCCCTCAACAACTTTTCTTAAACCCATTAGAGAAGTAATGCAAGTAGGGAGATGAAAATTCTAAAAGAAAGAATCAAAAGAAAATGCTAGAAATCAAAAAACACTGTAATAGGAATAAAGGTGCTTCTGAGGCTTCGTTAGACTAGACACAACCAAGGAGAAAATCAATGACCTTCAAGAGCAGTCAATAGAAACTTCCAAAAGTGAAATGCAAAGAGAAAAAAGAATAAAAACAAAAAACAAACACATACACACACACACACACACACACACACTATCTTGGAACTATGGGATATTTTCAAAAGATATAACAAAATTGGATTGCCAGAAGAAGAAGAATGAAAGAAATGGAGTAAAATAAATATTTGAAATAATAAGGACCGAGAACTTTCCAAAATTAGTGACAAATACCAAACTACAAATTCGAGCAGCTTAGAGAACAAATGCTAGAATAAATACCAAAAAACAAAGCCCCATACTTAAGCATATCATATTCAAACTACAGAAGAACAAATCTAGAGAGAAAATCTTGAAAGAAGTTAGGAAGAGGAAAGTATCTTCTCTACAGAGAAACAAGAATAAGAATTATTAAACTGGAATGATCTTGCTCATCCTCCTAAAGCCATTCATTCCATTCACCGCCTTCTTCATCTCAGTTAATGGCACCTCCAGTCTTCTAATAAAGCCAGGTCAAAAATGTTGGATTCATCCTTAGCTCCTCTCTTTCTCATGTTTCACAACCAGTCTGCCACCTGTTCAAAGTATAACCTAAAATCCAGCCACTTCTCACCACCTCTACTGATAATTCCCTGGTTCAAGCCATAGTTGTGTCCCTCCAAGGAACTGTAAGAGCCTCCTAAATAGTTTCTCTGCTTCTACTCTTGCCTCCCTCCCAACTGTTCTTAACATAGGAGCCTGAGTGACCCTTTAAAAATATAAATTCCATCAGGTCACTCCTCAAAGTCTTGCAATGACTCCCTATTTCCTGCAGTATAAGATCCCTTCTATGGCTTTCAAAGCTCCTTAATGACTTCACTTCCCATTACCTCTTTTTGCCCATCTCCACTCTTCTCTCCTTCACTCGCTCTGCTCCAACCAGGCTTGCTTCCTTGCTGCTCCTCGGACCTACCAGCCACACCTGCAACAGAAAGCTTTTGCACTGACTCTTCTCTCTGCCTGAACACTTCCCCTCCGGTATCCTCATGGCTCCCTTCTTCATCTCCACCAGGTCTTAATTTAAATGTCACCCTCTCAATGAGGGCTACCCTGACCATATGATTTAATATCAACAACTGCTCCACTTTTCTTCTCCCTAGCACGTGGGATTCCCTTCTGTCCACAGCACGTATCTTCCAATTTACTATACAATCTTCTTCTTTATCCGGTTTATAATTTATTGTGTGTCTCTTTATACTAAAATGTAAGCTCCATAAGGGCACAAAATTTTGTTGGTTTTGTTTGTTGATGTATCCCTAGCACCTGAAACAGTGTTCAGCACAAAGTATGTGCCTAATGAATATTTGCTGAATGAATGCATGGTAGGATACCCTGAAACTGGCTATGTGACCTGGAAAAACAGTAGCAGCAACAATAATGACAATTTTGGAGTGCTTTCTATGTGTTAAGCACTTTATGAGTTTAACTCATTTAATCTCTATAACCTTGAAAGTGAGACAACTAAAGCAGGAAGAAGGCAAGACTCCCACCCAGGGGGCGCCTGGTTGGCTCAGTCGGTTAAGCATCTGCCTTCAGCTCAGGTCATGACCTCAGGGTTCTGGGATCGAGTCCTGCATCGGGCTCCCTGCTCAACAGGAGTCTTCTTCTCCCTCTCCCTTTGCCCCTCCCCCTGCTTGTGCTCTCTTTTTCTCTCATATAAATAAATAAAATCTTAAAAAAAAAAAGAAAAAGACTCCTACCCTGGGCTGCACAGCTGGTGAAAGACAGAGCCAGAATTTGAACACCCAGGTATTTGGTCTCCAGAGCTCAAGTTCACAATGTGCTATGTTGAGAAAGTGGATTATCCTCTCTGTACTTCAAGCATTTTCCTTTTCATTACAAACTGTTGTGCCAGATTATTTTAAAGGATCTTTCCTTATCCACAAACCTGGATGAATGTCACTCTGCTTCACTATTTTATCTACTTTGCTGATGGTTTTCAGACTAAGTTATAAGATAAGGACTTGATGGAACTAGGACCTGGTGGCTCTGTGGACACCACATTGCAGATCCTTCAGAATATTCCTACTTCCTCTTTTCAGATGCAAATATCACACAACTGTGCATGAGTAAACTTTTTTTTCCTGCTATGATAATACAATGCTGGCTAGTCCTGCCTGTCCAAGTTCCCTTAGTATCTGTAAGAATGAGCAAACAGGGACGCCTGGGTGGCCCAGTCGGTTAAGCGTCTGCCTTCAGCTCAGGTCATGATCCCAGGGTCCTGGAATCGAGTCCCGCATCAGGCTCCTTGCTTAGCAGGGAACCTGCTTCTCCTTCTGCCCGTCGCTTCCCCTGCTTGTGTGCTCTCTCTCTCTCTTTCTCTGATAAATAAATAAAAATCTTAAAAAAAAAAAAAAGAATGAGCAAACAGTGATTTTGTAAATCAAAGTTCTTCAAAGAAAACAGAACAATTTTAAATAGCCAGATTAACCAAAACTAGCAGAGCCCCCACTCCTGCTTTTAGGAGCAATCAAGGACTTTTGTGGGGGAGGGACTGAGGGAGTCTGGTACAGCTCAGAGATATTCAACTGGCCAGGAATACTGAGATATAAAATGGTGGGATTAATAGAAAACTGTATTGGAAAAAAATTTTTTTGCCCCTTTTGTTTACCAACTATGAGCCATTTCTACTTCACGGTGCATGTCAATGACACTCATAAATAGGAAGTCATGTCTTCACTCATTTATTCAACATTCAGTGGATGCTCATGGAGAGTTTTTATGTGCCCAGCCTTATGCCAATCACTAGGGGAGTAATGACATTTATAAAATAGGGCAGTATAATGAATGAGGAGTGTCTGTGGCTGATGGTAGAACCACACATAAAGTATGGCCAGACAAAAACACAAACCTCATTTCTTGCTTGTATTCTCAAATATATTGTCTGGCTTATTTACTTACCACATTACTAAAATCAACCTATCTTCAGTGGATGAGTAGCTGCCATTTAAAAAAAAAAACATTTAAAAAAATTATTGCCACAGACTGCAAGGATGTTTCAACAACTGCAAATCAATCAGTGTGATACACTACATAAATAAAAGAAAGGACAAGAACCATATGATCCTCTCAATAGATGCAGAAAAAACATTTGACAAAGTACAGCATCCTTTCTTGATTAAAACTATTCACAGTGTAGGGATAGAGGGTACATACCCCAGTATCATAAAAGCCATATATGAAAGACCCACAGAGAATATCATTCTTAATGGGGGAAAAACTGAGAACTTTTACCCTAAGGTCAGGAACACGACAAGGATGTCCACTCTCACCACTGTTGTTCAACATAGTACTAGAAGTCCTAGCCTCAGCAATCTAACAACAAAAAGAAATAAAAGGCATCTGAATCAGCAAAGAAGAAGTGAAACTCTCGCTCTTCACAGAGGACATGATTCTCTATTTAGAACGCCCAAAAGACTCCATCAAAAAATTGCTAGAAGTGATACAGGAATTCAGCAGACTCGCGGGATATAAAATCAATGTACAGAAATCAGTTGCATTTCTATACACTAACAATGAAGCAGAAGAAAGAGAAATCAAGGAATCAATCCCATTTACAATTGCACCAAAAAACCATAAGATACCTAGGAATAAACCTAACCAAAGAGGCAAAGGATCTGGACTTGGAAAACTATAGAACACTCATGAAAGAAATTGAGGAAGAAAGAAAGAAATGGAAAAACGTTCCATGCTCATGGATTGGAAGAACAAATACTGTTAAAATGTCTACCCTACCTAGAGCAATCTATGCATTCATGCAATCCCTATCAAAATACCACCAACTTTTTTCACAGAGCTGGAACAAATAATCCTCAAATTTGTATGGAACCAGAAAAGGCCCTGAATAGCCAGAGGAATGTTGAAAAAGAAAACGAAAGCTGGTGACATCACAATTCCGGACTTCAAGCTCTATTACAAAGCTGTAATCATCAAGACTGTATGGTACTGACAAAAAAACAGACACATAGATCAAAGGAACCAGAAATGGACCCTCAACTCTATGGTCAACTAATCTTCGACAAGGCAGGAAAGACTATCCAATAGAAAAAGGACAGTCTCTTCAACAAATGGTGTTGGGAAAATTGGACAGCCACATGCAGAAGAATGAAACTGGATCATTTCCTTATACCATGCACAAAAATAGACTCAAAATGGATGAAAGGATGTTGAAATATCCTTGCAGTCTGTGGCAATAAACTCAAAATAAATGTGAGACAGGAATCCATCAAAATCCTTGAGGAGAACACAGGCAGCAACCTCTTTGACCTTGGCTGCAGCAATTTCTTGCTAGACACATCTCCAAAGGCAAGGGAAACAAAGGCAAAAATGAACTCTTGGGACTTTATCAAGATAAAAAGCTTTTGCACAGCCAAGGAAACAGTCAACAAAACCAAAAGACACCTGACAGAATGGGAAGAGATATGTACAAATGACATATCAGATAAAGGGCTAGTATCCAAAGTCTATAAAGAACTCATCAAACTCAACACCCAAAGAATAATCCAATCAAGAAATGGGCAGAAGATATGAACAGACATTTCTGCAAAGAAGACATCCAAATAGCCAAGAGACACATGAAAAAGTGCTCAACACCACTTGGTATCAGGGAAATCCAAATCAAAACCTCAATGAAATACCACCTCACACCAGTCAGAATGGCTAAAATTAACCACTCAGGAAACAACAGGTGTTGGCAAGGATGCAGAGAAAGGAGAACCCTCTTACACTGTTGGGAATGCAAATTAGTGCAGCCACTCTGGAAAACAGTATGGAGGTTCCTCAAAAAGTTGAAAATAGAGCTACCCTACAACCCATCAATTGGACTGCTGGGTATTTACCCCAAAGATACAAATGTAGTGATCCGAAGGGGCACCTGCACCCCAATGTTTATAGCAGCAATGTCCACAATAGCCAAACTATGGAAGGAGCCGAGATGTCCTTTGACAGATGAATGGATATAGAAGATGTGGTATGTATATACAATGGAATACTACTCAACCATCAAAAAAATGAAATCTTGTCTTTTGCAATGACATGGATGGAACTAGAGGGTATTATGCTCAGCAAAATGAGTCGATCAGAGAAAGACTATTATCATATGAGCTCACTCATGTGTGGAACTTAAGAAACAAAACAGAGGCTCATAGGGGAAGAGAGGAAAAAAGAAAACAAGACGAAAGGAGAAAGGGAGACAAATCATAAGAGACAATCATAGGAAACAAACTGAGGGTTGCTGGAGGGGAGGAGGATGAGGGGATGGGGTAACTGGATGGTGGACATTAAGGAGGGCACATGATATAATGAGCACTGAGTATTATATAAGACTGATGAATCACTGACCTCTACCTCTGAAACTAATAATACATTATGTTAATTAATTGAATTTAAATTAAAAAAAATTAAAAATAAATAAATTTAAGTATAAAAAAAGTTATTGCCACAGAATTTTAGGGCAACCAGAAGAGAAGACCCAACAACTATCTGGAACCATGACCTTACTGTGAAAATGTCTGTGTAATTTCCCAGGTTGATGACTTTGAGAATATCTGTGTTCACTAGAATATGAACCGTCTGGTGTGTTTCTTATTAAAATAGTTACACTATGTCACACTCATAACTCTTCAGCTGCTATCAGCTAAAAAAAAGTGGGTTGATTGCAAAAATTAATTTGTAATTCATCCTTTGGACTTCAGGATGACTTTTCTCCCAATGAAGTAGTCTTCTGAGTGGTGGATGCATTCCACCTCTGCCCTCCAAATGACATTGTAATCCCAAATATAGATAAAATAACCAAAGAACATTGTTACTGAAACATGGCCACCTAAAGTAAATCCATTTGAAACTGGAAATAAAATACCTGATTAGGATTTTATTGTTAGAAATGAAACCAAATAAGAGAATAAGCTTATTTACTTTATATCAGTTGAAATCCTACTTTTTTGATTTATAAAGATGAGTTTCACATGGTTTCATCTAATATTTAACACAATTTTGATTAGGCCTATAAGTCTGCACCAAATCTTAGGATGAAGCTAAAACAAATCAAGTGTTACTTGGATTTAAATGTTATCATTTTTGTTGACAAAGCTTTGAGAGAGCACAATGTAGACTCCATTTCACTTTTGATATATGTAGCACCTTCACAAAGAGGGTCATTTTGCCTAAATATTGAAGGGAACCCAAAGGCATCTCTAAATCTATCATACTCAAATCATTCTTTTGACACATTTAACCTGTCATAATTCTTTGACATTTCTTCAAACATTTGCTAACCTAACTCTGCCGGATCCTTATTTGTCAAGATCTTGTGTGTAATTTGAGTAGTTCTCTATTACTTTCAGTGACTTGAAAGTGCTCCAATATTTACATTTAATTGGCACTGGGAAGTGAAGCAGAGAAGGGAGAGAAACCAAAAAGTGAGTGAGTTAATGCTGTGGGTAACTGGGGCTCAGTCAGGCTGGGGATTCTTTGAGAAACTTGGTAATAATACCCCCTCAGAACTATCCTATTGAAGAGCAAGGAGGGTATGGAATTTACCACCAGAAGGTCACTGCTGGGCTGTTGACTCCTAGGCACTTCTGGCCTCCCCATGTGCTGTGGAAGCATGCTCCTACATCCAGAGAATATATTCAGGTAGAGAAATGCAGAAAGTCATCTGCCTGTACTTGGACTATCTGCAGAAGCCCTACAGGGTGAACCAAGGGGAAATGTGAGAGGTACTGACACGTCTGCTACACTCAGTTGGGTCACTTAGAGAAGGTGACGTCAGATGTCTCCATTCAAAAGGTATCTTTTCCCCTTTGTAATTTATAAGTAATTTCAAAGGTGACCTTTGAGTAAACGTCTTATTCCCCAAACATAGTTTTACTCAATGATTTTACTATCATTCATTCATAACTTCTTTTTTTAAGATTTTATTTATTTATTTGAGAGAGCAGGAGTGGGGCAGGGAGGGGCAGAGGGAGAAATAGACTCTTTGCTGAGCAAGGAGCCTGATGGGGGGCTCGATCCTAGGATGCTGGGACCATGACCTGAGCCGAAGGCAGACACTTAACTGACTGAGCCACCCAGGTGGCTTATAACTCTTATTAACATAAGGGATCAAACCTTATCTCTAATCGCTGAGTTCCAAAAAACCTATAATTAATGAAAGTAACCTCACCTGGGTCCCTGAACTCTTTGAGCCTGCCTTAATCTTTCCCCTTGGCTATCCTTTTAGATCTTCAGTCTAAAGAACTGATCCTTAGGGGTTTGTGACATTATAGAAACTGGCCCACGATACCAGGAATTGCCTCCAGGATTCTTGCAAATGTTTTTCTTCAATCTTCCTGCCCTTACCCCTAGGGCTGGGTACTATTGCCTCTGCCAAAATACGTGAAGAGTAGGCCTAGAATTCAGAGGCAGAGCAGTGAGACTTGCCCCGTCATAACCAAGAACACCAAAAGGCTCCAAGGAGCCTCATTTTCCAGTTCGGAGAAGCTAACAGAAGACTCCTCCATGATGGGGCTCAGTCGTTAAGCATTTGCCTTCAGCTCAGGTCATGATCCCAGGGTCCTGGATCCCAGGTCCCTGCATCGGGCTCCCTGCTCCGCGGGAAGCCTGCTTCTCCCTCTCCCACTTCCCCTGCTTGTGTTCCCTCTCTCACTGTCTCTCTCTCTCTGTCAAATAAATAAATAAACAGAATCTTAAAAAAAAAAAAAGATTTCCTCTATGAGATTTCCACCACAGTGGACTTGATAGATTCAGGTCCCAAAACAATATGTTATTTACTTTTGAAGAAGAAAAAAATAATACCAAACATAAACTTGTCTGTGTTAGAAAAGAGGCAACAGTGCAAATGAGTGTGGTTCCCATGGCCTGCCCGCTCTCGGAAGTGGGCAGGGGAACAGTCCCGAAGAGTGAAGTGAGTGTCCTCAGCCAATGCAAATGGTGGACAACAGAAGGGAGATCAGGAACATCAGCAGCACGTGGTGAAGCCAGACCAAGTAGAGATAAAAATCTCACCCAGTCATGCCGTCCTTAAGTTAAAAGGATAGTACATTTGCAACAAGGCTCCTGGTGACGACTGCCCTTGACCTGTCTCTCAAGTCCTACTGCCCCGGGGACTGGTTGCTCAACACCTAGTGAGCAGGTGTTATTCTGGGACACTCTTTTCCTTCTTCCTGGGAATTCCTCTAAGCTCTCCTCTGTGATCTATCTCCTGTTTCCTGAACCTTATTTCTTCCTCTTTGTGGGGGGAGAATTCTCTCATTTTGGTGGAGTGTGTTCTCCAGGAGCTTCCTAGGAAGGTGATATTTTGAGAACTTACTCATCAGAAAATGTCATGTGTCATGGAAATAATTTCCTTCAAAATGTAAAAGGCATTGCTCCAGTCTTTCTCTAATTTAGCTGTTTAGAAGTTTAAAGCCAATAGGATTCCCTATACTTTCTATGTGAGCTGTTCTTTTTTATCCAGAAGGTTATGGAATATCCTCTTTCAGTCAGAGGTTTTAAAACTTCATTTGGTATACCTTTTCTATCTGGATACTCATGCTCTTCAGTTTCATGAAGTCTTTTCTTGCATTAAAATTATTTCTCACCTGGGGCACCTGGGTGGCTCGGTTAAGCGTCTGACTCATGGTTTCAGCTCAGGTCATGATCTCAGGGTCGTGAGATCTAGCCCCAAGTCAGGCTCCATGCTCAGTGTGGAGTCTGTGTGAAATTCTTTTCCTCTCCCTCTGCCCCTCCCCCACTCACGCATGCTCTTTCTCACTCTCTCTAAAATAAATAAATAAATAAATAAAATCTTAAATTTCTGTCTCCATTTTATCTGTTATCTCTTTCTAGAAATTCATATTATTTGGTGTTGACTTCTTAGACTGATTGGTTTTCTAATTTTCCTTAGTTTTTGCTCCATTTAAAAAAAAAAAACTCTTACTCTTTTTGCTCTAGTCTCTGAGTGATTCCTTGACTTCATTTTCCAAATCGTCTACTGAGTTTTTCATTTATGCTATCTTATTCTTAATTTCTAAGAGTTTTTGTCGTTGTTGTTGTTCTTTGAATGCTTCTTTTTAAATAGCATTCCTGTCTTTTCTCATGAACACAGAAATTATCTTTATGAGGAATTCATGGTAAATATTTTTTAAGGTTTTCTTCTTTCCAAGTTTGTTTCCTCCAAATCAGTGTTTATATTTGCTTTATTCTCTATCTTTCATGTGAGAGGCATTCCTTAGATGTGTGAGGACCCTTGTCTATCTGCTCATAATTATGAATGAAGAGAAGAGCTGATTGCAAGTTGAGTGTATGTGTAGGGCTTATTGACTCTGAACTTCACTGTTGGGTAAACTGGGTGAGCCGTTTGTTGAAGAATTGCAAATGTCACTATATTAGTTTCCTATTGCTATGGTGACAAATAACTACAAACTTAGTGACAGAAAACAACACAAGTTTATTATCTTACAGTTCTGGAGTGTAGAAGTCCAAAATCAGTTTCACTGGACTAAAATCAAGATGCTGGCAAGCCTGAGTTCCTTCTGGAGGCTCTAGATAAGCATCCATTTCCTTGACTTTTCCAGCTTCTACAGGCTGCCTGCATTCCTTGATTGATTCCCTTCCTCCATCTTCAAAGCCAGAAGTGTAGCAGCTTCTCCCCTGTCGGATTTCTGTTCCTATCTTTGTATCTTCTCTCTCTGAACGTGATATTCTTGTCTCCCTCCGTAACAACCTTTGTGATTACATTGGATTTGCCTGGATAATCTCCCCCATTTAAAAATACTTAATTATTCACATCTGCAAAGTCCATTTCTAGGCAACATATTCACAGGCTCCTGGGAATAGGACATGGACATTTTGGGGGGTTATTATTCAGCCTACCACAATCAGTATCTAAGTTTTCCCTCTTACACTGGCCAGACTCCCTACAAGAGGCTCCAACTTGGAAGGTAAAATGTGGCTACCAGTATTCTGAGATCTGAGTGGACTAAAGGGGTTTGGGGCAGGTGTCTCTCAGCATTCCTCATTCAGGATGAACCAGTCACTTAATGTCTCTGGTTTTGCTGCAGTGTCCATATCTTTGGTGAGTTTAATTCCCTCCAATTCAGAGACCCTCTATTTTACCTTTTCCAGAGAATAAACTTTCAAATATCTGCCACTTTCTAGTGACATAGAGAGGAGAAGGGATACAGGGAGGCACTCAATCCTTCTTGTTTTAGTATTCTTCCTTTACTCCCAGTTCCAGATGAATCTGGTGCTATCCATCTGGGAGTCTTTTGAAGATTCTGACATGTAGATTACGCTGGCTCTCTGCTCCCCACCCCCACTCCCAGAGCTTGGGATTTTCATGTTTCATGAATTGGTTTTGTCAGTTATGTTTTATCAGTATGCTTTGTAGCTTCCACAATTTTATTGCTGTTGTCTCCTCTCCTGATCTCTGCATATTTGTTGGTTTATGTCTTTAAAAAAATCTTTATTATAAATTTAGTGTGATTTTAGGCAGGAGTGAAATTAGATGTGTGTGTGTGTTTTCATATTAATGCAGAAAAAACATTTGACTTGAATTGGTTATGTTTCCTTGGGTCAGGCTTGGGTTGGCTCTGACTGCAGTGGCCAGGCACCACATCTAATAAAAGGATTTTAGTGGCCAGGTTTTTTGTGTCCTGCCTTACCTGCCCAATTACACACTAAAGCTTGATTTCTTGCCTCAGTTTCCTACCAGAAATCCCAGTTCCTCTGAGACTGGGCTCTTGTCCCTAATTCTCAGCTTCATCTCACAAACCAGGAAGTAGAACTGGCAGGAGTCATTCTGAATATAAATAGTTGGGGTTTTCATAATAGTACCCTTGAGTTGCCCCCTTTCCTTGTGGCTTTTCAGTGGGATGGAAGTATATAGGCCAGAGGCTGAGGTTTTAGGAACCCGATTCTTTATTTTTATTTTTATTTATTTATTTAACAGAGAGAGAGAGAGAGAAGGAGACAGAGCACAAGCAGGGGGAGCAGCAGAGGGAGAGAGAGAAGCCCGCTCTCCGCTGAGCAAGGAGACCAATGCGAGGCTCCATCCCAGGACCCTGGGATCATGACCTGAGCTGAAGGCAGACACTTAACCCACTGAACCACTCAGGAACTTGATTCTGACAGCTATATTCTGACACACATTCTCCAAACATGTGACAAAAGGAAGTGCAGGCCTGTCTTGCACTTTGTCTAGCCTAGAAATGCCTGCCTCTTACCTCTGCCTACTTTCCCTCCCCAGACTTCTGACCCTATCTTCTCCCTAGAACTGTAGGACATTCCTTTACTCCCTTCCCCTTCTGTTATATTTGTGGTATTTCCACATCTCAGCCATCCCAAATCTGCTCCAGCTACACTGAGTTCTGATTTCAGTCACCCGGGTTCTAAGAGCTTTATATGTATCAACTCACAATCTGCATAACACCTCTATTATTTTTTTAGTATTATTTTTTTAGAAGGGGAGTGGGGGCAGAGGGAGAGGGAGAGAGAGAATCTTAAGCAGGCTCCATGCCCAGCACAGAGCCAGATGTGTGTGGCTTGACCCATGGGGCTGATCTCAGGACCCTGAGATCATGACCTGAGCCAAAATCAAAAGCCAGCTGCTTAACCGACTGAGCCACGCAGGCTCACACACTCTATTATTATTCCTCCTTTACAAATTCAGGAACTGAGGCACAGATACTGTAAGTTAACTTGACCAGGATTGTACAACTAATAAGGCAGAGTCCCGATTTGAATCTGAGCATTTTGACTCCAGAGTACATCTTTAAACCATCTTTAAACCACTTTAAACCATCTTTAAACCACTACGTTATAGACTTATAAATCACATCCATATGCCAAACACTGTTTTCTGAGATATATATATATACATATATATATATGATACACATATCTGAGATACATAAATATATAATATGTAAATAAGATTATACAAATTAATATATATATATATATATATACACACCCATATAATCTTCATGGATACTATAGATCAAGCAAACAACCAAAAGGAAAGATACTGAGGCTCTGAACGACAAAATTAACAACTTCACCTAATGGACACTGTAGAATCTTGCACCCAATATTTGGAAAAATATTCACTTTTAAAGTACATAAAATATTTACAAATAGTAACCATAAAACATGTTTTAAAAATGTTCAAAGTATCAAAATCATATAGACCACATTGTATAATCACAATACAATCAAGTTGGAAATCAATTTTTTTTACTGTGAATTTTTTAAATTTTATTATATTATGTTAATCACCATACAACATTAGTTTTTGATGTAGTGTTCCATGACTCATTGTTTGCATATAACACCCAGTGCTCCATTCAATACATGCCCTCTTTAATACCCATCACCAGGCTAACCCATTCCCCCACCCCCTCCCCTCTAGAACCCTCAGTCTGTTTCTCAGAGTCCATAGTCTCTCATGGTTCATCTCCCCCTCCAATTTCTGCCCCCCTTCATTTTTCCCTTCCTACTATCTTCTTTTTTTTTTTAACATATAATGTATTATTTGTTTCAGAGGTACAGGTCTGTGATTCAACAGTCTTACACAATTCACGGTGCTCACCATAGCACATACCCTCCCCAATGTCTATCACCCAGCCACCCCATCCCTCCCGCACCCCACCACTCCAGCAACACTCAGTTTGTTTCCTGAGATTAAGAATTCCTCATATCAGTGAGCGCATACGATACATGTCTTTCTCTGATTGACTTATTTCGCTCAGCATAATACCTTCCAGTTTCATCCACGTCATTGCAAATGGCAAGATTTCATTCCTTTTGATGGCTGCATAATATTCCATTGTATATATATACCACATCTTCTTTATCCATTCATCTGTTGATGGACATCTTGGCTCTTCCCTTAGTTTGGCTATTGTGGACATTGCTGATATAAACATTGGGGTGCACGTACCCCTTCAGATCACTACATTTGTATCTTTGAGGTAAATACCCAGTAGTGCAATTGCTGGGTCGTATGGTAGCTGATTTCGTCTCATTTTTCCTCCCTTCCCCTATGATCCTCTGTTTTTTTTTTCTTAAATTCCACATATGAGTGTCTTTCTCTGATTGACTTATTTCACTTAGCATAATACCCTCTAGTTCCATCCACATCCTTGCAAATGGTAAGATTTCATTTTTTTGATGGCTGAGTAATATTCCCTTGTGTGTGTGTGTGTGTGTGTGTGTGTATACAGGTGCCCCTTCAGATCACTACATTTGTATCCTGTGGATAAATACCCAGTAGTGCAATTGCTGGGTCGTAGGGTAACTCTATTTTCAACTTTTTGAGGAACCTCCATACTGTTTTCCAGAGTGGCTGCACCAGCCTGCATTCCCACCAACAGTGTAGGAGGGTTCCCCTTTCTCTGCATCCCCGCCAACATATGTCGTTTCTTGACTTGTTAATTTTAGCCATTCTGACTGGTGTGAGGTGGTATCTCATTGAGGTTTTGATTTGGATTTCCCTGATGCTGAGCAATGTTGAGCACTTTTTCATATGTCTGTTGGCCATTTGGATGCCTTCTTTGGAAAAATGTCTGTTCATGTCTTCTGCCCATTTCTTGATTGGATTATTTTTTAAAAACCCAAACTCATATATTCGGGAATTTTAAAGCACATTTAAAAACACATAGATGGAAAAATAAATCCTAAAGAAAAGTAGAAAAATTTATAGCTAAATAATAAGGAAAATATAACATATTGAAACTTGGGAGATGCAACCAAATTGACACTTAAATAAAATGTGTATAGTCTTAAATGATTATTTTAAGGAAAAAAAAGAAAGTTTGAAATTAAGCTAGGCATTCAATTTAAGAAGTTAGAAAAATTACAGTGAGAGAGAAGCAAGGGAAATAAGAGAGAAATAGCAAATATAAAAAATAAATGCATAAAATAGAATTCATTCTCAATTAGAATAGCAATATTCGGTCTCTCTGAGAATGAGAAAATGAAAAGAACAAGAAAAAGGGCTATCACACACTTACCTTCATGTTTAGTGCTTTTCTATTTTAAGCTCCTTAAGCAGATTTTACAAAAAGGATGAGAGACTACTTCCTTTTAAAATGGTATTTATTTTTTCTCATTATTTAGGTAACGCATTTTCAAATGAAAATTTGAAAATATAGAACAATGTAGAGAAAAGAAACATGGTCACAATCCAACCATTAGAGGATAATTATTAACTACTAGCATTTAGGTATTGTTCCAGTCTTTTTTTGTCTGTATCTGAAGGTTTGCACATGTCTACATGTAATCATATGGTTATTAAAAAATTTGGGCTCACAGTGCACACATAGATTTGTATCCAGCTTTTCCCCTTAAACCTGCATTATTAGCAGATGCTCTTTAAATTAAAGATGTGGGGTTGCTGTGTTAATATTTAATTTACAGATACAAATATTCTACTGCATTTGGCTGCAACCGTGTTCTTAGGCAATGTTTCCAATGGAGTCGTTCAGCTGACATCTGCTCATGGTCCCCTCAAGGCATGGTGCCATATTGAATCTAAACAAGGTTGAGACAGTCTGACTATGTCAGACAAACTGGTGGGGTTGACCTGCCAGAAGTCTGTTTACCGGAGGGTAAAGGGTAAAGGAGTCATTGGGAGAACTAAGAAAGGTGGATGATAAATATGACAAGTTTATGGGCTGGGTGGAGTAATCAGATACTCTCTGTATGTTGGTGTCCTTTCTCATCCTTTAATTATTTTCCTGACAGCAATGATTAGGTTGCTTTTTTCTTGGCTTCCTTGAGTTCAAATTCTCAAACAAGAATGACCACTAATTTCATTTGGATGGTGTTTCACTCTTGGCTAAGTCAGAGCTAGTAGGGTGACAATAGGCTGCCCATGGCTTGGGTGCCCATCCCAGTTCTTTTGGCTGGGTCCAGGCATGGAAGTCATCTGATATACAACATGGCTTGCTTTCAAGACACTCACATCAGCAAAGGCTGCAGTCAGGGCAGCTTCCTTTAAAGGAGGATGTGGGCAGAGCAGGTGCCAAGGAGAGAAGCATTTTTCCCTCTTCCCCCAGGCTGCTGCCCGGCTTTGGTACAGAGCAGGTATTGACAGAACATTGTTGACAATGTTCATGGAGGAGAGCAACAGGGAAGGGGCAGAAGTGTTATGGCCCAGTGGGGCCTATGATGGAGACAGGTGTTCAGCAGAGCAGCCATGAAGGGCAGATGGGCCTGGCATGAATATCCAACACTGAGTGTCTGCTATACCTCTTTGTGCTATGTCCTAAGGAGAATGGGAAAATATATAACATAGCTGCTGTTCTCAAGGAGGTCATAGTAAGTATAGGGTATAGATAGAAAGTTTCTAAATGTTTCACTAAAATTTTTTTGTCTATAAATACAGGTAGTGGTAACTCCCTATGACATAGGTATCAACCAGTCAATGGTCACTTTTTTTTAACCCATTGAGCATGTCCTCGACTGCTCATTTATTTCAAGGCTACCTCTTGTAGCCCACCACACTCATCCTCAGGAGTGAGACAATAAGGTTAAAGGCTCAGTTAGATTATATAAATTTGTATAACTTTTTTTGCCTTTTCTTTTCTTTTTTCCAAAGATTTTATTTATTTATTTGACAGAGAGAGAGACAGCAAGAGGGAATACAAGCACGGGGAGTGGGAGAGGGAGAAGCAGCCTTCCCGCCAAGCAGGGAGCCCAATGTGGAGCTCCATGCAGGGCTCCATGCGGGGCTTGATCCCAGGACCCAGGGATCATGACCTGAGCCAAAGGCAGACGCTTAACGACTGAGCCACCCAGGTGCCCCCTTTTTTTTGTCTTTTCTATCTCAATACTTTCTTTATTGAAGGGTTGAAGCATTATTTTATGATGTTTACAGATACTCAAGGTGGGAAAACATGTGGAAAAAGTATATATCTTTAAAGGTTGGCTAAAAGCAAACATTTTTAATAGTAGAAATATGAGTTTTAAAATATGTGTTAATTATAAAACATGATAAAGAAAACTTGGGAAATAGAGAAAAGTAGGAAGGGTCACCTATCATCCAGACAAATGACAGTTGACATTTTTCTGTAAATCCTTCTAGATTGAGTTTTTCTCCTAAATTTTGATTATTTGGTGTTTATCTTAGATGGTTATGTTTATACTGTAAACATAAATTAGTAATCTGCTTTTTAAATTAACAGTATTCATAATCTTAAAATATAATTTGTAATGACTGTGTATCATAATTTGTAATGACTATATAATATTACAACTAATGTACTACTCTTGATTTAATCCTTCCCCTAAAGTTAAACTTTGGGGTATTTCTAATTTTCTAGAATATTAAATAATATTGCATTATTTGTATTTGCATAAAGTTTTATCTTCTATTCTTATTTATTTCCATAGAATAGATTATTGGAAATGGATTTGTTTGACCAAAGAATATGGATATTCCTGAAGATCCTGGCACATATTGCTTAGAAAAAAATTCCAAATTGAAGGGTGACATAGTTGGCACTTTCAGTGAGGACTATCAATTTTATAAGCAGGCTCAAAAAACACCAAACGGAGAAATCACCATCATTTAAATACTGCCTTAAGGTCTATAGTAGATATGAGACAGATGGATGGCATCTTGATAGTGGAAAATATTTTTGTTGTCATTCAAATGATTCCAGGCTATAAAAAAAGAAAAAGAAAATGAATAAAGTAGTAAATTTGGCTTGATTAATGATCCATGATCCAGGTAGCAACTTAAATTTATAGTTCATATTCAAAACATGATGAATTAGGAAAATATCTACTTGAAAATACTAGGAAGGGTATACGTTATTTTTTGTTAAATAAGACACAAGATAACTCGTTCATGATTTCTCTTCACTCTGGACTTGCTGGGTAGTTTTAGCAATTTCCATCATAATGAAATTAACATCAGTATTTTAGCAAATGAAGCAGAAGCAGTTTTGAAGGGATAAAAACATCTTTCTCGGAGGGGGGTGGAGCAAGATGGTGGAGGAGTAGGAGACCTGGATTTCGTCTGGTCCCACGAATTCAGCTGGATAGGGATCAAACGATTCTGAACACCTACAAACTCAACAGGAGACTGAAGAAAAGAATAGCAACAACTCTCTGAACAGAAAAGCGACCACTTTCTGGAAAAGTCATATTCTATCCCTTCATAGTAGTTAACCTTATTTTTGGCATATATATATAGGGCATATATATATAGGGCATATATATATATATATGTTGTTCTCTCTTTAAAATTTTGAGATAGTTTCTCCTAACAGATCAAAATATACCCTAAATCTCTAGTGTATGGCTTTGTTGTAGTCTCCTGCCTGATCACATCCTCTCCTTTTTTTTTTTAAATCCTCTTCTTTCTTTTTTCAAACAACTTCTTATCAATTCCTTTTATAAAATTTTTTATAATTTTCATCTTTACAGTCATATTCCATCCCTTCATCATATCAACCCTTATTTTTGTACATATATAAGTTTTTCTTTCTTTAAAATTTTGGGAGGCACTTTCTTCTAACGGACCAAAATACACCCAAAATCTAGTGTGTGGCACTGATCTATGCACCAGCCTGATCATATTTGATCATATTCTGTTTTTTTGTTTTGTTTTGTTCTGTTTTTGTTTGTTTTTATCTTTTTCTTTCTCTTTTTCTTTTTTTCCTTTTCTTTTTTCTTTCTTTCCCTTTCTTTTTCCCTAGCTTCAGGTCTTTTCTGATTTGTTTAGAGTATATTTTCTGGGGATGTTGTTACCCTGTTAGCATTTTGTTCTCTCATTCACCTATTCTCCTCTGGACAAAATGACAAGAGGGAAAAAATCACCTCAACAAAAAGAACAAGAGGTAGCACCGACTGCCAGGGACCTACTCAATACGGACATTAGTATGATGTCAGATCTAGAGTTCAGAATCATCACTTTAAAGATACTAGCTGGGCTTGAAAAAAGCATGGAAGTTATTAGATAAACCCTCTCTGGAGAAATAAAAGAACTAAAATCTAACCAAGTCGAAATCAAAAAGGCTATTAATGAGGTGCAATAAAAAATGGGGGTGCTAACTGCTAGGATAAATGAGGCAGAAGAGAGAATCAGTGATATAGAAGACCAAATGATGGAAAATAACGAAGCTGAGAAAAAGAGAGATAAACAACTACTAGATCACGAGGGCAGAATTTGAGAGATAAGCGATACCATAAGACAAAACAACATTAGAATAATTGGGATCCCAGAAGAAGAAGAAAGAGAGAGGGGCAGAAGGTATATTGGAGCAAATTATAGCAGAGAACTTCCCTAATTTGGGGAAGGAAACAGGCATCAAAATCCAGGAGGCACAGAGAACCCCTCTCAAAATCAATAAAAATAGGTCAACACCCCAACATCTAATAGTAAAACTTACAAGTCTCAGAGACAAAGAGAATATCCTGAAAGCAGCTCAGGAGAAGAGATATGTAACCTACAAGGGTAGAAACATTAGATTGGCAACAGACCTATCCACAGAGACCTGGCAGGCCAGAAAGGACTGGCAGGATATATTCAGAGCACTAAACGAGAAAAATATGCAGCCAAGAATACTATATCCAGCTAGGCTGTCATTGAAAATAGTAGGAGAGATAAAAACCTTCCAGGACAAACAAAAACTAAAGGAATTTGCAAACACGAAACCAGCCCTACAAGAAATTTTGAAAGGGGTCCTCTAAGCAAAGAGAGAGCCTAAAAGCAACATAGATCAGAAAGGAACACAGACAATATTCAGGAACAGTCACCTTACAGGCAATACAATGGCACTAAATTCATATCTTTCAATAGTTACCCTGAATGTGAATGGGCTAAATGCCCCAATCAAAAGACACAGGCTATCAGACTGGATTAAAAAACAAGACCCATTGATATGCTGTCTGCAAGAGACTCATTTTAGACCCAAAGACATTCCCATATTGAAAGTGAGGGGGTGGAAAACCATTTACCATGCTAATGGACACCAAAAGAAAGCTGGGGTGGCAATCCTTATATCACACAAATTAGATTTTAAGCCAAAGACTGTAATAAGAGATGAAGAAGGACACTATATCCTACTTAAAGGGTCTATCCAACAAGAAGATCTAACAATTGTAAATATCTATGCCCCTAACATGGGAGCAGCCAATTATGTAAGGCAATTAATAACAAAAGCAAAGAAACATATTGACAACAATACAATAATAGTGGGGGACTTTAACACCCCCCTCACTGAAATGGACAGATCATCTAAGCAAACAATCAACAAGGAAATAAAAACTTTAAATGACACACTGAACCAAATGGACTTCACAGACATATTCAGAACATTCCATCCCAAAGCAACAGAATACACATTCTTCTCTAGTGCCCATGGAACATTCTCCAGAAGAGATCACATCCTAGGTCACAAATCAGGTCTCAACCAGTACCAAAAGATTGGGATCATTCCCTGCCTATTTTCAGACCACAATGCTTTGAAACTAGAACTCAATCACAAGAGGAAAGTCAGAAAGAACTCAAATACATGGAGGCTAAAGAGCATCCCACTAAAGAATGAATGGGTCAACCAGGAAATTAAAGAAGAATTTTAAAAAATCATGGAAACCAATGAAAATGAAAACACAACTGTTCAAAATCTTTAGGATGCAGCAAAGGCAGTCCTAAAAGGAAAGTATATAGCAATACAAGCCTTTCTCAAGAAACAAGAAAGGTCTCAAATACACAACCTAACCCTACACCTAAAGGAGCTAGAGAAAAAACAGCAAAGAAAGCCTAAACCCAGCAGGAGAAGAGAAATAATAAAGATCAGAGCAGAAATCAATGAAATAGAAACCAAAAGAACAGTAGAACAGATCAACAAAACTAGGAGCTGGTTCTTTGAAAGAATTAACAAAGACTTAGCAAAAAGAAAAGAGAAATGACCCAAATCAACAAAATCATGAGTGAAAGAGGAGAGATCACAACCAACACCAAAGAAATACAAACAATTATAAGAACATACTATGAGCAAATATATGCCAGCAAATTAGATAACCTGGAAGAAATAGATGCATTCCTAGAGATGTATAAACTACCAAAACTGAACCAGGAAGAAATAGGAAACCTGAACAGACCTATAACCACTAAGGAAATTGAAGCAGTCATCAAAAATCTCCCAAGAAACAAAAGCCCAGGACCAGATGGCTTCCCAGGGGAATTCTACCAAACATTTTAAGAGGAATTAATACCTATTCTTCTGAAACTGTTCCAAAAAATAGAAATGGAAGGAAAACTTCCAAACTCGTTTTATGAGGCCACCATTACCTTGATCCCCAAACCAGACAAAGACCCCATCAAAAAGGAGAATTACAGACCAATATCCCTGATGAACATGGATGCAAAAATTCTCACCAAAATACTAGCCAATAGGATCCAACAGTACATTAAAAGGATTATTCACCACGACCAAGTGGGATTTATCCCTGGGCTGCAAGGTTGGTTCAACATCCACAAATCAATCAACGTGATACAATACATTAACAAAAGAAAGAACAAGAATCATAGGATCCTCTCAATAGATGCAGAAAAAGCATTTGACAAAGTACAGCATCCTTTCTTGATCAAAACTTTTCAGAGTATAGGGATAGAGGGCACATACCTCAATATCATAAAAGCCATCTATGAACAACCTACAGCGAATATCATTCTCAATGGGGAAAAACTGAGAGCTTTCCCCTTAAGGTCAGGAACATGGCAGGGATGTCCACTACCACCACTGCTATTCAACATAGTATCAGAAGTCCTAGCCACAGCAATCAGACAACAAAAAGAAATAAAAGGCATCCAAATCGGCAAAGAAGAAGTCAAACTCTCACTCTTTGCAGATGATATGATACTTTATGTGGAAAACTCAAAAGACTCCACCCCAAAACTGCTAGAACTCATACAGGAATTCAGTAAAGTGGCAGGATATAAAATCAATGCACAGAAATCAGTGGCATTCCTATACACCAACAACAAGACAGAAGAAAGAGAAATTAAGGAGTCAATCGCATTTACAATTGCACCCAAAACCATAAGATACCTAGGAAGAGATCTAACGAAAGAGGCAAAGAATCTGTACTCAGAAAACTATAAAATACTCATGAAAGAAATTGAGGAAGACACAAAGAAATGGAAAAACGTTCCATGCTCATGGATTGGAAGAACAAATATTGTGAAGATGTCAATGCTACCTAGAGCAATCTACACATTCAGTGCAATCCCCATCAAAATACCATCCACTTTTTTCAAAGAAATGGAACAAATAATCCTAAAATTTGTATGGAACCAGAAAAGACTCTGAATAGTCAGAAGAATGTTGAAAAAGAAAAGCAAAGCTGGTGGCATCACAATTCCGGACTTCCAGCTCTATTACAAAGCTGTCATCATCAAGACAGTATGGTACTGGCACAAAAACAGACACACAGATCAATGGAACAGAAGAGAGAGCCCAGAAATGGACCCTCAACTCTATGGTCAACTAATCTTTGACAAAGCAGGAAAGAATGTCCAATGGAAAAAAGACAGTCTCTTCAACAAATGGTGTTGGGAAAATTGGACAGCCATATGCAGAAGAATGAAACTGGACCATTTCCTTACACCACACACAAAAATAGACTCCAAATGGTTGAAAGACCTAAATGTGAGACAGGAGTCCATCAAAATCCTAAAGGAGAACACAGGCAGCAACCTCTTCGACCTCAGCCACAGCAACTTCTTCCTAGAAACATCGCCAAAGGCAAGGGAAGCAAGGGCAAAAATGAACTATTGGGACTTCATCAAGATGAAAAGCTTTTGCACAGCAAAAGAAACAGTCAACAAAACCAAAAGACAACCGACAGAATGGGAGAAGATATTTGCAAATGACATATCAGATAAAGGGCTAGTATCCAAAATCTATAAAGAACTTATCAAACTCAACACCCAAAGAACAAATAATCCAATCAAGAAATGGGCAGAAGACATGAACAGAGAGTTTTCCAAAGAAGACATCCAAATGGCCAACAGACACATGAAAAAGTGCTCAACATCGCTCGGCATCAGGGAAATCCAAATCAAAACCTCAATGAGATACCACTTCACACCAGTCACAATGGCTAAAATTAACAAGTCAGGAAACGACAGATGTTGGCGGGGATGCAAAGAAAGGGGAACCCTCCTACACTGTCGGTGGGAATGCAAGCTGGTGCAACCACTCTGGAAAACAGTATGGAGGTTCCTCAAAAAGTTGAAAATAGAGCTACCCTATGATCCAGCAATTGCACTACTGGGTATTTACCCCAAAGATACAAATGTAGGGATCTGAAGGGGTACGTGCACCCTGATGTTCATAGCAGCAATGTCCACAATAGCCAAACTGTGGAAAGAGCCCAGATGTCCATCGACAGATGAATGGATAAAGAAGATGTGGTTCATATATACAATGGAATATTATGCAGCCAGCAAAAGGAATGAGATCATGCCATTTGCAACGACACTGGTGGAACTTCAGGGTGTTATGCTGAGCGAAATAAGTCAATCAGAGAAAGACATGTATATGACCTCACTGATATGAGGAATTCTTCATCTCAGGAAACAAACTGAGGGTTGCTGGAGTGGGGGGTGGGGTGGGAGGGATGGGGTGGCTGGGTGATAGACATTGGGGAGGGTATGTGCTATGGTGAATGCTGTGAATTGTGTAAGACTGTTGAATCACAAATCTGTACCTCTGAAACAAATAATGTAATATATGTTAAGAAAAAAAAAAAAGAAGATAGCAGGAGGGGAAGAATGAAGGGGGGAATTTGAGGGGTAGATAAACCATGAGAGACTATGGACTCTGAGAAACAAACTGAGGGTTCTAGAGGGGAGGGGGGTGGGAGGATGGGTTAGCCTGGTGGTGGGTATTGAGGAGGGCACATTCTGCATGGAGCACTGGGTGTTGTGCACAAACAATGAATCATGGAACACTTCATCTAAAACTAATGATGTAATGTATGGGGATTAACATAACAATAAAAATTTTAAAAACCATCTTTCTCTTCTTTAAAACCAATTACTAATGATTCAGTATAAAGAATGATTATTAGGTTCATGTAGCAGCATTCAGAAGAGAAATTATTTCAATGGGATAATGTTGTGAGCCTTCAATTATCTTATGAACAGGGAAATTCTCAATAAATAGTAAGACCTCTTTGTGCTCTGAGTTATTTCTACACAAAGCTGTGGCTCATTCAAAACACTTGTGCCGTTTTCACCATTCAGGACTGAGTGCAGATTTTATAACTATTCCATTGATTTAATCCACATAGGCAAGCCAACAGACACATTGGAATATCGGGGGAAAAACTGAGCTATTTGTTGAGGGCAGTAGGGATGGAAAGAAAACCTTTCAACCAGAGTCATTGAATCTTGGGTAATGGGGGGTAAAATGGAGGAGGTAGACGTGCCACTAGTGATCTATTACCTGGATGACGACTGAAGAGGTTCCACACAGTATCTTGGATAAATGAGTGACTACTCTGATGAGGCAAACAACCACTTGAAGCCCACTGAGAGCTATGAGAATAGAAAATAAAATGATGTTCCACTCCACTACGTGTGCAGGTTCCAGGCACTCGGTCCATATGCTGGAGTCTGTAAGGAAACTGAGAGAGAGGAGGGATATAGTCAACAAGACTCGTGGCCAAGCCAACATACTTGGTCCAAGTAAGAAGGCTCCAGATGTTTGTATGTTTGGGAAATTAATATATATTACTGAAATACATAATATTATTAAATGTGAATGAAAGCACTTAAAAAATCATTCAAATACATATATGGAGTATATAGCATGCATAAAGCATTGGGCTATGCTTATTTTAAACAGGGAGCCTGTCTCAGAGACAATTTTAATTCAGTTAGAAGGCAAGACACATTCTGAAGGGTTCACTAGTAATAAAAGGCAGCACGTGTCAATACCAAGAAAGGTAAAGATTGCTCATTCCCTAAAAGTCCAGAAGTTAGCCTGGGCTGTCCGGGACAAGGCTGAGCTTGTGTTAGATATAAAAGATCACAGATGTGCCAAATAACAAAGGGAAATGCTGCTAGAAATTCCTAGACTCGGGGCACCTGGGTGGCTCAGTGGGTTAGGTGTCTGCCTTCGGCTCAGGTCATGATCCCAGGATCCTGGGATCAAGTCCCGTGTTGGGCTTTCCGCTCAGCGGGGAGCCTTCTTCTCAACCTCTCCCTTGGCTGCTCCCCGTTTGTGCTCTCTCTCAAATAAATAAATAAATAAAATTAAAAAAAAAATAAATCCCTTATAAGCCCTATTTTGCTTAAAAAAAAAAAAGAAAGAAAAGAAAAAGAAACTCCTAGACTCTGTCCCCAGAGTCCTTTCAAACAGTGGTTCCAGGATTATCTGGAGGGCTTGTGAAAATGCAGCTTGCAGAGACCCCACCCCACCCCCACCCCCACCACCGAGTTTCTGATCCAGAAGGTTTGGATGAGGCTTGACGTTTTGCATTTCTAAGTTCCCAGTGTGGCGGCGGCTGCGGCTGGTTTGGAGTCCGCAGTGCGAGCACGTCTGCTTTAGAACACTGCTGCGCTCTGCTGCTGCTAAAATTTAAGTGATGAGGTGGGAATGCAAAAACTCGGAAGGTTCCATCAGTCTAGTTTAGCACTGGATTGCGAGAATTCAACCATGCCCCAAGATGATCTTGAAAGCACGCTGAATCTATCCGACTGACATTTGCTCACTTCCAGATCCAGCATGCCCCGCAGTGCTTCTCCGAAGGGTGACACTCTGTCCAATGGAATCAAAATGGAAAACTGGTCTCCTCAGAGAATTCTCCAAACAAAGATAATCAAACCTATTTGTAGGGCAGAGTTGTTCATAAATACCTTGTCAATAGCAATATGCTTTTTCCTGAGACGGCGGCTAAGGCAAAGAGCCTACTGGGCAAGTGGCCTGGAGCACTGATGTCTGTGGTGGGACCGGTGAATTCTGCAGTTCAGGGAACACCACCACCATGAATGACTTCCCTCCTCTCTTTGTTTTTCCTTCTCCCCTACCCTCCCCCCACTCTGCCCCGTTTCTCTCCTATTCCCTTCCTTTAGTTCTCTCTTTCCTCCCTTTCTTTAGTTCCTACTCTCTATGCTTCGGGACCCTCAGAAGCACCGAGAATTTCCTGATCTTTCTAAAGGCACTTAAGTCTCAAGCGGCAAAAGTACTCAGTAGGGAGCTCTTGGTTCTGTATGATCTTGGACAAGAGACTTCACATCTCTGACCTCTAGAGTCTTACTTGGACAATGGGATTAACATATGGAACTCTGGGGTTATTAGGAAAATTCGGTGAAAGGTGTGTAAAAATGCTGTGGAACCTGTAAAGCCTGATACAGATAAAATCTCCTGTTACTATTTCCCTAGACCCATTCCATACACCCTCATACTCTGAACTCAGTCTCAGCCATCAGGGAAGCTAATCCCTTCAAGATCCTCACTCTAGACTTCCCAGTACACGCTCTGCACAGATCACCCAACACCTGAAAGCAAGATGACCTCCATGGTGTTGATTTTTCTTCTGGACTGTGGTGCTTATTTATTCTTCCTGTAAACCACAGAGTAGTAAATGCACTAGTAGGGTCTGGAAGGAATGGAGATGCTATTTCTGATACTCCTTCCCTCCACAGCCTCCATATAAAGCTCTATCACAGCATTTACTTCCTTATATTGTAAGTCTGTCTTATCTGTATCTATATCTATTCCCTCACTAAGCTGTGTACTCTGAGAGCCCTACCTTGATTTCTACACCCCTGAATAGCCAGGCCTAAGACCTAAGGCAGTGCCTGGCACATTGCAAAGATCCACAAATGCTTGTTGAATGGAACTGATTCAGGATCCCCAGCAGTCGCCATGCCCGTGATTGAGCCTACTGACTACCCAGCAGATGGAGCCATAAAACATTGTGCCCGGTAATGATGTTAATCATAAAATCTGCCTCATTCTAAAAATTTATTAAATCTTAATCTGTGCTTTGTTTCCATTTAATTGTCAATTCTGTGAGGTGGAAATGATTTACAGAGACTCAGGGATATCTGTTTAAGGTCATCATACAGTTTTGTTTTGTTTTTAAAGATTTCATTTATTTATTTCACAGAAAGACACAGAGCGAGAGAGGGAACACAAGCAGGGGGAGTGGGAGAAGGAGAAGCAAGCTTCTTGCGGAGCAGGGAGTCTGATGCGGGGCTCGTTCCCAGGACCCTGGGACCGTGACCTGAGCTGAAGGCTCAGACGCTTAACGACTGAGCTACCCAGGTGCACCTAAGGTCATACAGTTTGTAAGTAGCAGATGGAAGACATGAACCCAGATGTGTAAGCATTGAAGGCTTGTGCTATGAGGGCAATGTTCACTCCAAAGCCTCCATCTTAGCAGAACATTCTGTCAGGTCCGTGTGAGCTCCTAGAGGGAAGTAAAACTGTGTAACTTATCTTTGATTCTCTAGCACCTAATTCAAGACCTGGGCACAGTAGATGCTCAAGAAATATTTGTTGAAAAACGTACAAATAAATAACTGATTTGTGGAACTTTAACATTAACATTTGTTCCACCCAGAATTTGCCAAGGTTTGGAAACTTCTCTAGGAGACCAGAGACTTGACTTAACTTCCCTTCATGGCTTCTAATGTTTTACCCCCAAATATTTGTCTGTAGCTGGAGTCAGGTGAATACAAATATCAAGGGCAACTTTCAATCTGTACCTCTGAAACAAATAATACAATATGTGTTAAAAGAAGAAGAAGAAGAAGAAGAAGAAGAAGAAGAAGAAGAAGAAGAA